>NW_020450185.1:252106-267382 GCF_003343035.1 Apteryx rowi | reverse complement strand
AAAAAAAAAAAAAAAGAAAAGAAAAAAGTTCCACAGAGAAGGCATTCCCAATTTCCACAGTGACTCACTGATCATTCCTCAACACTCACAGCACATTGCTAGCATGAAAAAGCCAGCCACAGTCCAAGCCAAATTCTTATAGGGTCAAAGATACTAGAAGCCAAGTTTCTGTACTGGGCAGCAGCCTGCCCAGCAAAATAATGATTTTCCTTTTAATATACTTTATCAAATCTCAGATTACAGTCACCTTCTCCCTCTGCAAGGGTTCGTAGGAAATTACTCTTTGCTTCAGCTAGCCACTTCCTCCTGTGCACGCAGATACTTCTCCAGAGACAATCCTTTAAATAGATTTTTATTGAATTCTATATGATAAACGCCAATAGTGAAAAATACTCCAGAGAGTAGTAACATATGGCATAACAAAAAGAACACAATTAGCCTATAAACTTTGCCTTTTATTTAAGCAGCTTACAAAAAGCAAGTCTTCACATCTGCTTTCCTAGCAACTAGGATAGGTTATCAGATCCATTGTGCTCTAGGCTATACAGAATAAACAGCCCTGTCCCAAAGAGCCTACAACTTAAAGGCTTCCATAATACATAGCATGTTTGTTTATTCTAAATACACTTGATCAATCTCCCGTCAAGTAAACTGTCCCTGCCAGCCCCATAAATTAAGAAATCCACAAATCAGAGGACAAGCAGCATAAGTTTTGKTTTTTTTTTTTTTTCCTTTTAAATACAACACAGAAGGCTCCTGTCCTCGCTCTGTATGTCTTTAGGGAGGAAAGTTGTGTCATGTTTTAATCATTTTCACTGCAGCCATTAAGTATGAAACTTGCGTTCTAAAAGATGAAAGTATTTCTATATGTGATTTGTGAGCCTAGGGTTTAGAGGAAAAACTGCATATAACAAATCTTAGTCTAAAACAGATTTGGAAATAGTGCAACCGTTGTTTTGTTTCTCATTTGGAGTTCTGAAAGGTTATCCTTACTGTAGCATTGTTGCTGCTGTAAGACAGAAATAGAAAAAACAGGACTGATTACGCATTTTCTTCAATAAATAATGCAAAACGCAGTTCTGGGAGCAGAGATTCAAACCCAGGTCACTTAAGTAAACATCTCACCTACTGCAGATGCATTACAGAAACAGGTCTTCCAACAACTGGCTGCACCTGCTTTGCAGAATTGAGTCCTGGTAAGTCTTAACATTACCTTACCATCATTACTCTAAGCATTTGTAATTAATGAGATGCAAAACAAACTTACAAAAACACCTTACTATGCAAGTCATTATGGAAAAAAAAATGCATTTTAGAAAGCAGAGCACAACAGTTGCAGTTGCACCACTAGCAGAACTGACTGCATCTTAGTTTTTAGTACTCCCAGTTCTTGGTACCTCAGCCTAAAAATCTTTGCCCACTAATGCAGCTGCAAAGGATCATAAACTGCAGCTGCAGGAAGAGAAAGGAGAAGATTTTCCCAGGGAAGGGGGACAACATGCCTCTGAAGAATTCACAAGCCAGTTGCACATAAGTTACAGCTGCTTCTCTTCTATACTGACTACCACATACCCACAGGGGAGACAAGAGATGACAGCAGGATGATTTCATGAGCTAAATATGACCSTTTGTCAGCATAAGGACTTAACAGCTACAGGATATGAAATCCCAAATSAACAGTTTGATCTGTATTCTAAGCCACATTAGCCTTTACCTGCTTTCAGAGGCACAACCTGAAACGCCAACATTTCTACAACCACCCCTTATGCCAATTCGACAGTGCCCCCAGGGTACAAGCGAACCAAATGCKGCAGTGTTTGCATTACTTGTTTCTTGGCAAGGAGCACAAAACGGTACATACCCACCCTTCTTCTACCAAGATGGCCCGAAAGGCATCCCGCCACTGGTGTGCATGGTGATGGGAAAGACAAGCAAACTGCTAGACCCGAGCAGCGAGGCATCCGTTTTCACTGCCAACCTCCTCTTTGTTTGCTATGATTTAAACACTGAGCACTTTCCTACTCCCCTGACTTCTGAGTCAACTAGCCAAAATAGATATTGGGAAGACTTCCAGCAGCCCARCTTCTGTGACTGCAAACCTCTTGCTAGGTATCCTTGAGCCACACACAATCAGGAATATAATGCACAAAGCTGATCTTGGCAGAGTTTATGGCACACAAGTAAAACATTCCCTCCACAATTCTGCATGTAGTAGTTGAAGAGTGAAATAAAACTGGAGTTTTCTTTGTCAGATCACTGACAACATACAAAGAACACAGCAGAAATTAATTTTCATTAAGCATCATTTAACAACATTAATATTTAAAAACACAGTGATACCTTTTCAACAGGACTTTTTTTAATGACTGCAAAGCACTCAGGTATGTTTTCTTAACTAATGCTTCTTTCTAACTTCAGCTGTTCTGGGTGGTGAGGCACAATCCTAAAACTTGAAGAAAAATAATACCACTTCAATATTAAATTTGATAAGAGATAAGATTTTAAAACAAGATACAGACAACACCATGAAAAAGCAACTCCTCTCCTTTTCTCCTCAGATTCCCAGCAGTTTTAAACCTCAGTTTCAGACCATCTTCATACTTGACTGACCTGCATTTTAAAACGCAGCAAGCCTATTCCAAAACAATTCACGTATCCAGATCTACCCAGATCCAAGCTAACAAGAGTCTTCTCTTTGCCTACACAAGAAGGCAGCTTTCCTCTTGTGCCTGGAGGATAACAGACCACATCTAGATTCATCCTCAAGAGTACTCTTCCAGTTTATGTTTGTTTCAAAGCCATATAGATCATTAAGTAGCAAGACTATTACAAGAAAATAACTGACATATTGCAATCGGACAATACCAACTATTAGCCTCTGCAGCCTTCTGCCGATTTGTAACGTGGTACATGACAGTCCAGGAGCCTACAGCAACCACAGCTTTGCTTTGAAGATGAATGTTGATTATTCCTCCTGGGAAATGCAAGCAGCTGCTAACCTGGATTTGAAGTCTTGGACGCAGTGTCTGAATTCGGAACACTTCTAACTTTTTCACTCCAATGACAGCCAGTTTCCTAACAACAAACTCTGAAAGCAGAAAACAGTAAGTGACACGCTGAAGGTATTTTTGCAATCTGTCCATTTTTTCCTTATAGTGCGCAGTCCTGCTAAGTAGCTAAACACAGTAAGGTGTGAATTTGCTATATAGTTAAATGGCATAACAGGCCTTTAATAGGATATTAACTCACAATATACCATAATTTGTTCCTCAGAGTTCTACACCATGATTCACGGCTTTCAGTGTACAATTTATTTCAGTTATTCAGTGTGAATCAAACCTCATGGTAAGCTGCAAACCCATATCACCATTTCTTTTTTCAAAAAAAAAAAATAGAGACTGCATTTGTAAATAATTTGTTGCCCTGAGGGAAACGTTTCAGTTCCTCCAGTGGTTTGCCTCATTTGTTAGGCAGAAACACATTTAAGCAGTTGCAGACGTTTATCTAGGGATTAGAGAATGCTACATGTTTCRTTTTGGAAAGCCTCAAACTGTATTAGCTACTGCGTGTTCAGCAATGCCACAGTATCTGTACTTTTGCTTGTGCCTGATGATGCAGCAACGGGTGCGGGGCACTGCCCGGGCAATACTACCTGCTGCTACCTGCACAATCCAGGTTGCTCTCACAGCTACGATAAGCCTCAAACTTCGGCCACAGTGCATTATTCATCACAAGACAGAGCTTTTTATAGATAAATTATTTGAACAACTGAAATTCCTTGCATTCATCTGTTCTTCCTCAATCTTCTGCTAGATTATTTTAAGCCAAGATTTACAAAATTAGGAAGCTTGACTAAGATTACTAAGGAGGTGCAGTGCTGTACAAGGAGCAACTTGTAAGTCACCAGAAGCTGCAGCATTCACAAAAATCAGCAGAAAGTCAAGAAAATAGTTCAACTGATGAAACAGAAAGGTTCTCTAAACATGCAGCAAAGGTTATACAGGTGAAGAAACAGTTCTCTAYTGTTAGAAGTTCTGAACCGTCTTTTTTAAAAGGACCAGAGTGTTACCAATTGAATTTCACTGCAGAATCCCTGACTTTCCACTGATAACCCAGTAATAAGCAATACCTCGGCAACACTGCTTTTCMTCTCCACCCTTTCCCTGCAGGACAAAAACAAACTTTCAAAGGACAGCAATTTTCCTGTGCCAGCAAAAAGCAAAGTCTAAAGACCAAAGAATCAGCTATCATTTCTAAAGCAGGGCTTATCATAAGTCACCTGAGCAAAAGAAACATCACAGCAGAAGGATTGGGCCAAGCTCAAGGAATGGAAATAGCCCTTCCCACTGTTTTAATCTACACAAGGAAGGCCAAAATGATCCCAGAATCCTGTTAGATTCTTATAATCTAATAGGTAAAAACATTTCTGTGAACATGGACATAGACACACACAAAAAGCATTCAGAAAAGGTACGTGATCARCTGAACTAAATTCCCTTCTCTCTTCAGGAGAAGGAAATAAAGTTACCTCTAATTTATTCACAATACGAGAATGAAAATGATCTCTAYTCTTTGGGAAATCCTGTCCAATTCCTTGTCACTTCAATGTTCCAGACTTTGAAGTTATTTAAGTCTGAATTGAGGAATACCACCATAAAGCAGGGCTGAAAAGGGGGGCGGGGTGATGGTGGTGAAAAATCAACAACAGAAGCAACGGAGAACAGTGCTTATGAAAACTACCAGCTCTTACACACACAGCACACCCATCAACAATTATATGGAAAGGAAGAGAATGGAAATATTGCCTTTGACAAAGGTAACCACTTTCTCCAAAAGCAACACTTCCTCACTCTCCAAGTAAGAGGTTAATCATACAGGGAAACATTAGGATGAAAGCACTSATTACAGCCTGAACAAAAATTTACAATCTTGCACAACAGGTATGATATCCAAAGGTGAAGTGATTCAGGTGTAATGACCTCTCTGGAGTAAGGTACTTGCCAAGCAGCAACATAAATAAAAATCCGATACGAAGACTACAGAGCTACATCTGAGAAAACAGACTGAACTGGGCTACTCTCAACTCATGTAGGTTCTTTAACGCTGATGGGCCAAACCTGGATTCATGCCATGATGCCGAGTCCAAGCAACAGGGCTTTAACAAAGAAAGTCGACAACTCCAAAGGCTGCCCTGCAAATCTCCTGGATAGGAACCCACGCGAGGCTGGCTACTGCTGCTGACATGCCTCCGACCTGACACGCCTTAACATGCCCTTCAAGGTTCAAGTCTGCTAAGGAAAAAATAAGATATGTAGTCAGACAGCTATTTCTACATGTTCCTGGAAATATCCTGAGCTAGTGCATTATGTTGAGGCTTTCAAAGCAGCCAGTGGAAGATGCCTACATGTAATTTCAGAGAAGTTTAAAGTCTCAATTATTCAGGCCTCCTTTGAGAGAGATTTACCATTCACACCAGAGCAGGACTGAGGTGCCAGCTCTTGCCTCAAACAGTCAAGGATCCTTCTCACTTCCAACTAGAGTAGTGCTGCACGATTAACAGACTTTTAAGATGCTGGAATTTATGACTGCTCTCATAGAGCTCTACTAGAAATACTAACCTTGTTTCTTTCCTTAAAACTGTTCCTCAACAGAACCATTTCTTTAAATTCAAAGCTGGCAAGAAACTACAATCTTCTGACTTCAGTGTTCAGAGGAGCTCAAATTGTCTAAACAAGCCTGTTACAGACTGAACACCGCACTATCAAATGACCTGGCAGTCATCAAGTTGTACAGATAGTTCCTCCCTGTTTAAAAAAAGCAGAAGTAGAGCAGCATTAAAATTTTTCAGTAGGAGCAGACTAAATTACAGTGCCAATAGAAGCTTCACAGCATCACATCATAGAAGCAGCAGCGATCYAGAGAGAGAGGGAGAAAGACATCACTATTACTCCGTGTAACCTGCCAAAYGACATCCAGTGCAAGAGTCATCAGAATACAGGTTAGGGAGAATAAGCAGAGAAGTTATCACTAAGGACAAGGATGTCAATGATTAGGACTGAGAAAAGAACACACAGGTCACCCAGAGCAGCCTCTTCTCAAAACTGCAACCATTCGCCAGAGATGCAACACTTAGACAAGCGAGGGTTCCTCAAGAGGAGCACATCACAAGTTTCCTAACTTCTTCCTGCACATTCACCTCCTGCAAAATCCACTCATTGGCAACTTTTTGCTTACAAAGAGACCAAACTAGAGCTAAACCAACCAGTCTCAATCCTTGATGACGAGGAATTCCCATTTTCAGTATAGCAAAGACAACTCTTGTTGCAGTACAAAGACTAAAGAGTCCAAGACTTGCTTTAAAGCAGTAAGCTGCTATTTGGCATGGCTATAGAGAATTTGTGGAGATTGCTATTAAAACTAAGGCACACTAGCACAGCTCAAACAATCGAGAGATTTTTTTGTTCCTGGCATTATGGCAAGGTAAATGGATTAAAAGGTTTGAGAATTATTTATCTTTGATATGCACAGTTCAATAACACTGTACCATGTAGTTACTAACATGAGTGTTTTCCACTTACCAAAGTATTCCTCGGTAAATAATACAGTACTACATGAGGTTCCAAATACCTATTACTATGAGACTAAACCACCTTTAGCTCCCACCTTCCTACCTGAGCAAATGCATGCATCACTACATTTTATAATAGGTTACATAGAATAAAATGCTTCAAAGGACACGAGCACCAGCCCAGGAGAATTTATTTGAGGAAACAAAAGAGAATGTTATTAACATACTCTTAACTAAAGAAATACAGGAAAATGAAAATGGCAGGGCAATATCACAGCTACACATCAGCTACTTATTGGCTTGTAGCACCTTGTCCTTGCACTATGCTTCAGAACAGCACCACACTGGTTCCAATGCCCTGTTTAGTCCTGATCACAGATTTCCATCCTAGCCAGAAAGAGACCGTCTCAGCAACAGCTTGCGACTTAGTAAAGAGCCTACCCAACCACAAAAACAAATGGATCAAGTTAGACTTTTTCCAAGAAAGTCTGTTAAGAGATAGGCATTGCTGAAAGTCACTGAAGACAAGATATTTCAGTTAGGTCTCATTAGCTCCCCATCTTCCTCCCCTGTACGCTAATGCGCAAAGGGATAAAGGGCTCAAAGGATACGAGGACATTAATTGCATAAAAGCTGAAGGGGGAGGGCTTGCTTAACAATTACTAGATATTCTAGAGTACTATCTAAAAGCATGTGTGCTGTTTTAGGCTATTTATAACAGCTAGAAACAAAGCAAGAACTGCCTCATAGCGCAAAAAAAAAAGAAAGTTCTAATGTAATTTTTAATACAAAGCTCAACCATCAGCTAAGTTTCTAATACACAATGCAGTGTCTTCATAAAAGCCTCAAGGATTCAAGTCTGCAGAGAAGGTCAGCACTTAGCTGCACTCCCCCCAGGCAGATATAATCCAACTGGTAAAAGTACCAGCTGGCAAACGGATTAGGATGGTACCAGGCAGTAGAAATTTGACCAAGGTTTTTCTGCTTGGGGACAAACAGGATAGCTTGACCAAAATAAGGTCATTTTGGTTCAGATTCTCTTAAACCAAGAATTACATCAGGCTTAGCATCACTGGAAAAAAAAAAAAATCTAGAGAGACAAACTCCTGTGCAGACAATGCATTTTAATCCACACTCAAAATTAACTCAAAGTTACCTTTCATCAGGTAGCTTATTACAGACAAGCACTCAGATGACCAGTTGCCATGAGAAATGAAAGCCTCCTTGCTACACACAATAGAAACTGCATAGTACACAACTGAATCGAATCTCCCCTTTAAGAGGTTTTTCCTCCAGGAAATAGAAGCTCAAGCTGCAAGATTAGTCATGCCTACAAAAATAGAGGAACATATATACACACACACACACACACACACTATTGAAAGGGAAAGCCTAAGCTACACAGGGGCACTGCTCCAGGCTTTCCTGAAAAGGAAAAAGGCTTCTTCTCAGCAAAGATGAGAAAACAGGATTTTGTATCCCTTTGGATACATTTCAACTGTTACAGATGTTACAGTTATTTATACAGAATTAAGCATACACAAGCCTATACAAAAACACCCAAGCACCTGAAACAATATGGGAGACATCCTGTCCTCATTGTTAGTTTACCCACACCTTGAAGCTTCTACTTTAGGACTAGCTCAATGGCTTCACATGGCAGCGCCTTCTGTACCAAACGCACTCAAACATCACAGGTCTACTCCCTCTCAGGCCTCCACTATTTTCATATTGGTGTAGCATGGCAGTGACAAGCGCAAGCAAGTATTCTCCAGAAATGCTGCTGTTCTTTTAACTGAGGTAGGGAAGGAAGGAGTATACTACAGAAGACTAAGCCCCCCCCAAAACTGGAATTAGTGCATGCAGTCCTACAGCAGCAACAGGAGCCGTGGGTTCACATTTGCTGAGTTTCCATTAGTGAACCCCAAGACTGCAGAGTCCCACTGCAACTCAGCCTGGAAGTTCTCAGCTCAAACTGCTCTCAATACAGGACTCATCACCGGCCTTGACTTCACCCTTTCGACAGTCAGAAACTCCCAAACAGGATATACAAGTAGGGCTGGGCAAACAATCACAGGAAATTAATTTTATATTCTGCTAGAGGGAATGAAGCAGCTTCTTTCCAGCTGAGAGCATATAATTATTTGGCACCAACTGGCTACATCTCAGAAGCTACAATGGCAGTTAACAGTCCATTTTAGTAGGGTAAACCTATTTTTTGGCTTGATTCTATTAGCTTTTCAATTCTACCGTCTGGAAAAATAGGAACTACTAGGAAGATTCGGAGCCACGGCTACTAAAGTGACATTCTCTTTCATACACAACAGTTTTGCAACACGCTGACCGTACGTGTACTTGGGAGTGTTTCAAAGCCCCGGCACAGTCAGGCCAGGCAAGGCACAAAGGACAAAGCAGAGCAAGAGCCACAGAATAACCCAGGCTGGAAGGGACCTCTWAAGTTATTTTCCTTTACATATGTTTTATTCCAGCATTAGCAGTGTTCTTCCTAAAATACATCTAGCAGACACAGGATGCCCACAGCTTTTATCTCCCCAAAGCAGTACAACTAAGTAAAGACTCAAAGCACTCAGTTCTTAACTACGCAGTGAAGCTTAACTAAACCTACACTTTATTGCCTTAAAAAATAAATATTAGGATACATGATAGTAGGAAAGACTTCTATATTTTTGAAAACTGGATTGATGCATTTTGGATACTCCTCATAAAAAGTCTCTGACTACTATGTTGCCTCAATAGCTAAATCTGACACAGCTAGTAACAGCAGCATCTTCTTACTCCACATATTTATGTTGGTGCTGGAGACTCTGCAAGCCGAGACATTTACCATGCAGGCAGCTACTGCAGAATAGCCGAGGGGGACATTTCTGTTGCATTGCACTATGTGGAAGGTGGTTTATCAAACATTGAGATAGYGTCTTTTATGCCTTCACATTCATTTCAAAGTGTAGCAGGCAGGGAAGAGTGCTTCAGATGGTCACTTCCTACAAAGTAGCTGCCAAGTCCTTTAGCAGGCTACAGTAATACAGACCAGATAAACCAGTTTCAGTAGATACCACTGAATTTTACCTTAATACCCAAATGGAAAGAAAATTGGATAAACAGTCATTAGAGCGCAAACAAAATTATTGCTATAGCTATACAAACTTCTCATTGCACACATCTATAGGCAACATTTTAGATTCTGATCAACATTATTTATGCATGGAAAATTTTCAAGGGAAGCTTGACACCCTAAAATTGTTTCTTTCCAAGGTGGGGGGGTCTCAGATAAGGCTTCTTGTCCAACATCTCTAAATACATCATTGTTTTTCCAAGTTGCTCTCTAATGAGTTTTTTTTGTTTGTTTTAAACAGAACCAGTTACAGCCTCTCTACAAAGGGGAAAATTTCAGAACTGGCTATGGCTGATGCCTGTTTCAGAAGTGACCAACTTCTATAGTCCAGAAAAATCTCTGGCAGAAGCTCTCCTTAAGAAAAGGGCCTTTAGTGACTTCTGTGAGTTTCACAGCAAAGGCTTTGCACTCAAACCATATAAGATATCCTACGCAGAGCGGCAATTACAATGCTGATCAGTAAAAACCCAGTTGCTCTCAAACTTTGACTGCATGGATGACAGAACTGAAAGATTCAGGAAGGCCTTTGGATAGCTCAGTTTCAAGAACCACAGGTTGAGTTCAAAAGGAGCATGATTTCTTCATGCCAGAGATATCAGGAGATTCTGGCAGAGTTTCTTTTTATTTAGATACAGTTTTCATAAGAGCACTGCTCAGTTCCACAGGAACTCCCAGCCAGAGATGTACATTAACACTCTGGAGATCAGGGCACATGCTGGAAACACCACAGGTGAAGGGCCCAGCTATTTTTCAGGAGCAAGACACAAAGAAACTTTCAGATACATAGACTATAGGACACATTTCTCGAGTGTTTATAATGGAAGCAAGATAAAGTTCTAGGAAACAACATTAGCGTTAACAGAGTGCTACCTCTACGGGAACACTTATCTCAAAACTGGAGCTGACCGCACGCATTGTTCCTTGACAATTTAAAAGGGAGCTTGAACTCTTCATCTGTTAAAGCCACTCAGCACTCCATTCGCAACTAATCTTTCCTTTCCCCAAAGGTTCAAAGCCGCGACAGGCAAGACCAGTCTTCCCAATACCTTTATATGGCTAAGAACCAGAATATGCATACCACACGCMGAGCTAACAAGAATGTTTCTGGCAGCAGAGTGTTTGGGTCCTTAACATTCTGGTTTGTCTGCAGCCTGATGAGGGAAAAAATGAACTGAAGCCTTGGTGAATTTATTACTTATCAGTTCTGCTTTCCAGACCTCTAGGGAGAAAACTAGTTGGAGAACAGAAGCAACATAAGTATAACATACACACTTTGAAGAATCCCCCCCCAAACACTACATGCCCATACAATTACGTACTAGTCACTTGCATGTGTTCATGACAGAAAAGAAAACAGTATTGCTGTTGTTCCAAAAATTAAAATAAATAAATAAATATCAAGGCTTTCCTTCCAGACATCATGTAACTTATATCTACCCAGTAAAGAATTCCTGTAAGAAACACTGCGGAAAAATGAAATCTCAGCTAGTGTTTTGATGGGCTCTTATCACAAGCTAGTAGGAATATATTAGAACAATATTACTTGTTCTATAGTCAGCAGACCACCTGCAATCCAGAAGAAAAAGAAAAATGGTCCACTGTAGTATTATAGAAGGCCACCCACACACTTTCCCCATAAAGCAGTAGCATCCCAGTAAGTATAGCTAGAGCCCATCAAGCGTCTAGTTTTATTATAGTGAAATTTTATCAAGCAGAAAGGTTCGCTTGAACAATGTGATGGGTTATAACGCCAGCTCTGAGATATTGGTAAGAAACAAGATTATTCGCACATCTCTGCCTTTCCTCAAAGATTAGCTGCTCCTTCAATTTCAACAGAAGACTAAGAAAATAGTACACTCAAATAGTACRCTCAAGCAAGGACAAACTGAATCACCACAAAAGAAAAGGTGGCATTGGATCCACACACACCATCACCACAACTTGCTCACAGAAGACAAACCAGCATCTGAAGTTCAGAATTGCCTCCTACAAAATGCAGTAGTAGGACAGGGGGAGTAGAAAGAGAAAGAAACCAAGTATTTTAACAGACAGACTGAAAAGTCAATGAAACACCACAAACTGGTCTAGAAAAAAACAGCAGCTTTCATTTTAAGCAAGAATGCACCTTCATCACGATTAGTTTTTAAACACTCAGTGGGGAAAGGACATATAATTCATTAAACAGTCAAAAACTAGATAACAGAAAACTGTATTCAAACTCTTGCAATCATTTCCTGGAGCTCTAGATTTCCATTACTTTTTTGTGTAACACTACATTAAGCTCTACTGAACATCAGAGCAAGGCATGTAATAATTCATTTTACTTGTCTACAGTAACATTTGGACATATCCTATCCTTGCTAAAATGAGAAAAAAGTAGTAATTTGCATTTTCTTTGTCACATGTTATTTCAGGGACAAAGCATTATGCAGGATTAAATTATTTTACTTTTGCCAAAAGTAACATCGTGATTATTGCCATAGGGCTTTACAGAGAAAGCCATTCTTCATAGGATTTTCTGTGAAAATAATGTTAAGCATTGAAAGCTTACCTGCAATACGTACGTGTTTCCCTTAAACTTTTGCGCTTGGGCATTAAATTTGGATTGGAGAGCTCTGTCAGCACTCAGTAAAACCTGAAAAAGCCTCTCCACGTGTTTTAGGAAAAGTGTTTTCTGTGTATTGCAACCTAATACTGCAAGACTTCATTCTGTCTCTCAGAAATACTTCTACACTCCCATTTTGCTCTCTTCCAAACCAAAGACTGCATCAGCTTAGGAACTTTTAGAAATAACTGCTCCCAGACAGTTACTGAGGGCCAGAAGAGAGCTAATCCACAAGGTTAAAGCCAACAGGATCCTCAAGGCTCCAAGTACCTGCAAAATTTTAAGATGTGCCAGGCCTTTTATTTACAGCCACTGCAAGAAGTCTGGATAGGGACAGCAGAAATCCTGAAATTTTCACCTCAGAGACCCAGCAATTTAACTGAACAGCAGCAGCTCTACAGCAAAAGGCCAAATGTCATTAAGAGTCTCCTTCCACCAAGCACCAAGGGGGGGGGAAAAAAAAAAAAAAAAAAGAGGGGTTGCAAGTAGCAGCTTTGGTTCAGGTACCATATATAGCCACATGTGTGCAGCTTTTCTTCACCTTTTTGGCTTTTAGATGACTTCATTGCTCAGAAGAGAGAACTGGATCCACCTATTCCCATGGGAGTGTAAATGACTCAGTATGTCCCTTTACTGCAATGCACATTTGCGATTCCTCTACTTGGCCTTACCATAGCACAGTAACAGCCCCCACACATGCACACACAGCCAATTAAAAAAAAAAAATCTATTTCAGAAGAAAACATTTTCCAGGTCACAACTATATCCTCAACATTTAGTCCACATGAAGTTCCAGGAAAGCACATAAGAGCAAGCACAAAGCACAAATGTTTGAAATTTGAAAGCTATTTCAAAGGTGCTGCAAAAAATCTCTCCCACACAACTCTTCTGGCTACTGCAGAACCTTGCTCAACCTTCCAGACAACCGYAGGGCAGGGACAAGTCCTGCATCATTCCCAGGCCACCAGCTCCCAAAGTGCTCTCCAGGAAGCAGGTCTATCTTTGCCCTTTGAGGACACCTCACAGCATACACCAGATCAGGAGCTTGCCTCCACTCTGCTGTCCAACAGCTTATTCTACTTTCACTATTCGTCTCCCTTTCACAACATCTCACTCTGGTTATTCTTCCAGCTTGGAGTGAGAAATCCATTCCCCATCACTGCAAACATGCAGTGGTAGGGATAGGGACAACAGAAGTTAGGGGAAAAAAGTGAGGGACATCACAGCTGGCATGAAGTTTCTCATAGGTAGTTGCTGTTCTTCCCCTCAATCTTTCATTCAGCTGATGGCAATAGTCCTAATACTGAGTGACTGTTCAATTTACAAAGGAGAACAGACTGCTTCAGAAAACCCAACCACTTCCAAAAGCCTGGACACATCTGAAGAGGGAGAAGAAACAAAAAAGAACCAGGAAATGGCCAAAGTTTCATTGTTACAAGGGACAACAGACAGGCAGCCCACCTGGAAACATCCTCTTAGCTGGTCAAAATCTATTACAGCCTGGGCATCCACAGCACTGCTCACTCTGATTCTTGATATTTGATAAACCATAAATAACATCTAGCCCTTAAGTAAGTCATGAAGCTACAGAAAGCATACTGTGTGCATCCCAGTGTCCAACAACATCTGGCTTTGTATTCCATGAGAGACAGCCCTGTTTGAACAAAACCAGAATTCACATGCTTCAGTTCTCTCAGTTAGCAAGCTAAGCTTTGTATTAGAGTTTGAGACCACTGTCACCAAGTCACAACCTTCACCTGACGAGGGTATCTCCACAAGTAGCATTTACCAAAGAGAGTATAAGGATAGGGGAGAAAACAAGCAGTGGATCAGTAAAACAGAAACTGATCAAGTCTGGCTAAAATCGCATCAAAACTCTTCACTAGCCCATGAAGGGAGAAAAGAAAGCAATACCTGCATTTTCTATCCTGTCTCATATATTTCAAGAGCCCCTCTGCTGTAGCTTTTAAACACCCTCCTAGGACTGCCGAGAAGAGCCACAGATGAGAGCCCATGAAAAAGCTTCTCCCTTAACTCATGCCATCAATATCTACGAACCTCCGGTCTGCCTAACACAAAGGAGAAGTGCCAATGAGCTACRCAGACCTGGAAAAGCACATACTCTCCCTCCCCCAATGCCTAAATAACCAGCCTCAGCCTCACACTATTTACATGCACACAGACTTCTTTACCTGTTGATAAAGGTTTCTGTTTGCTTTTTGCTCAATTTGCATAAGAACAGAGCTATGCTGGGTGATACCTCTTGCCTGCTCTCCTGTCTCCAACAGCAGCCTTAAGGAGATGCCCAGGAAGCCTGTGTTCATCGTTAATATACATATCTAATCTTGATTCTCATTTTAAAAAAATTACCGAGAAAGCCACTTCTATTTCATCTATTTTATACATGGTTTCAGGGGCAGAGAAAAGAACAGGCAATGCCTTGCAGGAACTGAATATCTTGACCAAGGTTGGCAAGACCTACAGATACTGGACCTTCTCTCATTCCAGGGAGTAGTTTACTCTGGAGTAGTTGCAAAGAGTGCACAGCCACACGCGTTTACCACCTCCTTCCTCTACACTATCTGCAAAAGAGACTGACATTGGAATAAGAATATGGAATGAGTGAAGCTAGCACAAACAACTATATAACAGGTATTTAGAAACTGTTTTTCAGAGCATGGCTGCCAAGTTCACCCATACACCTACCATTAAAGTCTGACAGCAATGCCTACTTAATCCTTTGTGCACAAAGTTACACATCAGATTCTTGCAACTTTAGCCTTCAACAAAATGAACTCTGGAGAAGCCTAAACCAACCATGTGAAATGATTCCCAAGTCACCCCACCTGCTCCCTGTTTGAGATTTTCCCCCTCAAACCATTGGGAATGGAACTGTGTTCCTCACCAGAGGGGGAGGGAGAGAGCACACCCTACATATTTTGCTCCAGCTTGAACATGACTGGTACAGTT
>NW_020450185.1:226253-252071 GCF_003343035.1 Apteryx rowi | reverse complement strand
GTAAAACACACAGCATGGCACTATGCTGCTTCATCTAAATAAAGCAGAACAGTCAAGGCTAAAAAGGCAAAAATTTCTTTCCTGAACTTATCCTACTTATCCTGCACTTATCTTCCCTCTTCTACTCCCTATCATTCTAGCCTGAAACACCTCAGTGAGGAAAGAACAAAAAAAAAAACAGAGATGCATCTTGAAAGAAAAAAAACAAACTTATATGCTCGTACACTATGTGTTATCAAATGCAAATACTGCATTACACATGCTAAAAACTCCTTAACTAAAAAGAAAGTGACCACACATTTGTACCATCTAGAGCAGAGCCTAGCATTAGGACAGCACAATGCAGTTCTGAATGGTCAAGGGCATTTAATTTTATCTAACACACACTTTCACATTCACATCTGCTGTCTAAATCTACCAAGAAAGGTACTTGGCCTTTGCAGAATAGATCTTCCAAAGCAACTACTCATAGCTGGTTAGAGAAGAGAACAGATACTCTAAAAGCATGTTTCTTCCGTTCTTTGTGGAGGGGGAAAAAAAAAAACCCACACAAAACCAAAAAACCATTCAAAACATGTTCACTGAATAGAAGTTGCCCCAGATACTTGAGCTGCTACAGAATACCAGCTAAGTGACACCTATCTGAACTACAGTACTTTTGGATGTACTCAAGCCAGTTGCTAATTGTGGCATCCCCTAATCCTCAAGGAATAAATCTTATCTATAAGTTAAAGACATTAAATCCACCAGATATTTGAGCATATTTGTTGCAATCTAAGACAGGAATGGACAGAAGCCACAGAAGCAAAATAGACCATCACCTAAAATAATTGTTAATGATGAAAAAAATCCATCACTAAAATTTGTTCTGTTTAGGGAGATAAAATTGCAGATTCATTTTAAAGTTTTTCCATGTTTCTGCTCAGTTGCATAAAATGTACCAAGAGGATCAAAATTATCTGAAATATACAATATATAAATACAGGTCCAAGTTATCATTTCAGGCTATCAACAGTTCCTCACAAAATGTCAGCATGCTCCCTGCATTGTAACCATTAGTGGTGAGAATTAATTCATATTATGGCAGCAAAGACAGCTGTAAGGCAGTAGTATAGGATGTATATAGGACATACTATGAAGATTAACTCAGTATTCAAAGGTTCTACAAGTCTGCCAGATAAGTACACAAATAACACCAAGAATGTAAATTCATCCTCCAGCACCAGTGCTTCTGCTCTTGCTGTTTATAGACTCCAGCAGAAGTGATGAAGCTATAAAAGAACTCCCTCATTACCACCTGCTCAGTTTCCAGTATACTGCATATCTTAAGAGGGAAGGAGGGGAGGGGAAGAAAAAAAAGGCACATATTGCCAAACTGGCATCACTGTGACATTATCCTAACTAAATAGTCTTACCACATGGTATGCAACTGTACACAGATCAAAGCCATATGAAGAAAAGCAAGGATCAAGCATAGTTGTATCTAAACTAGAAGAGCCAGTTTCATCTGCCATTTAGTTATTTCTTGTTTAAAACTGTCAATATTCAGTTAGCTTTAAATTATTTATCAGGGCAAATATTAGGAAGTTCAATAAAGATTGTCAAGAGCTTGTTGTAACTTGAGACATTTTCCTGCCCAGATGACACTCCTAGTTCAGCAGCACCCTGATAACTTCTTTCCATTTGGTTGCTCTTACAGGGGGGAAGAGGGGAGGGAAGGTTGACAGTCCTCAAAAGGAACAAATTACAGCATGCTTTCAGTATTTGGAAGCCATACAGCAATATAAGGTAGTATTACAAACTGGAAAAAGACCATCAGGATATACATGATTTCCCCCRAATCTGTCTACATACGTACAAACCAAAGGAGGCAGGCAAGAATTTAAATTAAAGCTTGGATGTGGTTTAACATAACATCCAGTCAGTACCTCAGAAAGACAGGAAAGCATGGGCTCAAGATGCAGCAAGTAGTTTCTAAATGAAGGCAATTCTTCAGCTCTAGAGCTAGTTTCTGCAGTGACAGTAAGGCAACACAGTAACCACTAACTGCTTCTGACCAGTGCATTCACTGGTTCCCGAGTCATGTGCATTCACCATCTTGTCCTCATCTTTAAGCTCCCAGGAACTTCTATTGCTTCCCTTAAGTTCACAGGGAAGTGGGATTAAGAAATTCAGTCATTAAATTAATAATAGTATTGACTGTTAATAATTGTGTTAATCATCCTGTTGATTATTGATTTCAGTAGTCTCAAAATACCGAGCACCACAGACTCTCGTTCATACCTTTTACAAACTGTACTGCACAAGAGCAGCATACTCGCTCTGCCTCTCAAGAACACGTCCATCCAAGAGTGCACAGGACAATGCCAACCATACGCTGGGCTGTATTAGTGGGAGTACGGTCATCAGGTCAAGAGATGTGATCATCCATCCATATTCAGCACTTAGGAGACCTTATTTGGAGATCCATGGGCAGTTTTGTGCCCCCAAAATAAGAGACACTGACACTAGAACAAGCCCAGTGGCTACCAAAGGCTACCAAAGTTGGGGCAGGAGCACATGATGTACAAGGAGCAGCTGAGAAAAAGCTAAGGGGAGATCTTATTACCATATTCACCTATTTAATAGGACAATATAGAGGAGGCAGAAGCAAACTTGCCTCAGAGGTGCACAGCTGAAGAACAAGAGGCAACAGACACAAATTAAGAGCAATTCTGATTATGTATGAAGAAGAAATTTTCACACCGAATCAACAACACTAGAGCAGGCAAGGAAAAAGAGGTTGTAGAAGACCAATCCTCGGGATATCCAAAACTCAACTGGACAAGGCTCTGAGCAGCCTGATCCAAGTTGGCCATGCTTTGAGCAGGAGCTTGGACCAGACAACCTCAAGGGACTCCTCCAACATAAGCTATTCTCCAAGTCTACAATTCCAAGAAGCATAGTATTCAAATTCTTCCATAATTGACTGCTCCTCAGTGGAACATTTATTACAAGGTATGCAAAGTTTACAAGTTCCTGCCTAACCTGAATCCTAAGGGGGACTTTGATAATTACAAGTTTGAGCCTAYAGAAGAACCCTTTTGAAACACAAACATTGCGACTAAGAAATATGAAACAAGTTCCTAATAGTTAAGTACAACACCTATATGAAAAGGAAGGAGCTTTAAAACACACTGTAATGATAAATATAGACTTTAAGAAGTTTTCACACAAACACTCAACAGAAAAAWAAACCACACGACGTACAGAACAGACTGGTTTCCCTTTCCATAAGCCTCGTGTTCAGAAGTGCTATGACAATTTCTCTGCATTAGCAGAAAATGAAAGCCTGTAAAATCACATGTAAACCATAACAGATCATATCTGATTCTGTATTACTACCCCAAAAATTCTTCAGTCATTGCCGACCTTAAACAAGATCAGATTTATGACAATTTTTTCAACAAATCCCCTGTCTAGTTCCTTTCAAGTTACTTTTCAGTCAGTATTCCCAATAAACAGAAGGCTATATCCAACTTGGTCAGAAATCTATTGGACTTACAAATGCATCATGCAACTTTTCAAGTTATTCTCAAAGCACATCAATAGTTCCCACCTTTGATGAAACTTGAAGACTAGCCCACAGAGAAGATTTGTTTGCCTTTCTACATTTATGTATAAAAAAAAAACTTCAGAAGATCATTGCCATTAACAAATGCCAAAACTTGAAATCAATGATGTTAAACATCTCTTAATGTAATGTACTCTTAAGGATCAAAACCTTTACTATCCAAGACTTTCAGGTTTTCACTTTCACATTGGTAGTTAAAAGCTTGAAGATAAAAATGATAAAATACCAAAAAGATGAACAAAAAGATGCTAGTAGAGAACAAATAGCACTAGGGGAGCAAAGTGGGGGGGCTGGTGAAGAACCTTACTAGTCAGGCAAGATTTAACTAACCTTTAAAGCATGGCAAGAACAGTACTGCCAAACTTCAAAATTTAACATATATTTTTAGCTAAAAGTATACACCCTTTGAACTTGTGTAATTCAAGGCAACTGATGAATTAGTCCTGTGGCATTAAAATAAGAAAGCAGAAGTGGAGCTGTAAATTGGGGGTGTTAAGTCCATACATAAGCCAGATAATACCAGGGCAACACTAGTATCTTCACCACTGACCTGGCAGACAAGAAAGCACTCTCAGAAAGCTTAAAGGCAACATTGGATTGGGGGCAGTTGCTTATACACTAAAGGGCACAGCTATCACTTAGGGAATCTCAACAAGCTGGAGGAATGGGCCAACAGGAACCTCAGGAAGTTCAAACCCCAATGCAAAGTTCTGTTCCAGGAGAGAAAAACTCCATGTATTGGTACAGGTTAGAGACTGACTGGCTAGATAGCAGTCTTGGAAAAAAGGACCTGAGGTTCCTGATAAACCAGCTGAAAGAGTAAGCGCTGAGGGCTATGACAACATACCAGGCAGTATAAACAAAAGCATAACCTGCAGGCTGAGGGAAGCATCTCACTTGCTCAGCGTTCATGAGGCCATGTCTGGAATAATCTGTCAAGTTGTGCACACCCACAATACAACAGAGAAGTCAAAGTGGAAAAATCCCAAGAGAAGGCCCATAAGCTGTTCGGGGGCTAGAGTATAGGACAGGCAAAGAGAGGCTAAGGTAACTGCTGTCATTCAGCTTGGAGAAGAGACTGCTACAGAAATCTAATGAGTCTTCTGCTACCCAGTGAGGAATTGCAGGCAAGATGAAGCCAGATGCTTTGCAGGGTTGGAGGAAGTTACCTAGCAAAAGGTCAAGACACAAATTGTGACAATGAAAATTCTGATAAGGCAGCTGGGGGGGGCAGGGGGGAGATTATAATGAGAGCTGGACAGCACTGGAAAAAGGCTACGCAAAGAGCCAGGGGAACTTCCATCCATGGAGGTTCAGAACACAACTGGACAAGGCCTTAACCAGCCCTGTCTAGCTTTGACCATGCTGAGTGAGTTAGACTTGAATAATTTTGACTGCAGAAGACCTCCAGGGGTTGTCATTTGTTCACTGCTAATTGACATTCTGATAGTGAAAACATGCAAGATTCAATGCTCTTCCAATCTGAAGATTGACAGTCACCATAAGTATCACTGAAAATATCCTAAAATCCTTCAAGTAGGCCCAATTCTCCATTCTAAGAAGTTCCTAATGTAAAAACCCTAACAAGGTAGTTCCCAGACTCATATACATTATGAGCAAAATCACTGTCAGTTTATGGACACTATAGGCAACAGGTGTGATGCCATTTAGTCATTTCTTTTCAGATTAGCCCCACCTGAAGGTCTTAACACCTCCCACAAAACCCTTCCAGACATAAGTTCACTTAAAAAATAATAATCCATTAGCTAAAGTTACTAGACACATGCCAGAAAAAGCAACYATACACAGGCAACAGAAATTGAGTATTTACTGAGTTGGTAAACAAGGATTAAAAGTGATAGAGATGTGTGTTAGCCACAGACCAACTGCCTGTCAGAGCAAAGCAACAAGCCCCAGCAAAAGAGAAAACTTCACTAGCTATATATACATTTAAACTACTTATCCTTTCACTAGGAAGTAAAACTTCCAAGATGCATAAAAGCTGGTGCCTTCCCTGTAATGTAAAATCTCACCTAGAACCAATTACTCCTGCTCTAAACATTCTTGAGGTATGTTTGGAAAAGTTGGAAAGCAGTATGCAGCTCATGTTACACTGAGGACACAGCTGTGGCTTTATAGCACGCACTCAGATAACAGGCTGTGTGCATTTTCACACTCAACATGGCCTCCACAGTCAGCACCGTCTCCACAGTCAGCTTTTCCTTTATTAAAAGCTGAATATGTCTTTTCTTTCTTTCCCTCAAAAATAAGGATGCACTGCTGTTTTTTGCACACCATACCCAGCATACTGTATCACATGATCCAACCCAGCAGACAGAAATTTGTTTAGCACTACCTTTAATCATCTGACCACTTGCATACTTGAAAAAAGTTACATTCTCTGCCCTGGCATAGAAAAGGCTAATTCTGATATAGGTACACAGACAAAAATCAACATACCAACCACTGTCAGTTGTAAAGCTTCCATATATTTCCTCTTGTATTACAGATTTTTCAGGAAGTTGCTACTACAATGGAAACAAGAATAAAATGTACTGAAAATACCAAAGCTATAGTTTACAAGTTTGCTAGGTACCCTCTTTGCGGTTTAGGGGAAGGCTGAAAGGGAAAACAAGGCTTGCAAGGAAAACCAGCATTTCCCCACAAGCAGGCATCCTGGTTATGCCCAATACATTCTTTCTCCACAAAGAATTTGTCACTTGTCCCAGCCACCCAAGCATTGGTAACACTCCAAGCACTGGCCCAACACTCTTAACATGTAGAAATTAGACTTTAAACCCAATTAAAACACAATTCATTAGGTAATTTGGAAGGTTAACAGAAGCACAGAACTCTCTAGGCAGAAATAACAGCTATTACTCACCGTACACTCTGCAAACAAGGAAGAGGAGAGCCAATGCAAAGCCAAGCGAGGTGTTCTTCCTGCAGTCTTCTTGCTGTGCTCAGTCCACACCTGAAGCTAAGCCCCAACTGCTCGGGAGAGCCACAGCCCCCTCCACAGCTGCTTTTCACTAGGCCAGTTCCAAACACAGCTGTTTCTCATACACACAACAGGCAGTAAGTCCCTCCARTGGCCCTTTGGGCCAGGTGGGACTCATCCCACCAAATCACCTAGGTCCATCAGCTATTTTCTACTCAGCTGGTTTTGTTCTGAGCAGCAGGCAAAGCTGCTAGAGGGAAGAAAATCCCCCATTAAGAGAGAGACTTCAGAGGAGAAAAACAGGTAACACTGAAGAGATTGTACTGTAACCCCCCCACCTGGTTATTTGCAAGATTTTTAATTGGTTTAATTTCTACCCTAACAGTTGTGGATTTTATGCCATTAAAACTGAAACTTAAGAAAACGTTTACTAGACATTGCACAGAAAATATCATCTCATGGTAGAAGAGGCATAAAATTCTGAAAGTGATAGCAACTCTCTTCCTTGCAATTGCTGGAAAACAGGGATAGCTTCCCCAGCCGCTAAGAAGTTAGGCCCTTCAAGGTTCCTGCACGGTTCAAGGTTCCTTTGTGTGAAGCACACACAAATGGCACACACACTCTGCAACTGCAGCTATCATTGTATAACCAAGTCATAAACAGGTCAAGCTCTAACCTTAGTGCTACCACAGCCACATGTACTCATTTGACACCAAGACCCAAGACTTTAAAGGACAGCCTCACAAATAGTATATTTGAAGATTTTCTTTCTTCTTTTTTTTATTTWTTTTTTATTATTGCTATGTTGCAGAAATAGGCATGTCATCAGTTCAAGGAAAACCAGCTACTGATACAATTACTGAAAAACACAGTTGTATGACATGTACCAGCATCTAGTACATTTAATCCTGATTAAATGTTTCATTTAACTCTTATTTATCAACTTCCCCCTTTTTCATTCATACTTGCAACYTGAACTACTCCACAATCCCAAAGGCAACTTTAAGTCAGAACAAAGCCAGTTTAAGAGCATAGGTCAAAACATCCTTTAAGAGGTTCAGGAATCTTACCATTACTTCAGCAATGACTCAGAGGTCACCATTCGAAAGGCAGAGATTCTTAGAAACTAAATATTTACTTGGAGAATACCTGAGAGAATCCTCACTGCAGTTTCAGGGTGTTCTCTGGAAAGCTGTCTGGCATCCTGGGAAGGAAGGATTCATCAAGCTAAATCATTCACCAGTACAGGAACTGTAGAAATTACTTAAAGCATCACCCCCTGTGCATGACTATACAGAGTCAGCACAAAAGAAATTTCAACTGCTTCCTGCGGTCAGGGTCACCCTGCAGCACCTGTGTATTAACCCATGCTTACTCATCCGGAAAGTCTGGAAAACATCCATCTTGTCACTCTACACACTTTTACTAGCATACGAATATACAAACACCAGCTTTTCCTAATGAAAACCACTGCACTGCTTTCTCTTCACACACAAGTTTTCAACACAGTCATTAGGACATGCAGGCAAATCAACAAGCTTTGAATAGGGGAGGAGTGCCATGGCTTCCCTTTTTATGGCTGGAAGATATAAATGACACCTCTAACTCAAAAGGGAGACTGGAGCAGTGCTCCAACTCAAACATTAATTTTTCCACTGAAAATAAGCAGATACAGATCAAGAGTGTACTATAACTGTAACCACAACATTGCTGAGGTTGTGTACAGTCTGTTTCCAGCTTCCATGACGGACGCCTTGTGAATATWTCAGACCTAGAAAATCTATGGTACATTGAATCCCTAAAATTCAAAGGGAAGAGTGCACTAGAGCATCATTCTGCTGACCCTCAGTCATCAGAAGTGCTATGGCATACTTTAAAAAAAGACTCCATTGTCCTCCCTGGTCAAAGCTCTGAGCTCCCACATGGATACAAAAAACACAAACAAAACACTCCCCACATCCACACAACTAAACTGTTGGTACTTCTACTAAAAATCTTCAATATATGAAGTTATATGTTTACAGTTTATAGAGATACCAAGTGAAAAATATCACAGTGTTCTATCATCCGTGGATGAGCTCCTATGCAAAGGCCCATATCCTGCTTCCTGAAAAAAGAAATAGAGCAAGTAAAAGCATTCCATTCATTTGCTTTGCATTTTAATAAATTAAAATTTTGATTTTGCATAATAATTATGAAACTGTACCCTTAGACAATTCACCAGTGGTATTCTAACCTGTACAGGCAAGATTGGCAGTGCACTAGTATATTTAAACTGAAACAGCTCTTTGCCGAAAGAATGTTCTCCTACAAACCTTGGTTTCTATAGGAGATAGCAAAAAAACAAAACAAAAAAGTCACCATGGCCCTAAAACTCACAAAATGCATGTCATTTTCCGCTTGCTTGGATGTGGAATCAGCAAAATGTAAAGAAATTTGCATCTAAACTTCTCACTTTACAGCTTCTAAAAATAGAGTTGGAGCTTTGGTCTCATCTGAATATCTAAAACAACTAGAAAGCTAGAAATATTTCATGCTGAACCTCTGCTCAGTTTACTGCTGGTATACCCATTTAAGTCAATATTACAGTAGTCTGTCAGATTACTGCTTTACTGACAGCAATTCCAAGTTATTTTTCTAAACTAGGATAACCTTAACATACACGTAGTAAGGTAAGATGTTTGGAAGTGCATATCTTCAGCTATGTGTTCCAAAAATCAGTTTCAACAAACAAGTCCTAAATGAAAACTGCCCCAGAAATCTTTAGGCACCCCACAAGCCTCCAAGTATTACTCTTAAGAATAACTGTATAAGTAAATTTTCCTTCCTAAAACTATTTTCGATGAAAGGGCTAAACAAAGGTGAGTCAATCAACAATGCTTTAAAACATAGTCATCTTTTTTGCTAATTCACATGCATTTTGTATAGCTTTTTACCAGTTATTCAGAAACTAATTTGCAGAAACACAAGGCTAACAGCAACCAGCACGCAAAGAAAGATGATGGCTTGTGCTGGATTGAGTAGACATTTCACACCAGTATATACTCCATTCGGGTTTGTCCGTTTCAGAATCTATACTTGGTAGAAGAGAGGAGAAAAAGGAGAGGACAGGGAAAGGAGCTAGTAAGACATTTATCATTGGAGGCTCTGGAGCTTCAAGTCAGCATGTTATATAAAATTCATCATGCCAGATATTAGTACTTAGCTTTTTCAGCAAGTAAGATATTAGTCACAGTCAGTAGCTCTACAGATAGTCATAGCATTCTCTAGCAGAACAAGTGCTAGAAAAAGAGAGAGAAAGGACTGATGTACAAGGTGAGATTGTACCTTCTTAGATGCACACTATTTGAAGACGTAATAGGCAGCCACACCAGTAACTGCAGCAGCAAGGGTACCTGCAGCATCACAGGGGCTGGAAGGAGCCCTTAGTGGTCTAAATAAATGGTGCTTAATTGATTAAGTAGCAGGTAACACACCAAGGAGCATTCAGGGGCCTGTTTCAGAAGACTAAAGGCAATTTTCACTCAAGTAGCTGCCCAGAAGCCATTACTGATGCAAGCACATTTTTAAACACAAAACAAGGAGAGAAGAGAGGAAAAAAACCCACCCCTATATACAACAGTTATATTTTGTTCCATAAGATCCGGGAAGATTCCTCGTCTCATCACACAAGCAGCAAGGAGTTGTACTCCAAAGGAAGCAGGTCCTGTACTCCAAAAGGCCTCTGGACACTAAGTTACAACTACAAAAGAAATGCTAATGCTCAAATGATCCACACTGCAGCATGAAAGCGTTTCTCACAAAACTTCTTGCTCTAGTGGCAGTATTTATAGCAAAGGAATACAGGATGTTTCCAATGCAATAAATAAGAAGAAGAAACAAGCAGCTTTTAGCCTATTAGGAAGGGAAAACGTCATATTGTCTTGTCACATGTTTTTATTCAGCTTTGTTATTCTGAGTTCTACCTGAAGATTACTTAAAGCTGTTCGATAAAGCACATTTATTTTTACTAACACCACCTAAAGCTAACAAAAAAAGCAGACTGATCACGCTGTCACCCTGATCATGAGAAGGCACCATGAAACTGCAGATTGCAATACATACGCTTACAACTGAAATAAAAAGTGAGCGCTGCTCCCACCACCACTTCAGAAACATAAGTACGTACATCCCATGCTTCTTCAGAAAGGCAGCCAGCTGGTCATTATCTACGGCAGAAAAGGTCCGTCTCTCCAGACACTAAGTACTTCTTTCCTTAAAGGCCAAGAAAGGGAAATTAAGTGGCTTCCCCCTCTTTATTCCTCTCCGATAACTGTAATAAGCAGCAGGATTAGCAGTGAGCATCGAGGCTTGTTTCCAGCTAGATTTAGTAATTGTGAAGAAAAGATCCATTTGACTGTTGTTTGCCTCAAACCTACACCCCGAGTGCAGTAACAGCTATGACACGCAAGGTCTCAGCCGGAAAGCGCTTGATGGCATAGTCAAGCTTCTGCCATGGCTCTATCACTCAGAAGATAAAACTCCAAATATGCAGTTGGATATCATGAAGATGTTATTTCTGTATCCTAAGCATAACAGAGCTGTGAGTCTTTTCTGCACTTCATCCCTTAATCAAGTTAAATACACCTTTCTGTCTCTTCTCTTCAGGACACAATAGTTAACATACTATGCAGAACCTTTGAACTTCATAGTTCAACCCTAATTACTGCATACAAAGCCAATTAATGTTTCATCAGAACTGCAGATAGAGAGAAAAAAACCATACAGTCAGARGCAGATTATTTTTCCTATCAAACTATCTGCAAAAACATCACAAAACCTATCACAATTAAGCATGCAGACAGTAATTACAGCTGTTAAAAGTAAGAAATTTTATGTTGAGTCACATGTAATGTTTTGTTCCTTCAGGATCCTCCCCCCCCCCCCAAAAAAAAAAAAAAAACTGAAAGCCAAACAACTTTGAAGTCTCTTACAGCAAGAAAGAGGAAAGACCTATCTCCAGGCAGAAGCCTTACTGCAGACAAATGTTTCCCATTATGAGCACTCTATTTAGCAAGGGGAAAAAGTAACAACACTAGAAAGACCTCAAGCAGTGCTATGTKAAGAACAACACCTTTGCACAAAATAAAGTTAACAGAATATAAAACAGGAATATAAAAGAAGCCACTGAAGTGCTCTGATGTGCCATCAAAATCTTGTATTTATAATAATAACGGATCACAAAGTAAAATACAAAACATTACAATAGTTCATCTGCATCCCATTCTTCATTTTTTTTTTTTCTTTCTTTCTTTTTCCCTGCCTGGAACCCTCTCCTTCCCCTCTAGCCTGGAAAACAGCTAGGTTCCCAGAGAGTCAGCAAGTTTTATTTATACAGACCAGCAAATTATCAAGCTGACTTTCAATATAGTTTAACTTGAACTTCATTAACTGCTTTCAAAAAGATGACAATATTACACTTACGAGGGTATACTTAGGGTAATATTTTCAGTTCTGCAATGAATTATGTAGATATTGCTCACAGTGAAAGTTGAAAGGTTTTACATTCAAGTAAGATACAATAAATCAAAATTTCTCTCCCAGGAAGTCACACAGATTTCCAGTGCCCATTTCATGCATCTAGAGCAGCCTAGAGCAGAAGTTGTCGGACTCAGCAAAATATCATTGCAGTAAGAGAGAAGACATTGCGGGGGCGGGGGGGGGGGAAGCAATACACCTTTCTCCTCATAGTGTGTCTAATTAAATTTCTTCAGACTGTAGACAAGCTAGAGACACCTGCTCATTCTTACAGGCTTCAGGCCTGAAAGTTTACAGAGACCGTTAACAAGGATGGGGAAAGCCTCACATGACTCAGCAACTATGATTGACAATTAATACTAAGGTGCAAGCTCTGTCCCAGTGCAGAGATAAAGCCAGAGTTGGAAAATTCAATTGTAAACACAACTCAAAAAAGGGAATTCTAATCACTTTGGATTAAACAAGTTTTATGCGTAGCACTTTYTTAGTCTAGGCAGAGAGAGCCAGTCACTACCAGATAAGTATAACTGTCTTCAAATAAACTGTTTCATAGAACATCTTTTTCAAGGCAAATTATGGCCAAAATAAGGCATTTAGAAGTGTTTTAAGCTACCTCATGCTTACAAATTGAGAAAAAAGAGGGAAAATAAGAGAACTAAGTTATCCTAACATAAAAGCAGAATTCATAGGACACTGGTACATAGTACAAAAAAACAGAAATGTCTTAAACCTGGAAAGTGTGACAATAAATGGTGGAAAGCTTTATTTTTTGCTTTGTTTTCTCTAGAAAAGCTTGAAGGAGGCACAGTAACAGATTTTGAGGGTGTTAAAGTTACCAGAAAGTAATCAGTTGGGGGGGGGGGGTTGTGTGTTCAGTGAAAATGAGGTAAGGGCTTACTTCACTTTTCAAAGATAATTCAGTATGATAGACTTGAGTACCAACATGAACCTCTAGTGAAGTTTCAGTTAGCTCACTCAAGGATTCATACAGTATGGTCTCCATGTACTTTATACTGTCTGTCTCAGAGAGCAATGATAGCAATTAAGTTCTCTTCATGTGTCTGCAAGCCATGTACTTCTGTGTTCCCAAGATTATAAGAAAGCTTGTAAATATTCATGAGCAGCAAAAGAATTCCAACTTGAAGCATCATCAGCTCTAAATGGTGGCTAGAAAAATCACATCCTGAAGGAGCCAAATAGAGCTCTTCTACCATCAAACCCATATACTAGCTAGTTCAGATGCCCAGTGAACATGTATATATGCCTATCATTTGCTTGTCAAATGACAATGAAGATTCTATCTGGTGTAGAAATACACACAAATTATGTAAATATTGCCTTGAAAAGTACAGTGGTGCTGCAACATTGTAATTCCAGGAACAAGCAGCCCTCCACAGTGTACTCTATTATATAAAATGTCAGTCTAATCACAGTAATTCCACTTCACAAATGTTACCAAATCTCATAAATGAAAGCACAAGCGTGGATAAGTGTTTAGGATGAGTCAATTACACACCTACCTCCCTTGAAGGACAAATTAAGAAATCATACTATGACTGACCACAAGGACAATAACCTTTAAGAGAACGGAATGCTTGTTTTAAATTCTGAAAGCAGAACTGATCCAAGCTTAGGTGTTCCAGTCTATTCCTCTTCTTCAGTGCTACTTCAATAATTTAGGGGACATTGAGTTCCTAACCTTGAGGAATAAAACTGTGTCACAAACTGGAGTCTGATTACTTTTCAGCCCAAGACAAAACACTAGGCAGAACCTTATGTCAGAGTGAAAAGTTGACTAATGCCATCAACAGCAGTTTTTGCTTCCATGCTTGCCCAACAGGCAGGTCAGAAGAACAGCAACTTTGTTAATCTCACTGCCAGAGATACAAAGCCTGCAGTATTCTACTCCATCCACAGCAGTCTGTTACCCATTTACTTGGGACAGAAAGGGAAGGATGTCCTGCAACAGATATGATAATGTTGTCTATGTTATTGACCGCAAATGGAAAAAAAGCAAAATGCTGTAATTATAAGCAAACGTTCAGCACAAGTAAAGGAGCTGCTATATAGAGAAAGACTGAATGGCCTACAAGAGCACTTAACAGAAACAAGACAACCTTTGGAGAAAGATAAAACATAACTGTTTAACATGCAATTTACAGAAAGATGCATTTCACAAATGCCCATGGTATTAATGCTTTTCTTGCACTCCTTTCCTATAGCATCCTTGCCAACTCAAGAGACCATCCCTGCAGATTCTCATATACTGCTTTACTCAATCTAGCTAAATAATGAAGAGTACTCTGTGGAACTGTTTGTTTAAAATTACTCTCGAGTATTAAATGCCAAGAGGAAATATGGAAATGGTCACTCCTACACACAACAGTGAGTAGCTGATTCAAAATTGTGATGTATTTTTAATCAGTACATGTGCAAATCTGAGTCATGATCTTTATCTTAGGATAAAATTATTCTTACATGGAGATAAAATTATTCTTGGACACCATAACTCTATTCAACTCTGTGGTCAGAGAAATCCGTGGCTTTTTGGCTTCAAACTCAAACTCTGTTTTGCACTGTCAGCTTCTTGTTACCTGGCAATAAGCAAGACTCAATCACCCCAACAAGCAAGTATAAATGGATGTTTCAACATGCACCACAATTTCTCCACCCAATCCCACTTTTTCAGGTGGGAGAAGAACAGGTATACAGTGAGACCCTGACTGGAAACATTTTAAAAGCTATACCACTTCAGAGACCCACCTGGCCAGTAAGCTCTGTGGATAACATGACATTGTACTAGGATTTTTAAGAGAGCAAAAAGTTCTAGTAACAACCATTTTAAAGAATCAAAAAAGTTCTACTAAAGCAAAAGCTTTTCAGGAAAAAAACAAAACAAAACACTGCTTCAAAACAGCAAAATCGCCACTGAATAACCAACCTGATATGYTGCAGTGGGCAGTTTGCAAGTAAGTCAGAACATTCAATCTAAAGCAATGCTGCAGCCAAAATGGAGTGTGGATATTCACATAACACTTACCCCTACTGCAGCCTTGCCTTTGCTTGCCTGGAAGTAGTCCCGAATGACATGACCTCTGCTGCCTCCGTTCTTCTGGTCAATGCATGACACTGTAGTCTGAGTGACAGCCAAATAGTGCTGCATCATATTTTTTCCAGGCAGTTCAACAAGCACAAGAACAGCTTATCGGGAACTTGCAACAGGAAGGGAGCATTCTTCAATATACTACTTTAATTCAGAAAGGAGTATGTTGAGTTTGTTTCATTATTAGCRATATATATTGCTTGTAATACAACTCTTTCTTCCAAAAACAGACTAGAGCTTGGTTCTCTTGAATCCTTTGAACACAAGTCCAAATGAAAAACCTATTCTCCTTTTACATGCAATATCCCCAAATTCATGGGAAATTATACAGCACTGTATCGATGTCATTACCAAACCTACTTAACATTTCGTCAGTGGAATTCCTGTTACCACAATTTCTACCTTAAAAACAAGTTTGTTGATAACGGGAACAGCCTTGCAGCAAGCAGCTGTCTCCCTTATGAGCTTTTTATGCAGCAGATGCCGTTATGCACCATAAATATGCCATGTTCTATCATGCGATGAAACATTCTTTGACTCCCCCTCTCCCCTCTGCAGAAAGCCAAGAGGATTTCCCAAGTAACATGATAAATTAAAGCATTTTCATTCCAAAAAAGGAAGCACATTTTTTCCCCCTGGGAAATCTCTGCACTTTTCAGTTCAATGTTATTTGAGGCAAAAATTATTTTTTTCCTGTCAGCCTCCCCTCCTATCTCTCTCCCACAGAGCCACCTCCCTCACAAAAGAACCTTTACAATGTTTCAGACGGGTTCCCGATTAAGAAAAATGGCTTAAGAAAGGCTGCTGCATTGCATATTAACTGTGTCCAATTTTGTCTGGAACCAGAAAACAGAAATGGGACATGGTATATCAAATTGCACAGAACTTTTCCTGTACAAGGATTATATTGTCATTGCATATGTAATGCTTCCCACTGAGAACRAAAATTATCATCCAGGCTTGAGGTATATGCAACCTGAGAGATTTCAGCATCATGCTTTCTTGACAGCTATGGATATCTCCCCAGTCTTCCACTTCCCCTCCTTTTTCCCCTTAAAAGATTCATTTGTCAGAGYAGTATGCAAAGATCTTACTTTTGGAGGCACTTTGCCAGTCAGAAGACTGCCACTGTAAGTCCAAACGAGTAAGGGAAACAACATGGGTAAATGATGAGAAAATAGTGTTTAAAAAAACCCTGGTTTTGTTAAGCAGTGAGATTAAACCTGTTTCCTTTTACAATAACCTGTCACAACCAATCTCTATGATTTCAAGATGTTACCTTAGAGTCCACTGTTCTGATTAAATTTCATAACCAGCATTCTGACTGATAAATCCCCATTTGCTGTTCATTCTATGGATTCCATTTGCAATTTGAAAAGAAAGCAGCAGCACAAGAAATGGTTTTGTAGCAAAAGAGGATTAGGGTTTAGCACAATCATCTGTAGTAATTTTCTGATTTCAAACATTTGCAGTGCCAAGATGTGAGGAAGTGGGTTAGAGAAATGATCCCAGAAAAGCAAACCTGCGTAGAACTACCTACATAGTTATTCCATAAGTTAATCAGTTGCTGTCAGTGTTTCACCAGAATACAAGTCTCAATCAATCATAAAGATACAGACTTCCACGAGAATACAAGACTTAATTGTTCATAAAGATACAGGCTACAATTACGAGATAGCCACTCTGAGCACATCACATGTTCCATGCAAACTTCCGTTTTAAATATTTAAGTTTCAAGAACTCAGGAAAGCTCTTATTGAAACCTAAATTTTCCTTCAAGTTAGAACTAGTGTATTATTTCCATTATGAAGTACTTCCTAGACCCTGCTCTGTGAGGGAGTACTCTAAATTAACACAGTCCCTTAGCTAAGGGTCTACAGTACATAAAGCAACTGACAGGTAGATGTAAGGATGAAGGAATCCATGGGAAGGAGAACAGAAGCCGACACAGAATAAACAATAATGGTTCAGCAGATCCCACCAATGCCAAGTTTTAACTGACAATGAACAAACTCGTATGTCAAGGTATTATCTCCTGCTAATTGGAAGCTTACTTTTTATGAATCATTGACAGAACTGATGAATTTACAAGGAACACGTCAGATTCTAACTGAATGGTTCTTAAAATTGCTGTTTTAGTTTCTTCTAAAACATACAAATCTCAAACAGAGAAGCAAAACATTTACATTACTATATTTAGGGAACACATTTTCCCTTAGCAACTCCATAAAACTGCAAGTTACAGACTCCTCTTTTAGTAAGGTACAATAATAATTGACATGAGATCATCCAAATACACTCACTGCACAGCTTAAGGAAACATCACATTTTTCATAATGAAATAAAACAATGGAAGTTTTGCTTATCCTGCTGCTTTTTCAAGGTAATGTGGTGATGCAGAAGGGGGATGCAGAAAGAACATGGAGTAACTTAGACTTTTCTCCAGCAATTGACCTAGGAAATTGGTRGATGGGTTGGAAACCCCATTCAGAATCTGGCAGAAAAGGATGCTGTTTGCCAGCCACTGACCCTATGATCATTTCACTCAAGAACTGATCAGAGACAGTTTCCCCACCTGAAGTTGCAGATTTATCCAAGAAATTCAGTTACTTTTGATTCCTCTTTCCAGCCCATGCATATCAACTAACTAAAGTGAAATCCAGTTGCAAAGGTGTTCTCAGATTGCTCCATATTCACGTGCTGTACAGTAAGAAGCTCCATGCAGCACCTGTCTGATAGATGTCCACAGCTCCTGCACACATACAGAGCAAAATATACTGCTTTGGGCATATTTGTAACAATTGGCTTTGCACTTTTATCTGGACCCTGTTCTCTCTTGCCCCATTTCTACAACCCCACACCACTGAGTCTATATAAACTTCAGATAACAGAAATGGAGATGCTAAGTAGGCACACATCTCAGGACTTATAAGATATAAGCAACTGAAGCTGTTACCATAGTGTTATTCCAAACAAAAATCCTCTTAAAACAGCAATACATTCCACAAAGTATTTCCTTCAACTCTATACAGCTCCTTAGGCTGTGGCCTCAGAATAAATTCTTTTATTCCCAGAAGGCTACCAGACAGAACGCAAGACTGAGCCACCCATTTTTATGAGTTACCAGTTTTTATGACTATTGGGGATGCAATGTAACATGCTCTTCTAGCCCAGCAGGGCAAAGTTTGAGATTGTCACAGTCTGGTACCAGCCCAAAGGAAGCCCAGCATGCAAGTCAGCCTGCCAAGTCACTGCTAACCACATTCTCTATGAATTGGCAGGTATACCACTGTCCCCGATGGAAATTCATGATTCCAGAAGTATTAAGGACCAGACACCCTTTAAGTACTTTTCAGGGAGGAGGTCTATTTGTGGACTGTGACACTTTCCTCACCCCCACCCAGGCCAATTAAAATCTCATACCAAGTGCTATAAAAGCAGCCCTGGAGATGTACTGAATTTAGGCCACCCCGCAGCATCTGTCACAATTCAGTAGATTRCTTCTTTGAGAAGAACAAAGGCCATCTTCAAGTAGATCTTTTATAAGTTATCTACCCAAATGAAACTCAAGTTTCAATTATTCCACTAAGCAGTTTTAGAGATTTGACAGTTACCTCATTGCATGGCAGTCCCTTCYTCCCGCAGAGCCAACATAAGTGATTCACTGAAATAAGCTTGTTCTCCACAGTTTTTCCTCTCCTACTTATCCAAGTTGTTCTATATCTCTTAATTCCTTAAAAGCTGCCAAAAATGCAGAAAAAGAGAGCGGACATGCTTCATATTTTACATGAGACATAAGTGATATCCCATAGGCTGGCCATACTGGAAAATAATTCCCTGTCACTTTCAAGTACTGCATATTTTCATCTTCATTAAAATGACATGCCATTTGGATGACCAAATGAGACATTAATAAGGAGAAGAAAACCCTTTGCCAAAGCTTTAATAGGAAAAGAAAGGACAAGTCGTTTTCCTTTCAACATTAAATACTCAAGGACAAATCAATCTTTAAAAGTCAGATCACTCTAATTTGCCTCAAAAAGCAAGTACCGAAATATAATCAACATACCAGCAATATCAAAGGTGGTCTCTCACCCAGACAGCACTTCATAGATTAGAACTATTCCTCCATGACAAACAGAGAGAGCACAATACTATCTAGCAAAAATCTGCCAAGGGCAGTTTCTCACCCACACAGGACTACCAGAGGCAATGAAAACATAGAAAGTAGCATTTGGGATCTCAGGAAATCTAACCCCTAGCTGACACTAGCAATACTTGCTCAAAAAACAAACAAACAAAACAAAAACCCAAACAATCCCCCATCACCTAAAGGTACAGTGCAATAGACTACAGCTGAGAACACCAATAAAGGCCTCATTTTCATCAACCAAACCTAACAGCAAACTAACACTGAACCTGCCTACTGACAACCTTCAGAGGCAAAACATTTGTTTCAGAGAAACTACTCAACAAGTCCTCTTCCCAGTGAGGATTTCTTCATCTCTAAGAACAGTAAGTACCTAGAAACAGGAAAACAATTTAAATTACACATGGTTGTCATGGGAAGGCTATTTTATATAACAGCAAACAAATGACTTGGAGCACAAATCTGAATTTAAGTCACAAAGGTTAGGTTTCACCCTCGAGAGTGGATGCATCCTAATCTCATCAAATGCCTTACCTTTCAGATCAAGTCTAAAACCAGCTTTAGCAAACAAACAAAAAAATTTGTTTAGGGGCCTGACTTTCGTAAGGTGAGCTATACCCATGGTATCTGAGGAGAGCTGAGAAACAGATCCATATGGAAAGAGAGCTGTCCTGGAACTTTATGGTAGTAACGTCAACCCTAGTGTGACTGTAACTTCCTTTCCCATTATAGACCCTATATACAAAGTCTTGATTATACCCATAGACTGAGCTATAAAAAAAAAAGCAGTATCATCAAACAACAGTTAAAAATCCCAATATTTTCTCCTTTCTGAATAGCCCACATCTTTCACATAAGAAGCACAGAAAGGGTACCCTGGATGCTACAAAGTAGTTTGCAGTTTCCTAAGAACAGGACTTTACAGGCACATCAAAAGCTCTGAAATGTTTTCTTGTTTTAAAGCTGACCTCCCTTCAGAATCTGCTTTGCTCCATAAGAATAAGATTAAGAGAATGTTCTAATGACTTTCATACACCAARCAACTTTCTGATCATTCTCCACTAAGATTTGCTTTGTACAAAAAAATCCAATGCAATCTAACAGAAAAGCTGAACAGTACAAAACTTTCGACTTAGTACTAGTCTTCCATTCTCTAGAATTAACTAAAATCAGATTCCCACTTCTCATTTGAAGTAAAAACGTTGAAAAAGTTTTCTTTACTTCCGAGGCTTTCAAAGTAGCATTCAGCTGTAGCCTTTGTTGTGGCAGTAAATCTGGTATGAGGCTATAGACCTTGTTTTGCCTTGCATTTTAAGCAATTTAGACAGCTTTTAAGTGGGCAATGACAGCTACAAGAAATTTTTACATTTTAACCACCCTTTGCCAGGGTGAGGTGAGCAAGAAGTCAGCAGGGCAGCAAGTATATGCATGTGAGAAGGGGTGGGGAGAGGGAAGGGAGGAAAGAAGCTGGAGAAAAGGGAGCTTTAGTTTTGGTGGAGAGACCCATTTTCACAGTTAAATCACCTCATGAATTCTGAGCACATTTGAACTACAAATTCAAGCAAAATCTGTAATGAAACAAGGGAAGTGTTTAACCATTTCAATCAGGATCCTTATAAAAGGACACATACTAGGCAAGCATACTGCAGATAGAAGATAACTTCCTAGATGAGGCTTCACTGCAACATAAGTGGATTTGGCTCCAAGAGCTTTATAAATGCAGAGAATACCCTAGCATACATAGAAGTTCTGCCAAACAGGTATTTATATGTGAGTTCAAGCCACATCCCCATCTTGACTTCTGAAGCAGTACGAGATGCATCTTTCCTTGTTCTATAGCACTGCATATTACCACTCCTATTAAAATGAGTAAGTCATCCATCTGGTGCTGAGAAAAATCACAAGAGATAATCAACATAAAACAGTCATAAAGTCTAGAGGTATTTTTGGTATTTATGGTAAAGTCAGATTTACCATATTATTTTGCATCCCAGCATGGGATACATTTGAAGTCAGGGCAGACAGTAAGTGCAGCCAAAGATCCAGTGAGCTTAATTCTCTTTATGCTCCTTCAATACACTGGACAGCCTTCAACATCCTAATCATTCATTTGAAAATTATCATCATCAGCATGCAAGGTCAGGAAAACAAAGTTCAGTTAATTAAAGCAGTCTTCCAGTTTCCATCTTAAGCAAAAAAACACAGACATCACACCAAGATATTCTTCCAAATCTTACTTTCCTGGCAGTCCATCACTGTCAATACATGAGTTTTATTGTGAGACCCAACCTTCCAGTGTTAAATAATTTGTTCCAAGAGACAGGCAACAGGCAACCTTATATTGCTGTACTGTGACAGAAAGGGCTTGAAGTGGTTACAGGTGCCAAAAAAGGGAAATTATTACAACACTACTGAGTAACAACTTTTTTTTAAGTTGATGCTACTGCAGTTTCAGCCATAGCATGGAAAACGCCTCTGGATAAGTGTTCAAAAATCAATATCCATATGAATCAGTACCCATGCCAAGTAAAGGAAAGCTTCAGCATGAGGCTCACTGCATCTTCCTCCCAAGATTTCTCGCATCCCATGACACTTTCTCGGAAGAAAGAGGTTCTCTTGTCTAACAGATATGCTTTCTACTGCATTTTTAATACAGGACTACCTGCACCAAAATCCTACCACACTCAGACTGTTCAACATCGGTAATGTGATGGTCCTCCTCGAGAGCAGAGATAAAAATCTGCATGTTGTCTGTGATACCTATTAAAACTTGGCTGCAGTTAAATTAGATTCAGTTTCAATATCCTCCTCCTTTTTATTTTCTAGACTTAAAAAGTCACTAGGAGTCATTATTCCCAAACACTACTTAAATCTATCCAGAACGACCAGGATTAACTACCACATGAATGCCATATATAGCTGAACCCTTGATTTTTCTACAGATTCTTCCCCCCCACACCCCGGAACTGAACCCATGATTACATACTGATACAACACAACTGAACCACCTGATTACATACAACCAACAATACAATAGCAAGAGACTAATCTCTGTGGGAGGAAAACCATGAAGATTAGGCATTTGACATGCAGTGCAAAACCAGAGTACTTTAAGTCTTTAGTCTACCAACACACTTGAGAAACATAATTTACTCTTCTATGAATATTTCACAAAAGAGTGCTTCCCACCCTGACCACATCTCTACAGTGTGGAGCTTCTACCTTTGAGGGCTTACCCTTAACACCCACACCACTCAGATTAAGCAGGGAGTCAAAGAATAGGCTTGCCTTGCTTCATAAGGAAGTTTCCTCTTTGGAACAGCAACTTAAATAATTTGCTCTCCACACTTCCCTGAGGGCAAGCTGTTTAACAGAAAAGTAGCAACAAGCCTCGTTTTAAGCACCAGAAATTATTGCAGGATGGCAGCTTTAATTAATAGGCAGTATCCCAATTTATGGCTGCTCTGATTCCCACTAGTTGTTAAACTATCAACTAGACCAAAAAACTCCACCTAATCCACTAAGCAGTTGGCTCCATCCACATTCTACTCCTGTTGCTTAAAAAAAGGCAGTACACTGGATTGTACATTTGTTCTACCGTGGCACACCTTGCAACAGTCAAAACTTCCTCCAATGAGCACTAGTCAAGCTTCTCCCCATCACTCTTACTGCTTCCATCCTTTTTCACTTCTTTCATGCACCTGTTATACAGAAAAAGAAACCATGCGAAACACCTTTCTTCCACCTCCCTTCGCTTACTGATTTTGACTTTTGCCATTTGTGGTCTTCACTCCAGCAGAAGTTACCCTGGACTGACTAAACTAACTGCCTCTTTCACCTCCTGTCTTCACATTTGACATTCCAATTAGGCACCAAATCTCCACAGTTCCCTCCCAAAGATGAAACGTATACAACATCAATTTTAAAACAAACAAGTACTGTCCAAGTTTCACTCAATGAACTATTCAGCCATACTCTGCTCCAAAGCTGTAGCCATCCTCTCATTCCCTGTAACATTACAAGCCCTCTAGTCTAATTCTGCAGTATGCTCACTGCATGTAGGCTTGCTAACTCTTCTCCTCCTCTCCTCTTCTATAAGGTTTCTCCCACTATCACATACATTTAAGCAAGACTGAATGAGTGAAAAAAGATATAACCTGAACTACTTCTGCTATGAGTCCATTTATTCAGCTCTAACATATCAACCGTATCAATTCTCCAGCCTCGCTAACCTTCTAAGTAGTTATGCCAACTGATTATCTCTTTACTCTTCACACATGGTCACCCTTCTAGACATAATATCCCATCACCTTCAGAGGGAGAAGTCACAACTATCAGCACACACTCCTTCCTGTCTGCCTCCTCTTATTCTGTGACCAGTAAATGAGTTTCTCATTTATGTGTGCTGCATCCTCTTCTCCCACCCCCTTCTTTTTAAATACTGTCCTTTCACAGTAATCAGGTCAATTAGTCCAGGCTCTTCCAGAATATTTTATATCCCTCTTGAAAGAACTCACCCATAAGGCCATTTAATATTTCCATCCTATTTCAAGAAAGCCCATTTATCATCCCAGCAAGAAACCAGCCATCTTGAGAAGTCATCAAGTAGAATTCAATGTATTAAAATCAATACTGCAAAGACATACCTAATATAATCACTATATTAATTATATCTATATTATACAAGTTTTTCCTACCTATTTTCTAATATAATTCACTGACTCAGGAATCTTATATGGTCCAATCCCACTACAGAGCAGGTTCAGCTGTACGTTGGCCACGCCTGGTCGATCCTAGTCTAACCTGTCCTAACCACCTTCAATAATGTGAATTCAATGGCTTTTCCAGGAACTATTTCAGTGCTTCACTGCTCTTACTGTTAGCAAAAGCTTCCCAGCACCTAACCAAAGCCTTCTCTTTGCAATGTAAGGCCATTACTTCCTGTCCTATCCAGCACTGATCAGATTATTCCCTTCCTCTTTGCAACAACCTCCTTTCAGTTTTCTCTTTATTCTGAGGAGTTCCTGTTCCTCTAATTTCTCCTTGGAGAAGCATATTTTCTCGGCCTCTGCTCTCTCCCACTGGTCCTCATAGTTTTTCAAATGCAGTGCACCAGAAAGGATAACTCATCTTTTCTCTGTGGAGACAAACAGGAATATCACAGATACTTTCAAAAGTAATAGTTATAACACTAGGTACCAAAATGCTCAGAGCAAGCTTTCCCTTGCCCACTGCATTCCGCGATACCTCACCATTAGACAACTAGTGAGTGTCAAGCGTGTAGCAACCACAGTTATCAGCTCTCAGATCATAACATAGCCACAGATTATGTATGAAGATTACAAACTGTTTGAATTGACTCGTGCACAAAGTCACTATTGAAAAAATAATCAATGCAACAGCACAAATTGCTAACAATCAGGTTGCCAAAAATCATACAACATACCTCAACTGGGATCGCAGCCAGTAGAAGTTTCCAATCATCAATTCAAGGGATGTAAGCAAAACCCACCCAAAAGAGACAGTTTGGACAGGATGGCTTTAGTGCACTTCTGAGTGTGCTTATGTTTCAGCAATGTCTTTCCAGCTAGGAGCATAGCAGTGGCAAAGCGGCAAAGCAGTGGCTGTTTTTAATCTTTTGCTTTTTGTATGTTTGCTTCTACACAGCCTGATTAGCAGGATCAGATATAAGTTCGAGTCTCTTGTTAAATTAATCTCAAAGGTCAATTCAAATTTAGATAAATTTTTTTTTTGCTTTCAAGGCCAGACTGGTTAAAAAGATAACATAATGACAATTATGAAAGCTGATCCACACTAGAATGCCTGACCAGAATTCAGGGTACTGGTGGCCTCATTGTTAGGCTAGTATTTACAAAGTTTGAATTCAACACCGCCGAAGCTGCACTTCATGCATTTGAATGACCACAGGGCAAATATTGGACTGATGCATTGAGACACTCAATACTTAAACTCCCTAGCTGTAGAAATATATTAATTGATACAGATAGAGAAACTACCAACGCTCTGAAGATACAAAACACATACAAATGCTTAACTGCTCTTTAAATAGCACCTAGGGATCCAGTGTTACATATGCTTTTCCAAATGAGTTCAGAGTCCTGCTTCGTGGCCTAATTAATACATGATTTTTGTGGTTTTATGTAGTTTCACAGTTAGTTGCTTCAGTAAAACAACAAGTAAGCGACAGGTCCACACCTTCAACTACAGTTTTTTTCATAGACAGCGATAAAACAGATTGTAACAAAAGCTAGAAAAATATTGCAAGGTTACATACCATTACCTTAGTTTACAAAGAAAAACCTCGCTGTATTTTTAGCCAATCTTTGAAGCTCTAAGTTTCAACCTGCTGCCTTTACAGGTTTCTCAGTCGAAGCCTAAAGAGGCATCGTAAGCAACGCTTGTGCTGCTAGTCATTCATTTTCTAGTGAAGCCAATGAACATGCTACTTCTCCACAAGAAGCAAAAAAAAAAAA
>NW_020450185.1:141268-224408 GCF_003343035.1 Apteryx rowi | reverse complement strand
CGAAAGGATTGGCCGCTGCCTTCCCTCTCCTCCCCTCTGGGAGGCGGGCGGGGCCGCGCTCCGGCTGGAGGGCAGGGAATCTCCACAGCCGGGAGCCGAAAGGGCGGGGCCGGCGGGAGGGAGGCCGAGGGGCGGGGTCACCCCGGGGGCGGGGTCACCCCGGGGGCGGGGTCACCCCGGGGGCGGGGCTGAGCGCGTGCCGGGAGGTGGGGGCGCGCGGCGGGCAGAGGGTGCGCTGGGGAGAGGGTCGTACAGGGAGAGGGTGCACTAGGGGAGTAGGTGCAGGGAGATGGGGGTGCACTAGGGGAGAATGCAAAAAGGTAAAAGATGCAAAACGCAGTGCAAAAAGGTTAAAGATATATACATATATATGTATGTATGTATTTATTCCAAAGAGAAAGAGATGTACCCCTGTGTGGTCGGCCGGGCCACTAGCACAGACCTCACCACGTAGGGGATAAATAAGCAATATGTGTAAGAAGTTCCTTGAATGGTTATTTACCTTGGTTATTTTTCTTAGAAAGGGTTTTTCCGTTTTGCCTGGGCGATGCAGCAATTATGTTGACAATTTCCGTCGAGGTCTTTCGAAGGAGCAGCCGGGCAAGAATTGCCTGTTGACAGAGGGCGGAAAGGCCGATAATTCATTAGCAAACGCGCGCCGTGCGCTGGGGCAGTCGCTACGGTGCCGAGAAATGGGAATTAACCATCTCAATGCAAAGAGAGGCTCCCCGGGAGGGCTGGGGCTGCAGGGCTGTTGGCGCCCAACGCCAAGCCCACGTGTCTAGCACAAATCTCGCCGTCCTGGCATGTGCTTGCCCGGCTTTTTCCCCCTCTCAGTACTTCTGCCTCCCTCAGGCCCAATTGCGATTCGTGCTTTTTAACTGGGGCGGGTGTATTTTATTGCTGCTTGGCAGAGTCGGAGGTAGCAGCCGCTAAAATACTGCGCCGTTTGTGCAGTTAAGTCTTTCCGTTTATTTTATTGCTATGCAGGTTAGGGCTTTTGAAGCCGGAGCAACAAGCTGAAGCTCTGGGAGGCAGTGGCGCGGGTGCATTTCCCAAGAGGGAGAGCRGGGACCTGTGCTAACCGACCCGCTGTTGCCAAACCACCGCTTCTGAAGAAATTTTCACAACGCAGAGGCCACTTAAAGAGCAGAAGAGGCCAGTGCAAAACACGTCTCGGGGCAAGAACGGCTTCTTGACTTTTACATGATCCCTGCTTTAAAGCTCCCTCTACCACAGCCCTCGGAGCCGAGCGCTCCTGGAAGCATCCTCTACTCTTGAAAAACCTAAATCTTGGCTGTTTTCCTATTTTTGGATGATGAATTGAAGGCTGCAATGGGGGGGAAGGTGGGATCTGGGTCTGATCCCCGACATCTGCCGTGCCTCAGTTTCCCCAGCTGTAAAATGGGGCTAATCGCCTTGCTTACCAGCAGAAAACCCTGGTAATCTGCAGTCGCTAAAGACGCAGGATCATGCAAGCCTTGCAGTATGCAAAGGCACAAGGCCCCTGTGGCCAGGGAGCAACCCCCAAAATGCAAGTTTTGCACCTTCTTTTGCAGCCTATTGCCATGCCTGCTGTTACGGCTCGCGTTATAACCACGCGGCAGCCCCAAACGGCCTTTTTTCCTGGCTCGCAGCATCTCCTCTCCGGTTTTGCACTCTAGAGAATTGCTTGCATCATGCTAGCAAAATATTTGCATTTCGGCCAGCTTTCAGCCCGCAAAGTCGTCTTCCTATTTAAAATGTTTCTCCTGGTTTTACTTGCCACTCCGGGCTCCTGGCAGAGGCAGCCTCCGGGGCCGGATGGCATTGCTCTGCTCAGCCCTTGCAGCTCCCCCACAATCTCTTGCACGACGCGCTGGGCCGTCGGTTATACCTGCACAGGCTGAGCAATAAAAGTGAAATGGTGTGTTTAACGAGTCCTTCTCCGTGCGGTTTTAATTGGAGCCGGCTGGCTATCGGAAAGCTGCTCCCGAGAATAACTGATGGGCGAAGCGTGCCAGCGTTTGCAATTAATATTATTTGCAGCAACCACGCTTGATTCCCCGTTTTCCAAAGCGGGTCCCAAGCTGCGTGCGAACGTGCCGCTGCTCTGCGGACACTGTCGCGGCCYGTTCCTCCGCGCGGGAAACCCGGAGAAAGGAAAACCAGGTCTTGTCTGCGTCGGTCCCGCAGGCGCCTTGTTAGGAAAATCCTGCGGAAGAGCAACGGGACTTGCCGAAATGCTTTTCCCCTGCATTTAAACTGGCGATCCAGCCCTGGTTCAGGCTGGGTCTGCTCTGGATAAACATCGCGAGCGTTACCAGCGGAAAGCGATCCTTATTAATGCCGTTTGTTTTACAGAAAGCAAACTGTTCCCACACAATTTGCGGTGATTAGTGCCTAACTAGCACTGTGTTTACTTTGCGAACACTGGTTGCCTCTTCAGCGGAGGCCTCTTCATGCGGCTCCCTTCCTGCAAGCCACGGTAATTCAGACAACGCGCGGCGGAAAGACGCCGGCGCTCTGCATTGCCGAGCTGCCCGGCTTCAGTTTGTCTCCAGCTGCCTGCACATCTGGTAAAAACACCCTGTCCAGGGTGATTTAAAAGCTTTGCGCTGCCTGCTAGGAACCAGGGTGAAACGGAGGGAAATAAGTGAAATAATAGACCCTTTGCAGCCGCATGCATGGTGCGTAAACCCCACGGGGAGTGCGCTGGCCTCGAGCCGATCTTGCCCCGCGGTTTTGCCTGTCCCAGCCCGGACCCCATCCCAGTTTCACGGCTGAACTGGTTTGTGCGAGGAGCTGGGCAGTTTTGCACACCGAGGCCAGCGCGCGGACGGCTCCGGGGTGGGTGGATGGGAGTGCTGGCACGGGAGGGTCCCGGTGTGCCAGCACCCGCATCCGGCTGCGTCTCATCGCCTCTGTTCAGCAGAAAGGCTGGTGCTCAGAGCCAGACGCGGATAAGGGCACGCGCAGCCGAGGGCCGGAGCCTCCCCGCCCCAAGGCCGCCGCTGGATGCATCCCCCGGGCAAGGAGCGTTTGTCCCTCCTGCAGGGCGCTTGCAGCCTGCTTGCGCCTGGGAAAACTGTATTTGGTAACGGAGGCTCATTAAAGAGGGCCGACGCAAGAGGCATCTCAAAGCAGCTAAAATTACAGACCTAAAATTAGCCGTGGCGGCGGCAGCGACAAGCTCCCTGGCTGCCCGTGACGGGCTCGGGGCCGCGTTTGGCTCTCTCCCTCCCGTTCGCGGGAGCGCGCGGCCCCGGCACAGCCGCGGCGGGGGGGGGACGGCGCCGCGGCAGAAGGGAGTGGGCACCTAGATGCTCTACATAGCGCTGCTATTTATAATCATAATGTATATATTTATAGCCGGGGAGCCCTCGGAGAGCTCCTTGCCCCTCCGACCGCGCCGTTTCTATGGTTACTTTTAGAGCCGCGGTTAATAATCTGTTAATTTGTGAACTTCAACCCTCCTTTTACAGTTACACGAGAAGGCCAAGCCCGTCCCGGGCAGAAATATTCCTTGCCGGAGGCTCCCAGGTGCGGAACAAGACGCCGACCTCTCGGGGGTTGCCACTGGGAAAAAGGCAGCACGGCTCCAGCGGATGTTGGCGGCAGGTTGTCACCAGGGCCAGCTGCTGCCGGGGACCTTTCCGGTGCGATAAATCTGCTTTTTCCCTGCGCGGGGAGGAGGAGGAAGGCCCAGGGCTGCCTTCAATTCCCGCGCAGGTCTGCGATGAAACGTCTCCCCATGGGAACCGGGAGAAACGACAGAAATGGAGAAAGAAAGAGTCTTTCCTCCGCGCCGGGTTTCTTCCGCCTCCCTGCACCGGCTGCGGGAGCAGAGGGCAGCTCCTCATCCTGAAAGGATGGAGAAAAACAGCAGGGCCTTGAACCCTCGGAAGAAGTCCGGCACCAAGCCGACCTCGGTCTCGTTACCTGGCCGCCGCGGGAAGCCAGCAGCAACCGAAGCGATTTCAGCCCCGGCTTCCTCACGGAGCAATTTGTCCGAGCGTCCTTGCACGGCACCCGTCCCGCTCCGCAGTCCCCCCGCTGAAATGGGAACGGTAAACACGCCAGCCTAAAAGCGAAAATCTGTAGCTGTTTTCTTACAAAACAACACCACGCGCTTGGCTTTTAGCGTAAAAGCCGGAGGCAGGCTCCCACCATCGCCTGTTTTACCTGAACGCCGGCGCGCATGGGAAAGGGAGGTGCACCTTCATTCACAAAAATGTACATCAAGGGGCCAAAACCTGACATTTGTCCTCGACGTCCCCGCGGGCACCGCGATGTCTCCCCCCACAGCAGAAAGGGAGGTTCAGTCCCCGGGCGAATCCTGGCCCTTTTCACGCCGTCCTGGGGGAAAAACATGTTGCACGAGTGGGTTACGGCATTGCAATCCCGAGGGCTGCAGAAAAGAAAGCAGCAGAGGAAGTTTCCCCCCAGAACAAGGAGAAATTTCGCCTTTCCCATGTCTCCTTTTTTTCCCCTCCGTTTGTAATAAAAGCGAATTGGTGCCATGGTACAACGATGGCTGGGACACGCAGTGATACCTCACCGCTCGTTTTCCTAGAAAGGAGAGATCAAATTTCATGGGATGCGATTCAGTGTCTGAAATTAGAAATTAAGGCCCTTTCGAAGAGGGGCTCGAGGCTGCAACGCGAGCTGCCCGCGGGCACTAGGCTGCCCATGTCGAACCCACCGAGGCTCCGCGGGAATCACTGCCTTCCCAATGCCCTGATTAGAGAGCCTAGGGCTCTTGCTCTCTTTTCTTGCGTTCTTTTCTTTTCTTCTTTCCTTCCTTTCTTCTTTCTTTCTTGCATTTTTTTCTTGCATTCTTCCTTCCTTTTTTCCCCTTTCCTTTTTCTCTCTCCCCTCCTGTGATGCTAACTTCTGTTTTTGTGTGCCACGGAGGAAGCCAGCACATTGAATTCAGGGAGGTGCACTGGAAGCGATATGAAGGATGGACTGTCACAGCAGCAGTGGACCACGTATGTTTTTCCTATCTTGATTGAGGGGAGATTTTCCTGTTAGGACTTCTACAGGCATCTAGGATGACAACCGGGAGCTCCTGCCACGGCGTTGCTGCCTGACCCAGGGCAAGGTCCTCCCTGCACGTCGGCTCCTCCATCTGCACTCCGAGGATCGCGCTCAGAGGGATGCCGTGATTAACATTTATAAAGCACTCCCCCGGGGGGAAGGTTGCTCCAGCACCAAGTGGAGCTTGTGCAAATAAATATTGTCACTGCGGGTAGACTGCCAGGAAGATATTGCTTCTGCAAGGGACCTTGCTCCGCCGCCCCCCGAAATACGGTTCCCCGCAGCCCGCTGCCCCTGGCTCGGACAACTGACGGCTTGTCGGCGCGGGAGCTGCAAGCGCGCAGCGGAAATATCTCTCCTAACGCTTTGTAAATGTTATGGGCAGCAAGAAAAATAAACCTTTCCGCCGGGGTTTAGTTTGCAAAGCCAATAAAGAGCTAACGCGCGCAGGCTGTGCTCCCCCGGCTAGCTGGGAACGTCAGTCTGCACGCGGCAGAGCTGGAGGGCAGCCTGGGCAGGAGAGAGAGGAGGAGACGGCAGGATATCGATAATCTCCTGATACAGGCAGATTTAGTGGTGTTGGGAGACCCCGTATAGATCCCAGCAGGCCTGTCCACGGCAGCTCCCGTGGCCACCACAGCTTCCCACTGCGGCAGGCTGGGAAGAGGTTGACTCGCTGTAACGTATCATTAGGGATTTGCATGAGTTACGGAAAGGGAACAAGGACATCGTGTGCCACATGCATATAACAAGATCATAAGCAGAAGCATATGAAGTAATGAGAAAATCAATGTTTATGGAGCAAATAAAAAGGGCAATTTCCAGAAGATAACTTCAATGCAGACGAGTTCTAGACACGTAGCACAAAAAATGGAGAGAATGAGCCCGAACATCTCTGCTTTAGGATGTTCTCTGCACTGACACGGTGGGAAAACAACCCGGATGGACTAAGAAATGCTGGTTACTGGATTTCCTCGGTGGCCAGCCAGTCCCACGGGCAGACACGACTCCAGCGCTTCCATTCTCCGTTGGCTACCTGTAACAAGTAATGCAGGCAACAATGATTTTGGCTTGGACCGTGGACCAAAGAACGGCATATAACCAATACCGGCTGCGAGAGAAGCTCATCGATCGCAGCAGGGAAACATGAGGGGTTTCACCAAGGCCGGGGCGCTTTTCAGGGCTCCTCTTGAACAAGGAGCGTTTCGGGAATGGGGAGCCGTTGCTTGTCGGAGAACGCCGGCCACGGGAGACGGGAGGGACGGAAGGCGGCACAGTGCCCACCCGCCTAGCAAAAAGCCTCAGCGCAACTGCAGCACCCCAACACCCTGTACAGAGGCCTTTAACACCCTAAATATAGCTACCTTAGACCCCATATACAAGCCTTCCAGACCCTATATATTGGTACCTTAGACCCTGTGTAAAGGCCCCTCAAGCCCTATATATATATATATATATATATGTATATACATACCCTAGACTGTATAGAGGTCCCTCTGGCCTTCTATACAGGTACATTAGGCCCTGTATACAGGCCCTCAGGCCCAATATATAGGTACCCTGGACTCTGTATACTGGCCCTTCAGGCCCTATATAGGTACAGGCCCCTTGGGCTCTTTACATATAGGTACCTTAAACCGTATGTATAGGCCCCTCGGGCGCAGCTGCGGCTACGGGGCAGTTGGGCCGCACGCCCCGCCCCCTGGCCGGCAGGCCCCGCCCCCTGGCCGATACGGCACGCCCCGCCCCGCCCCACCCCGCTTTCCGTCCGCCACAGTCCCGGCGTGCCTCCGCCTGTGGAAGGGCGGCCACGGCCGGGGGAGCCGCTCTGCGCGTCGGTGTCGGTGCCCGGGGAGGCTGCCGGCGGCGGGCTGAGGTGAGCGGGCGGCGGGGCCGGGGCCGGGACCGGGACGCCGCGGCTGCTCTCCGGCGAGGCTCCGCTCGGCAGGAGCCGGGCCTGGGACGGGCCGGGCTGGGCCGGGACGGCGGAGCGTTTCTCCCTCCGCGGGTCCAACTGCCGCTAACGGCCGCCCTCGCGGGCGGGTGGGCGGCGCGCGCCGGGGCCCGGCCGTTGGCGGGGGGGGGCGGGGCCGCACCGGCCGCCGCCGCGAGGGGCCCGGCAGCCGCTGCCCGCTGCGGGCCGGTGTCCGCGGCGCTGCCGGGCCCGCTGCCGGGGCGGGGAGGTGCCGCGGGTCCCTTCTCGGGCGGCCTGTGGGAGCTCGCGTGCGTGTCCGTGGGGCTGCGGCCTCAGCTCGCAGCGCTCAATAAAGCTTCCCTGCCCCAGTATGCCTTGTCTCCTTGCTTTCTTTGCCAAATCACCTTTTCTTTCTTGCCTAACAGCCTTCAGGACAAAGCCAAAAGCTTTGAAAATCAAGGTAATAATCACCCAGCACCCAGGCGTTATTTGAGTGGTGGTAAATCGCTTGATTGCTACTTGTCCCAGTAACCAAGAGTAACCGAGAATAGTTCTGTAAAGATGAACACGTGTGTGCATAGATGTGTACTTACTGTCAAATGAGCTATTTTGGGTCTTGGCTTTTTTTTTTTTTCCTTCACCCCTGTGGAGTCAGAACTTTATTTTCAAAACAAAATTCCTTTTGCTTAGTACTCATAGTCCATACAGACTTCCAGCACCTCAGCCACGTTGAGCTTTCTTCATTTGACTGTTCTGAAATACTGAAGGTTAAAAGCCTAATAACTTCCCTGCATCTTAAAAGGTACAGAATTAAAGTCCCAAGAACTTGAAAATGCGGATGATGGAGGGGAGCTCCTGGCAGCCTTTTGGTTCCACTGACTTAGGGGGTTGCAAAATGCTGGAGGATAGCACTGGTTTTGCATGCAGCCAAGGCTGTTTGTGTATTGCCCTGAATTTGCTCTTAGAGAACCTGGACTTTACATATAAATAACTATATGGATATTGGGAAGACTGGCATTAAAACTGAAATTCTATATAGAAGCCAAGTGTTATCTATGATGTTTGTTTTTGCTCTGATTTGGTAACTTAAGTATATAAAGAACTTGGGACCCAGTAAAAAGTTTTTTTTAAAAAAGTCAATGTGAGATCTAAAATTAGCTTTTTTTTCTCTCTTGCATGTTATTTACTATCGTAAAAGCTTTTTGTAGTTGAAACCATGCTGTCCGATTCTTGGCAACTCCTGGTACTTAATAAATGGTTTTATTGATGTGCAAGAAGCAGGCAAAAGCACTTGGGTTTTAGCTGTACTGTCTGTATGCCCTAAGCATTGTCTGTAAACAGTTGCGATGCTGCCATGGAGCAGGTAAGATGCATGGATGAGTATTATGCTTCTCTGATGCACAACAATACAGAATGTTATTTCCCAACATTGTGGGAAAGCAGATGGATATTTAATGGATATTGTTTACTGGGGCTTCCTGATGTTCTGAGGCATTTAGGTGCTATTGCAGTGTAAGTAATTAATGGTAATGTAGTGGCTGCTCTTTGAAAGATGGGGGAAAAAGGTCTTAATAGGTCTTGCAGTGTATTCGGAAATGAAGTTTTATACGATAACAGCCGTGCTGGCAAAATAAGCCGTAGGCGTATGGCTTTTCCATCTCCTGGGCCCTTCTCATGCCCAGTCATTTAACACTGTAGCAGTAGTACATATTATAATTTATTTATTTATTTTTAATAAGCCTTAAGGTTTGTGCCTAGATTACAGTGCTCAGATATGACTACTGTAAAAGTTGTATTTAAAGGAATGACTGCATCTCTGTAGTCCAGCAGGCATGACAGACATGAATCTGGATTAAGTAGAGGCTAAAAGAAGTCTGTGCGGATACAGAGGAAGGTGGTTAGGACTCACGTTCAGGGACTTCCAGGCGGAGGGACCTAGTGCCTCACTGTACAACTCCTGTCATGTTTCGCTTTGTCCCAAAACCGGTAAGGTGAAAACACTGCTGAAGGCTGTTGGCTGTACAGCAGCGAAGCTCTGTGTTACCTCCCCTGTGGAGGCTGCCTCCACGAGGAGCGATTGGGAGCTGCGTGTCGGCTGTTAGGTGGCTCCAGCCCAGGCAGTGTCCCTGAGGGGGAAGAGCACAACTTAAAGAGTGTGAGTACATGCAGTATGGATGCCTATCTGGTACATTTAGCTGACATCAGTTAGGAAAGTACAATTGCTTGTACCATCAGCTCATGATGAACGCTTGCCCAAAGCTGTTTGTGTAAGGCCAAGAACCTAGAAATCCCTCTGGAAAATTGGTCTTATCTCTACAGTCATCTGACTTGTATTCTTAAAAAAAACATTGCTGAAGGAACAGTTAAAGCTTGCTCTAAGAACAAGCTTAAAACACGCAATTTGTTATTCCATCTGACTCGTTCTTAGGATGGCGAGTTGACTTAGCATTGGGGGGGTTTTTGTTCTGTGTTTTGTGTGTTATACCTTAGATAAAAGTTAGAATAGAAAAAAAAAAAATTCTTATGCCGTCAGTCTTTGGACTTCTCTGCTAGAAAAGTTAGAGGAGATGGAAGGAAGGGGCAAGGAGAAGCAGGAGGGGGAAGAATAATAGATCCCTTTGTGTTACGTAACACAACTGTGTTTAGTCTCTTCACTTCAGTTTTGATTTATTTTTGTTGTTGTTACTGTAGGTAACTGCTAACAGTGTTTCCAGCACTACATGATTTGTTGCTATATTTTATAGCCTGTGTCAAAACAACTGTTCTTAATTGGGTTTTGTTAAATAAGTTTAACTTCACTGGCTATCCAAACTGTATTTGGTGTGCAGTCTATCTTTGGAAAGCCCTTCAGTCTGAACTTGTGTTAATAAACTGTTGAGAGTATAACGGCCTGATTTTTATCATGATTTATCTATACCATATTTGCCTTTGGTTTAATGAGTTACTTGGGAAAGACTTGAGTGAGGGCAGCGAGATCTAATCCGTCTTGAACTCCTTTAGAGTGTGTATACACCCTTGTAGACACCAGCACAGTTGTCCTCTTCAGCATTAATGTTTGGGGAAAGTTTCTTCCTGGGTTTTTGTTTTCTTTTTTGCCCCCCCCTCCCCCTTTGAGAGGCATTCAATATACTTTTCTGTGCATTGAGGAAGGGGGAACAATTCTAGCAATTCTAGGTGCTGTGGTGCTCTTAGGGAATTGATACATGTAGGAGAGGTGACTGGCACTGCTATTTTGCTGCAGAGCTGTCCCTGTGGCTGCCTCTCGCAGACCTTCCTGGCCAAGCAGGAAGGAGCTGTGCATGTCTGCTGGGGTCTGTTCGATGGCACTTCTCCCCTTGGAGCTTTGCGAGGCATCTCTCACGCACAGAGCGAGAGCACGCAGCAGGCAAAGACTTTAAAAATGACTGCCTTAAGGATGAATAAATACATTATTTATATTAGACTTGAGAGGTTTTTCTTAATATAGTGGGCTCTGCCTTGGTAACACCTTGTGGATTTATTGCACACGCTTCCTCCTTTTTGTTTACTTGAAGTTTACGGTCCCAGTTCATCAAAACGCTGCTTGGAGCGTGGTGTGCGGAGAGCTCAGGCGCGTGTTATAGCGTTAAGCAGCCTGACCGTTTTCCCTGACAAAACCACCCTGAAGTCAGAGGGCTGTAGAAGCTGCACTGATGAAGACTTTGAGGAGCTTCCTGATGCTGCTCTAGACTCACGTGCCTGCTGTGCCAGCGTGCGACTGTCGCAGGGTAGCCTTCTGCGAAGGGGTAGCCTGGCTTTCCATGTGATTACGGAGCTGGTGGGCATCCACAAGGCAGAAAGTGCTAAGCAGTCCAGCATGGAGAGACACTGTTTAGCCAGGCCCACCAGCTAGGGTGGGAAGAACAAACAAGGCAGGATTTCTTGAGGCTTTTTCCTCTAGGAACTTGAGTGTACTGGCTTCAGACAGCTTTCAGCTTTATCAGCTGCATAACTTCTTCTTTTTTCCTTCCCTCTCTCTTCTCTTGGCTTTATTTGGTTGAGATGTGAGTACTACGTATGATGTGAATACTGGGGATGATATGTGTGAGCACTAACAAGTGCAGCATGACTGCCAGGAGAGAAATTGTGTGAAACGCGCTGCTAGAAGTAAAGAGCTGGAATCTTTACTGTGGGTTGTGGAGGGTCTTTTCTTTTTTTTTCTTCTTTTTTTTTTTTCCTCCTCCCCTTCTACATTCTTGGAGCAAAACCTTACAGTTGCCAAGAAATAATTTTCTGTGTTCTTGTGGCATAACTGCTTAACACACCTACATAAACTGGGAGCTAATAAAATACAATGCACTATAGGCAAGGCTGGTATTGCTGCCTGTTGGCGTGTGTGTGTCTGAGCATCATATGGCCCTGCTTTCGGTTGCTTTTAACTGTGCTGAACTAATCATCTGGCTGATCTTTTCCCTTACAGCTGCCCGACTTGGAGTTGTTATTATTCTGAAGTGTTCTTCCAGGAGGAACAGCAGTAGGGAAATACTTTGCTTATTCGCAGCGTTAAAAGTTGTGCTGGCTTTTCTCTTGGGAGGCTCTGGCAGCTTTGGCTGGAGGAAGGAAGGAGGCATGGGAGCGAGCTGTGGAAAAGCTGTGTGGTCTGGAGCTGCCTGGGAACCCAACCCCACTGTAGCCACGTTCATAGAATATATTAAAAAAAAAAAAAAACTGAACTCACTCTTTGTATGTGTTCAGTAAAAACTTGATTGAACATAGTGAGGTATCTTAAGGGGGAAAAAAGCCAACTAAAGATGCTCACATTGTATGCTTTGTCCATCTGGAGCAACTAAGTGTCTTGCCCAACCCAGGGTTATGAAGCAGATGTGTACCGGCTTCGTCGCTGCACGTTTCCCTGGGAGGCTGGAGGGGGCACAGGCCAGCGGTTCACGCAGCAATGTCTTGCACAGTGTAGCTGCTCCTAGAAGAGAACATAGAGGGTCCTTTGGCTTATAAGCATCCTCCTAAATTTTCTGGTATTCAGTGGTATGTTAGTGAGAGTCTAATGAAAGTACTCAACAGTGGATTTGAAGCTCATGTAACCCATGTGTTTTGTTTATACATGGAAACTGTTCTCTAAGTGACCCATTTGCTGCAGAAATTATTGTGATATTCATTACGCTTCGTGTTCTAAAGAAGTTTAAATTTGATGCTCTGGAGGAAAATGAAGGGTGTGACTTGCTCGCATCCTTAACTTCTGCCTGCTTGGGTCTCTGAGGTTCCTCTGGTGTCGCGTTAGTCATAGCGTAACTTCCCCTTAGGAGGGTCCTGTCGCGCCCTTCAGTCTGATGCGGTCGGGATCCTGAATAAGCTGCTGGCGGTCGTCTTGGAGGAGAGCTTGTCCTGTTCTCCTTGAGTAGACTAACAGGACAACCTGCAAGACTTACAAATTGTTTCAAATCTCAAAAGGCCTAGGGATAAGCATTATAGGTGTTTGGGAGATTAAAGTCTTTTAAAGGTATATGGTTGAGTTTGTCATTAATACCAGTCCATTTCATGTTTATTTTGCCTCTCTTTGACAGTATGTGTAAACTGTACTTGTTATGGGTTAGCAAAGTACTGCAGTGTTTGATTTATTGATACCACAGAGCAATTTTTCATCAATATTTAGATATTTATAGATTTAGAATGCAACCCACTCAAAACCTAAAGTCAATTTATCTGCCTTCTCTTTCTTCCCCAGAGCCCTGGGAGATATCTGTGACATGTATCAATGCAGTCACTTCAAGTTGGCTTTTTTCATCCTGGGAAGGGGATGGAAGTTGCACTCTTGTCATCTCTTTATAGCAATCTTGATATTTGCTGTATTCTTTTGAACAGAAAGAGAATAAGCCTTGCTTTGAAACAATATCCTGTAAGCATTACATTTTTCAGGCAATATTCGAGGGAGTCATCAGTTGTGTTTAGATCTAGAATCTAGAAACACTTTTTCTCATTTCTTAAGCAAAATGTCAGTTGTGTAGAAGTCAGGTTTATTATAAAAACACGTTGATAGAGGCCGTTCCATTTGCTGCCATAACATTTCTTGAAATGGACTGAGCTGGGCTATAGAAATACTTGTTTCATTCTTGCCAATTTTCCAGTGGCCCTGCTGGCAGGAGCCCGAGTGAATGCTAACACAGTGTTTTAACACAGCTGTCCAGAGTCCGCTCGCTGAAATCGTGCTGGGAATGCTTGTGTACCGCAACAAAAACCTGTTTGTTAATTGGACAGGTGCTCTGTGCTCCCCGCCTGTTGGGACTTTGCAGGGGTCATAGTAGTGAAGAAGCATCTCTGTAGATGTGACTTTGGGTGAGATGGTGCTGTCTGGAATAACTCAGTAGGAAACTGTTGTCCGGGGCTGTCTTGACTTTGGATATTGAGTATTGTGGCTGGTGTGATGTGGGTGGGTGGTGCTTTTTTTTTTTGTTTTCTTTTTTAGCAAAACTGGGTAATGTATCATCTCTAGGCTGATGTATTTGACACTTTCAGTAAGAAACGCAAGGAGTCACAGTAAAATCTGAGCTGAAACAAGTTTTGTGTGTCTAAGTACATACCATCTGTAAGTCTTTGCTCCTTAGTGAAAGAGATTCAAGATGCTATAAAACAGGAAAAATGGACAGTTCTGACTTTTTATTGTGAAGTAACTCATGCACTCTTTTATTGCAACTTCTGTAACATTATCGGAAAAGTCCTTGACCAATAAATTCTGGGTTATTTTGGCCTGCTACCATGCCTGTGACTGCAGTGACTTTTTTTTTATCCCAAGTCAATCTGTTATGAAGCTTTCTTTCATGTGTTCCAGACCTGATCCAGATGATGCTCTTGGTTTGTGGTGGCGCTACTGGAGATGTGGGGCAGGAGCAGGTGAACTGGGCCAAGTGCTGATCCTCATTGTAACTGGTAATTTAGAGCAGCCACGTGTGCCAGGGCCTGTGTCAGAGTGGGAGCAAGCAGCAGCTACGGTGAGCTACTCGCTTCCTCACTCGTGTTGGTTTATAATAGCCGGGAAAGCATGGCCTTAAATACTTTGCATTAACAGCAGTGTCATGCCGTTGCACTGTCTTTTGTCCCTGCCACCCCTAGGAACTTGCCACGTTTCTTCCATCTCCCAGGGAACAAGCCAATGGCTTAAAGTGATGGGTTTTGGTTTTCTTTTTCTCTTAAAAAGAAAATAGTCGGCTTCTCGTGTGCGTGTGTTTTAAGTCTCCAGGGTCTTTTAAGCTCAAACTCTTGGGCTTTTTCTGTTACAGTTAGAATTTGTAGCTCTTTAAAATGAAACCCAAGCTCATGTTGAAAGCAAGAAAGACGACTGTAGTTGGAGATTAACAATGTTGGGGTTTACCTGTGCTTGAGACATGAGAACTGTGAATCAGTGTAAATTGGTTACTTATAGCATGTGCATGTCTGATGCAGGTGAAGTCCATCTGCAGCAATACTGAAATCAGATGCAGTATCTCTACAGTCTACATATATTACATATTGCCCTTTATTTTAACTTTTGTGTTTTCATATGTTTGATGCAAACTTTGTCTGAAGCGTTGCTGCTTCAAGAGCCACAAGAGTAGCTATATCTCTTAACTACGGCCTTAGCTGTGATATGAACACAAGGAAAACATGGAAGAATTAACAGCTGGTTTATGCTGGTCTGCCTCAAGGAATACAGAAGGATTGTAATGGTATTAGATATTGTGTGTGCAGCTGCCCCAGGTATCTGGTCACTGTCCGCTCAAGTCACCTAGGAGGTTGGCTCCATCTGTTAACTTAAAGCTTTACAGCTCTGATACATGAAGATTTATTTCTTAAATCACTCTTCTGACAGTCTCTAAAATATGATTCTTAACATGTGCTTTTTAAGGTTGTTATTGCCACTAAAATAACCCCCCCCCTTTTTTTTTCTTCCCTGAAAATGGAAGTTTTCCTGGTCTGAATCTAGCTGCAGGGATGGGCACATTATCAAGCCCAGGTGAGAACTGGGAGCCTGAACACAGTAAAGCTGCTGGCTTCCCCTTGATGGCAAGACCACAGATGTGTTGGCTGAAGTTTTGGTGGGCTGTGAGGCAAAACTCCTCCATCGGCTTGAATCCACTGATGTGTATTTTGCCTTTCAGTTTGCACAAGCCATAGTTAGAGTGAGGGAGGTGGTGGAGGTTCCTGCTGAGATGCTGTTACGTGTTGGTGTCTTTGCTTCTGCCCTCAGCTGTCAAAAGCAAACGTGATGTTTGTTCCGGGCGAGTGTGCAGACACAAGGGTGCTATCTGATCACCTCAGCTACAGCCAAGTATTTGTTGCTGGCTTGTGAATGCTGAAAGGGAACTTCTCAGACAGCTCATGCTCTTGTAGAAACATAGGCTTACCAGTTCCCTTTTTTCTAAAAGGAGGTCTCTCTTACATTTGAATTTAATCAAATAACCAGTTGCTGGAAAAGCATCTGCAGCAGTTCAGACTTGCTTTTAACTTTGTGGGGTGCCGGTGCTCTTTTCCTGAATGCCCAAGCAATCACCATTTGGTAGATGCAGTGCAAATGTTGTAAATGTTTGGGTTTTTAGGTTTTTTGTCCAGTTTTGGTAAGACTTTTGTTAAAATTTGAATAAGTGGCATCGAAGTGTGGCTGTTGAGGCAGGAGTCAAGAGAGAAGTTTCCTAAATAAGCAAGTGTCTGTGGCTAGGTAGGGTGAGGTTTCTGTTTAGAAGACAGAGTTGGGAAGGGGGGAAGTGGTTGTGTGTTGATATTCAAATGGACATGCTCAGCGAGTTAACAAATCTCTTTGCTCAGCGTAGGAGAAAAGAGATAGAAATGGTACCACGTCAAATTCTGAGATGGTTCTCTGCCTGCCAACCTCAGCAAAGAAATTGCCCTTTTTCTTGAGCTGGACATGTATCTGCAGATAACTAAAGCCTGTTAAATCATTGCATTCACAACATAGTAAGGTTCTTGTTTTCTCCTCAGACTCCTTAGTTCTTCTCCTCCAACATTGTTTTATTCTGGAATACATGTTTATTCATTAACACCAGTTTGCTTAGAGCCAAGTAAACCATAAAGGTCTCTTAAATCTACTTTAGCAGCTCTGGGATTTTGTTTGTTGTTCTTCTAATGTTCACGAAGTTGGCTGGTAGCTTGAGAAAGGGCAGCAGCAGGGGCTTCAAAGAGCACCTTTTCATTTGGTGCAAGAATTAGGCATTTTCAGAAAAAAAGTGGAACGAATGGAAAAGCAAAACAAGCTCTTTTTATTATCATTTTGTAATGGCCTCTTGAAAAATGGTTCATTCGCAGGACTTCAGAGACTCCTTTGTAGCCCAGCTAGCTCCTTTTTGCCCTAGTGGGATGCCCAAGATGACTGCATTTGTGCAGGGTTCTTGTGTAGGGTTCTCTCCATCTTCTTCCCTCCCTCCCCCTTCCAACATCTGCTGTCTTGATCCAAATTGCCAGACTGTCTTCCATCGACACAAAACCAGGAAAAGCGAGATAAATCACGTTATTAAGAAACCATATTCATGCTGGTCATAACTTCCTAGAGAACGCGGGGAAAAGTGTTACACTCTGTGCCCCTGTGGCAACAGTTCTCTGACATCTTTGCTCCTTTGAATCTGTGTATATGCTTTTGCTTCTCTTCTGATGCCGGCTTTACTCTGCTGTGCCTGCTTCCGTGGCTGCTGGGATGTTTGCAAAGACAGCCTGATTATTTGACAATAGTTGCTTGGGAAAAAAAAAAAAGAGAATTTCAATTTTTCCTCGTAAAGGTAGAATTAGCTCATAAAACAAAGGCTTTGTCCATAAAAAGGCCAGGATAATTTTGTTACAGCTCTGCTTGTTAAGACCTGGTTCCTATTGAAATGCTGCTGAGGAGTTTGTCACTGCTGGGCTTAGTGTAGTCTTCTCTGCTTAGAAAAGCCCAAGGAGTGGGCTGCCTTTGAAAAGAGGAGAAACTTTTAACTGCAAAAAGTGGCATTTGGTTCTGTGGAAGATAATAGCTGTCCTTTAAAAAGCTGCTGTGCCTTACTGGAGACTGAACGTCTGAAGTATTAAGCAAATATTTTAACCTTGCTGAAGGTGCTATTTTCAGTGCCACGGTAACAGATACAATTGCTTTATAGTGTTCGCTTGCTCTTTAATTTTTCATTCATTTCTCAAAAGCTGCTGTTCTTGGTATCTGCATCCATTCATAAGTCCTCTAGTAACTGAGCTAGCAAGTTTGATTTGATTTTGCTATTTAGCTTGCCAGGCTATGCATCTTTTACCATTTTAATTGACGCCAAAGTCTTTATCCTAAATAGAACATAAATGTTTGAAGGCACCTCGGCAAAGATCTTTCCCTAGTGAATAAATGCTCCTGTCTCCCTTTCTAATATTATGGAAGGGAAGACCAAGACCAAGTTAGCTATTGAATTGTGCATTAGAAATAATCCTGTTGTAATTACTAATACTGCTTTATTAAAACTAAATTGAAGTCTTGTGTGCACAATGCATTGTCTTCTCTACTTAGCACTGAAAATCAGTGAAGTTGTTTGAAGGTTTTGTCAGTTTGAATCGAGGCTTTCTGTGTGAATGTGTTTGGGGTTCATGGCTCTTCTCAGTTCAGCACTGCTTGAGCCCAAGGGCTAAGCTCCTCTTGGATTAGTAAAAACTGGCATGAGTGACTTGTGTAGCTCAACGAGAAATGGGTATGTGTTCTGTATAATAACTAGTGTTTCAGAATAATCAGTAATTGATAACAGCAGACTACTTTAAAGCTGTAAGACCTGAGCTGGTATGGGGAGACATTAAAAAAATAGAGGGAGGGATGGAGCAACTGATAGTAGCAGAGAAGCTTAAATTGTACTTCATTTAAATATAGTTAATAGTAAGGATATTCGTATTAAGTCGAGGAAGACTACTTATGTATAAAAGCAATCGTTGACCCAACTGCATTCGAAGTTGGCTGTGTTTTTTGCTATTTTATTTTCACTTTAAATGTCTTGTAGTGCTAAATGGATCCATTTGGCATAATAAAACAACTCATGAGATGTGGATGGCATAAATAATGAAATCTTAATGGATATCACCCTGGTAAATCAGTATACTAGATGAGCCACATTAATGGCAAGGTGATTGCGAGATACCAAAACATGCTCTAATGCAATGTTAAACTGAAATTTTAAACATAAGTAAGGAAATACAATAGTATGATTTTAATAGCAACTGCATTCAGAGTAGGATGAAAGTTAATGTTACATCCTGGCTATATAAGGAGCGGCATTGATCAGCTTTGAGGGGAGGACAATTGATTGCTGGAGACAGTACAGGACCTCAAAGTTAAGAGTGTGCATTTGTGTGGTTCCCTGTCTAGTCCATATACTGTATCGTGTTTCATAAAATCAGACTTGACACGCAGGTCTATTTTTGAACAGGGCATGGGGGAAATTTTTCCCTGTCTCAGGAGAGATCTAGAGGTGTATTTCTCAGTGTCTTCAGGATTTCACAATCTTACTATCTTTTGGAAAATTTCAATCTTAGAAAACATACCTCTACCTCCAAAAGTAGAATATAAAGCCAGCTCCTTTCTTGTTTTGAGATAGGGCAGATTGTGGCATTCTCACCTAGAGGTTCCTAAATACGGGTTCCCAAATGAGCTTAGTTTTCTGTATTGGTCTTTCAAAATCTGTTTCTCTCTGTTACACCCATGGCCTTAGTGCCAATGCAACTGCAGGTGGATATTATGGAAGAGAATTAGCAGGAATGAAATACTCCTCCCTTCCCCAAGAAGAAAAAAGGAAAACCTCTTCACAGTCTATTGGGATCATGGTGACATTAAGGATTTTCTGTGTATCATTGCAAATCTAAAAACACCAAGAAGATGGTATGCTAAATCTTGAAGAGGAGATAATACAGCTTTGACTTGCAAAATACAAGATGTGGAAGGGAACTGCCAAAGCCTTGTTGCATGTTTTTTCCCACCGTGGCGCGGATGTGAGCTTCCTACTAGAAGAGTGCAAGTTACTCTGAAGTTTTGCAGGAAGGGAAGGGAGTGCGGGGATAGAACATTGAAAYGTGGGTGATAGGTTAAGGGGAATTCTTTTTATTTTTATTTATTAGTTCATGTTGAGAATTGAGATTCTTAGCGATAGGTGAACCCATACTGCGATGACAGTTAAAAACAAATTGCTAAGCTATGGCTTAGATTTGTGCTAAAGATGTGGCAGTGAATTATGGATTGATGCTTCACAGACCATCAGTCAACTTGCATTGTGCTCCAAAACAAATGCAGTTCCCCTCTCTGGTGAACTTAATGTGATCAAATACTACCCCAAGCTCCTATCTGGGAAGAAATTGCTTTTGATACTGATTTCATCTTCATTCTGAAAACTGATATACGTGTCTTAGTAAGTTAATAATGTAAGTAATGTGGGTAATCCTTCTCTGAAAATAGCACTAGGTAAGCTGAAAATCTGGAGTTGCAGCCTCTCTTGGGGGGTGGAGGGAAGGAACGGATCTGGAAGTCTCTGTAACTAGAAACCCTCTTGGTGCTATGTTTCGTGTCGGTGCACAAATCTCTCTTCATGGTCCTAGTTTGTAAATGGACAGAATGCAGAGAGAATTTGGGGGGAGCTGTCAAAATAAATAATTTGTTTCCTGGCTGTGATTTAGTACTCTGCAGGCTGACTCATTGGTAGGCATAAAATGCACCCGCACAAAGGGGCTGTGGAGAAATGTGCAGCTTGCACCTGCAGCTGAAATGAGAGAGCTTGTTAACTTTCCATAAAGTCAACCAAAACCCCTTTCAGCCTGAATGGCTTCACATATCACAAGTGTACCACTCTTTGTCTAATTTACCCGTTAAAATAAATACCATTCCCAATCTGGAAAACTGCAGACCTTGAATGTTTTGATGGGGTGAGTTGGGTGCTAAAAGGGGGAAAGGCAATCGGCACAGCCTGTTTGGAAGTAAATGCCAAGGCAGCTCTTCACTTGTCAAATCCGGATGCTGCCAGTATAAGGAAATTTCAGCCCGGAAGTGTGTGGAATTTGGTAGTGATGTGGATATCTCTCCGAAGGGACTGACAGAGAGAAGGGAGAGACTTAACCAGTTACCCCTTGCAAGTGTGTTCGTAGCTGTTTATCAAGGAGTCCCCTCTGTTTTAGGGCTGCATTTGAAGAGCAAATGGCATGAGTGTTGCGGAATTTACGATGTGCAGAATTCTGTATGTCATGCTGAAAGGCTCGTTTGGGAAGGGAGATTGGATTTAAGAATACCGTTGTTCAGAATTATATGGCTCTGGATAGTCTTTGAATTGCATGAGACTTCAGTGTCTTATTTTGTGGTGGTACTTGAAGACAGCTTTCTTCATTATACAGCTCCTGGAGATTTGTGAATTTTATTCTGGCGCTAACGTTTTTCTCCTCCACCTTTTTTGCCCTGGTTTAAATATCTCCAACTCATTTAAGTGTCTGAAGCTGTCACACTCATGTTGTGAATTTTGTGGTCTCAAGTAACTGTAAATGAGTTAAGATGCATGGTCCCTGACAAAAGCTGTGTTTTCTCCAGTGTCTATTGCTCAGCATGAGAAGAGCTTGAACCTGGTTTGCAGTTTCTTTTGGCAGCGTAATACAGTTCCACTGATCATTGTGACGTGTCTTGAATAAGAAGTTTGAAAAACAAAGGTAAAACTTTCTAAATAGTTGTTATCCTTGACCTCCTGGTCAGGGCCGCAACTGATGCTGAAAGAAGTAGAGGAAGCGATATGTATTATGTCCTCAGTAGTATATTTGGAAGCGTTTTTAGGACTTCTTTTTACTGCTCTAAGTTAGCTCTGCATTTCAGGGGATTTAAAATTTCTCACATGCTCGTGGGACGCAGTGTTACACCACGTGATGTGGAGCTATGTTAGTGATAATAGGCATTGCCTTCCTGGGTTGGAGGTGCTCTTTGTGTAGACTTTTGACTGTTCTCTTACAGCTTCTCAAACATTTGGCTTTACACTCGCTTCTCCAGAGTAGAGGAAGAATCGGTTAAAATGTTGTAGTGGCGGTAGGTTTGATGCTAAAAGTGATGAAGATGCAGGAAAGAAAAGCAATAAACACAGCCTAATTAGAAATAAATCCCAAGGCAACTCTTCACCAGTCGGATCCAAGTGCTCCCATGCCAGTTGCAGCTCTCTGGCTAACCAGTGTTACAAAATGCTCTGTAGTGCTTTCACTTAAGGCCGTAGTCCAGCAGCATGTCCACTGCTGCCTGCATGTGCTGGGCTTTAGGCAGATGAGTTGTCCTGTCTGTTCTCTGCCTAAGAGCATGGGGAGGGGCAGAAGGTGGCTGAGGTCATGCTTGGTCACTGAGAAATATCTCCGTATTAGGGCTGACAGTGAAACTTCTCCTGATTGCTTTGCCCTTTCCCTTGTGTCTAGGCTTTTCTTCCCGTTGGATTTATTTGTTGTCCTTTTCCTCTCCTTTCAATTTTTCATCCCCTCTTCCCAATAACCCTCTTGAGAAGATGGAAACATCTTGTTTCCAGGTCATTACCCTGAAATATTGTGCTATTAATTGCCAGGAGTTGGGGAGCCTTGCTGTGATTGCTGTTTTGATTGGTGTTCCTCTCTTGCTGAGTGCTTGGGAGGGCAGGGATGTGCGTGTCTGTTCTGCAGGGGATTGCATGGCAAATCCTTGCGGCTGAAGTTGCATTAGTCACTTCAGGTGGAACTTGCAAGTGGAGCCTTTTTCTTTAGCAGAGCCAAAGTTGTTCTGCCTTGTCATACCACTTTTCAGAATGTCACATGAAATCATTCTGTGGTCCACTGAATGGATCTGCTACCCTTTTACCACCTCTTTTAGTGAGGGAAAGTCTTTTCCCTTAGATCGCTCCATCTGAAACCATCTACCTGGTGAAACTTTGCCATGATGAGTCTTGGCCTTGGGTTCATGTCCCATAAACTATCCTGTGGTGTGGGTAACGTTTTTTGCACAGAGGCCATCCAATTGGAATGAAGATATTGGTGCTGATGGTCAGAAGGTGTTGGGTTCATATTTTACTAGTGATCCGTGCTGAGCTGGAACAAGACATGTCATGGCTGTAGCTACTTAATATGGAAAAGCAGTATATTTAGAAATGCATCTGAATGTTAAGCAGCTATGCACTTTACTGCTCCCTCTTTACTCTGTGGTGGCACTGGTCCCTTTTGTGGGACATAACTGACCGGCAGCATCCAGGATAGGAACAGGTTGGGAACTTTCCTACAGCAGCTGCTGTGACAGAGGGTGTCTCTGTATGCTCTGAAAATGTCCTAGCTTGGTTTAATAAGCATGTGGCTCCAGAAAGCTCATTCAACTCTTAATGACTGTCCCTGGCAATCTCCTGCAGAAGCTTTTATGCCTAGACAATGACTTTTAAATACAAATCTCTTTTTTTAAGAAGATCATACTGTATAAAAATATTTCTGATTTAAATTTACAACTGGCGTTCTGCGCTAATGCGTAAGCTTACCATGCCCCAGTAAAATTGTTCAAATGAAAATGTCCTGTGAACCCTGCTCTGATTAAAAATTGAAGACCCATCAACTTGTTCAGTTACTGCTCTTCCTCTCGCACGCTTGTGCCACTGAGGCCAGCTCAGACATCAAAAAGTTGTTACGTGTATTGCATCTTAAAAATGGAGAATACGTTGGGTTGTCAAAAAGGAGCACTTTTGGCTCTATGAGTTACCCAAGTTTGAAGAGGTCCTTCCTCTCCATGTTGGGCTAGTTAATGTTTTAAGTCATGGACCCGTCAAATTATTGGGGTGCTGGAAAAGTGGGAATAAATCTTCTTTTTCTTTTCCTTTCAGTATCTGAAAAATGTGTGTGAGGGATGAGATCTACCAACTCTTACAAGCATTGAAAAATTCAGAACTAGACTTCTGATGCTCTAGGTGCTTTTTTAGAAAAGAAGGCAGTACAAAAGCACCCCACCATAGGCATGTGGTGTCAATGACTCCGGTGAATTAAGTTCCTGCTTCTTGGTGGTGCTTCTTGGGTATAACAGGAGAATGTAACCTTTTTCTCTTTTATACCCCTCTGGAGTGCCTCTCTGAATTTTTTCCCTCATCACAGAACATTTTTGATGTGCCTGTTTCATGAATTAGAGAAGTTTAAACTTCTCTGTTTAGTCAGTTGTACTGCTGTACAACTTCAAGTACCCTTTTCATACCAAATTCCAGTAGCGAATACTGAACTTGAGCAGAAGGTTCAGGTAGCGTTGCTCATTGCCTCCAGCGAGCAATAACAGAAAGGTATCCCAAGGTCGCTTTGAATATAGGGCTGCTTTTGTAAAGAATAGGTACCTCCTAACTAGCAAAAAGTCTCAAATGTCATTTAAAAGTTGTGTTTCATTACAGAACAGTTTACTGGAGAGGATCATTGTTTGGGAAAATAAAATATACACGTAAAGCAAGAATGGAAATAGCTATTGAAATCACTTTCATTTCTTTTTTTAAAGCGACCTGTATGTCTTCAGTTTGAATGATACCTGTTGCAGCTTAGATCGGAAGTGGTATTTACTTAGTGGGTTTGTGGGTTTCCCATGTGTCAAAGATGCTAACACTTATAATGTGAAATTACAAATATAGGAAGGTCTGAGCTGTTGCAGCTTCTCGGATGTGTATACCCATCCATGAGTTCTTTCTGAGCAGCTCATATTTAATGGCGGAGCGGACGATAACAAGACTTCATTTTAAAATCTTCAAATCTGTAGTTGACTCTTTTGCTAGAAAAAAAAATGTAGTCTTGTAAATCTAGTCTTGTGGCACAAATAAATGTGGATATGTCATTCTTTTCTGAAAAAAATCTATTTCTATTGTTCAAGGATATTAATTCAACCTGCTACTTAGCAAGGATTTAGGATGACACTGGCTTATCTCTTAGTAAAAATTTGATCTATATATTCCTTGTAGCAGTAATCTATTGAACAGGTTATATTTGAAGATCATTGCTATTTTATGTTTGGTCCTTATTTCCAGTTCTTTGGGGTTAAGGTTTTTTTCTCTGAGCTACTTCCTTGCATCTATACAACAAATCACTTATTGCATTAAATCATACAGAAATTGTGAGGCTGTTTCATACTGTGAGCTATAATCACATTACTTCTTGTCAGTTTTATACCTTACCCTGGTTTTATTCTTTATCTCACTGCCGTTGGTGTTAGGCTTTTTGTTGCCTCAGTTTGGGCAAGATGCTTATTTTTAATCTTTTCAAAATGAACACCAGCTTTCTCAAGTGATCTTGACTTAAACGTCTGAGGCTTTTAACAAAACATATCAAATATCGTGGCACTTCTGATTTAAAAAATCATGAGAGTTAGTAAAATTGCAGATGGGAAGTGTGGAAAATTTAGCTGCCAAAGTGGTGATTTTCTGTTCTAAGATAAGCACACTCTTTATTTTAGAATTGTTATGGGAACTGCCTGCTTTCAGCTCCATTGCACGGTTGCTACCAAGTGAGCACTGTGGTGTGCTTTTGGGTGAATACTACAGCATTATCAAGAACGGAGATTATTTGGATAAGGAGGATAATTTATTGTTTCTTAGGGCTCAGACTGGGAGTACATTTATGCAGGGCTATAGCCAAGTCTGAAATGTTGTAGAATCTTTCCGAGCTCAAGAGCAATCGCTGTGGGGTTGATTTTCATTTTGACTGATTAAATAATACTGGCAACACTTTCCTTATCCATTACATCTTATGCACATAAAGCTGTAATGAGGAAGGGAAACCCAAATAAAGGCCACATTAGCTTCTCAGTGAAAATAACGCTTGCAAATTTTCTTTGCATATGTAACAAATTCATCCCTAGAGGAGAAGTGGGAACATCAGGTTTGTGTTGGATGGAAAAAACTTTAAATGTAAAAAGAGCTATTTTTCATATTAAAATCTACTGTTGTTCTAAGCAGGAGAGGATTGGAGAATCAGCAGTGTTGGCTGGCTGTATTTCATTAAAACTTTAAGCATATTTATCTTTAAAGGAATAAACAAAATGCTAATGCGACATGCAAAGTTAGCTTTTGATATGTGTGCAAATGAATATCAAATCAGTGCCATTCAAATTCAATAGCTGTGAGAAGTAGAGGACATTATGATAGTTTGCCATAAACTCGGGTAACAAAGGAGAGTGGAGCAGAGGACGTTGGAATAAACCGTGTGTTTTGAGCCACCGCTTGCTGACCTGGGATGCTAGGAGACAACAGCCGAATGCTGCATTGCTGACTTCTCAGAAATGGTATTCAAAGCAGCTGATAAGTTCTTCTTTATATCCACATTCAATTTAAACTTAATTTATATTTGATTTCAATTCAGTCCTCTTTCAATCCAAAATGAAGGATTCTGTCTGCACTTGTGGGTGCTGTAAGGTGTCTTTTTAGGTTTTCATTGATGTAAGTTTAGCCTGCTTACTGAAAAGCTTCAGAAAAACCTGATGGTGAACAAAATGAGAAGCTTTTTGAGGTGAGATGAAAATAAAAACTGTCCAGGCAGATAACTGCTAAAGGAAATGGGGGCATATAAATTCAAGTAGGTAGTTCATTATTATTATTATTTTCCCCAAACATGATAAAGGCAGATTCCCATGGGAATGAGCAGTACCTGAGCCTCCCTAGCAAGCGTTACTCTAGAAACCTTTCCAAGAGGGTGACGCGGTGGGAGCATGGCCTCGTGGTTTGTCTGTCTGCCCCTGGTGATCCGTCGGAAGAGCCCGGCAGAGCAAGCAGCCCCAGGGAGATGAGATGGGGGATTGGGTGCACGGTGAAGAGCAGTGTTTCCACTCTCCGTCCCAGGCCACCCTTGCCTTAGCTGTCTGGTGCTCCTGCTGCCTTGCCCCATCTCCCATGTCCCAAGGCTCTGCAAAAGCTTTAGCTCTGACGTGGTTAGTGCAAAATCATGAGCAAAGCCCTTATGGCTGCTTTTCCTCCCCATACCGCGCTTGTCTTGTTTGTGCTGTGAAGTCTTTAGACACATCTCTACTGCCTCATGTGTCAGCAGCTGTTGAGCATCCTAAATTATCTGCTGAATATTTTGTTTCTTCCCTCCCTCCTCTTCTCTTCTCCTGCCTAAGTTCACGTTGCCAATTCATGTTATGCTATCCTGAGCTGTATGTTGTTTTAATTGGTGGGAAAGTACACTCAACTGTTTATAGCTTAAATGGGATAATACAGCAATACATGTGCAAAATGGTCCCAAGATTCTTGTTATTGGGCATTAATGGTTTCGTAAAAGCACGTGGTGGCATCTTGTGTTGCAAAAGCAAATAGAAGCCAATAAACATAACTTATTTTTGGTCTTCAGTGGTTGTTTATTCACTGGATGGGAATAGTTGAATAGAACAGCTAGAATTCCTAAGAAAGGATGGGTAGCAGAGGGAAAGAGGCTACTGCTCTCCACTTCCCATTTTCTGTTGAGCACAAGAATTCTTTCCTCTCTTTTACCATTCTGCTCCCAAAATGTTATGCTTTTTCATGCTCTGTTACGCACAAGTTGACCCTGAGAATGTTGATCAGAAGATTGAATTTGCAACAGTTGGGAATACAACCTGTTTTCACTAAAAGAAGCAGCACTTCTTCCTTTTTAAAAGGAAGATTTACTCCTTAACGTTCAATTTTCTGAGCTATCAAAATTACTTTGTCTTCTGTAGCTTGTGTGTGTTATCAGGTAACACTTTCACAGTTCGAATTCCTCCACTGTAATAATGTTTAGATTTGTAGCTTTGGTTTCATATTTGTCTCTGTACTGTTGCCTGTGTGACAGGGTATGGATTGTATTTTAAAAGTTTGGACATCCTGAAACTTGCCTGCTACTTGAAGCTGGGTATAAATGTTTTTCTCAAGACTAGCTTAAAAAATGTTTTAATGTTCGGGCTTTCTTAGGGAAATTTAAAGTGACTAAATGACTGTTTTTGTTTTGCATCTTATTTTGGTTTAATTTGACTTCTAAAATCTAGCTCTGTCTTTTCCTCTGGAAAAAAACTTACTCGTTTGCTGTACTTGTAACATCTGCTTGCATCTTTTAGGCCATGGCACTTGAGAACTGTGCAAATGTTTTCTCCTAATAAAGCATTTTGAGGAAAGGTATGAAGAAAAAATTAAAAAATGCCGTAAGAGCAAATGAGCAAGTAGCTAGGAAGTGACAGCAAGGTGTGCCAGCCAGGTGTGCGCTAATAAGTAATATTTGTAAGTTATTATTTACTGGACTGGTTATATTCTTATTTCAGAGCAAATAAACATCTGTGACAGTTATTTTGTGTTTTGTGCTACTTTAGTAAAATCTTTCTCTTATTTGACAGAATGCTTCGCCTTCGACTCCTTCCCATTGCAGCAGGGCTGTCTGCTGTCTCCCGGCGCTACCATGGGACGACACATCACCCCGGGACCCGGCGGAGGCTTGTGGTGGCAGCTTTCCTAGGGACGACTGCAGTGACAGCAAGCGCTAGATTCCTTTGGCAGAGGTAACACTTCTTTTATTTCTTGCCCAAGACCTCACACTGCTTTGGTCCTCTGGAAAGTACCTGCAGATATGTTGAAGGATCTGCCGGAGACTTTGGAAGGTGTTGCTGCTTTTCCTGCTTCTGCCGGGTGGGAGGTACAGGAATGGCTGCTGAACGGCTGCCGAAGCTCCCTGCGGAGCCTCTTGCAGTCACAGAGGTGCGAGAAGGCCCAGGGCTGAAGAGCTGCCCTTGGTGGCTGTGCTGAGGCAGCCTGTTTGCAGGTGGTGGGGTTTGCTGCCTGGCTCCCCATGCTCTGCCATTTTGCGGGTCTGCGGCGCTGTGCAAACTCAGTCTGTTTACTTGACTAAGCTGGACAAAAATGTAGTGTTTTCAGCTCCTGGAAGAGCTGCTAGGGAAAGCATGTGTAGTCAGTGGATCTTACATTGTCTGTCTTTGTACTTTGCTGACTGCTTCACATATAAAATCTAGCAGGGGAGCAGAAGGGGACAATCTACCTTTCAGTGGTAAGATAGCTGCAGGCAAGGTTTTGTGTTTTTTTTTTTTTTTTACTTTTTTTCTTTCTTTTTAGACCCAGAGTTTATGAGCATACCTCCTCATGAGTCATGAAGCTCAAAGCTTCTTTCCATAGCTGTGAGGAGAAAGGCCATATTTCTGTTTGCCTTAGAAACCCTTGCTGAACTCTGGGGCTGTGCCATGTTTGCAATAAATGAAGGAATCCTTTCACTTCCCTTGAAACGGGAAAGCAGCATGGCACCAGCAGCAGCACTCGAGCCCAGGGCTGCAATTACAAAGGGTCTGAAGGCAAAGGCACCTCTGAAAAATGTGTCTTATTTCATTCCCGATGTTTTGGAGGTGGCTTCTTGCTGGCTCACTTCCAGATCAGTAGGCACACCTGCCTCCTCCCCAGAGTTGCAGTGAATTCTGCGAGCAGACTTGGAATTTCTTGTTTATTCACTGCTAGCCTAGCCTGTTTTGTGGCTTGCAGGCTCTAGTTTTAATATGAATGGGAGGAAAAAGATGCTAATTGTTCTGGCTATTCCTAGAATTGCCAAGACTGTTTTCTGTTAAAAGGTGCTACCCAGTCCTAAGAAGAACACCATGATCTGGTACATCTCTTCTGATGCTACGTTTTGCTAATAAACTACACTTACCTTGCGCCGCTCTGCCTGCAGGGCCTGAATGCACAGCACTGCACCTCGGGGGAGACGGGGCGCCACAGGCGTGCAGTGATGGCCGAGACTCCTTCCCAGGCGGGGAAGCGAGCGCTTTTTTCCATTTAAAACATCCTCAACATGATGGTAAAGTAGGTAGAACATAATGTCCTAGGTAAAGCGCTCTCAAAGACACCCGGGTTACTCTTCCTCTTGCAAAAGAATAACCTGTGCTTTTAAAAATACCAGATTGTTAGTTGTTAGCTTTACATTTTTTCAGAAGGAGGGTGCTTCCTGCCACAGAGAGCTGCTAATGGTATGCTGAGTGCTGGGTCAATAGTGATGGGAGGGAATCATTAGCTCCTGTTCTTGCAGTACTTGGCTGGTCCTTAAAGGCTCCTCAGAGCTGTGACCAGGCTTGACCTTGCTCCGCTTAGAGTGCGGATAAAATCAGATAAAGGAGATGAGCAGTACCTTTGCAGTGGGGTGATCTGTGATCTCCTGAATCCTAATCAATCTGGAGAGACTGATTTGCTCAGACTTTTTTTTTCTTGCACAGTCTCCTTTTTTTTTCTTTTTAAATTTGTAAAGCACTAAATAGGATTGTACAGCCTTGGAAGTATTCCTTTCTTATATCAGCTCTTAAGTAATTGCAATGTGCATAGCTGTGAAATAAAAGTACCTTTAGGCTTATGATATTCATTTAATTGCTTGACTTACAACTGTTAAAGAGGAGGAGCAAAACTGATGTTTGGTGTAGAAAGTACTTCCTACTGACACTTACTTGTAGAAGTTCTAAACAGACTTTCAAATAAGCATTCTAGCATTGTGTTTAAATAAATGAGAGATGAGGAACTGCAAATTTTCTTTCTTTCACAATATATAAACTGGGTGATTAGGGGAGTTTAAAAATAAGTGTAGGTGAATGCTGAATGCTTGCAATGACATCCTGAGTTATTCAGTCGCTTTACAGCAAGTAGCGCTACATATAATGAATTAGTTATAAAAGGTAAATGACTTTATGTAATACATCCAGCCAGGGCCTGGGGATCAAATAAGCCAAGTGTCACTGAAAATGCAATTTGTATACTTCAGAGAGAAATGTGGGCATGCAGCTGTTTAAGAATGTCCATATGTACTCTTAGGAGTAAGAGGTTTTGATTTCAATAAATGTTGCAGCGGTATCTAAATGGGATCCAGGTTAAGGAGATTCTTTATGTAAACAGATCTGTTAGTGCAGTTAGTCTACAGATGACATACAGTGCTTGTTTTCCTTCAATTAGTTAAGCAAATGTGCTTTTGTTGTTACATGAAACCTTGCTGGGCTGCACAGTTAGTCTCCTGAGGGGATCTATATTTAAGTATGGCTCTCTTGCCGTTGCAAAGAGTTCCCTTCCCTTTGGTTGTGGGTGATGCTCGGGAGCAATGTGTGGCTGCTAATATTCTCCTTAACCTTGTGTGATCTGTTACTGAAGCTGAGGCACTTCGTTGCCCTTTGAATAAGGAACCACGTTAGCGATGCTCTTTAGGAGGCTGTCACTGAAGCTTCCTTTTAAGATGACTTTTGCGTGATGTCTCCCTCTTCTTCCTCCCTCCCCCCCCCCCTTAATTCTTTTTCTTTAAAGTTATGGTGTTAAAAATGTAATAGGGCAAATCAGGAAGCGGTTGAAAAATCTTATGCTTCTTGGGCTAGCGGAAAGCTAGGTAAGTAGGAAATGATGCCCTGTTAGAGGGAGAGTAGTAAAAAAAGGAAAGAAAGGATTATCTGACTGGTATTTCTTTCTGCATAGAGCTTTGTGTAAATGCCCTAAATCTTGTCAGTCAGCATGGGGAAAGCACTGCCTCTCACTTAAGGAAGAAAAGAGAAGAAAAACACTTTTTTCCCCCTTTTCCACCTACCCAGAATTCTAGTGCTTCGGAGGATTGACTGCTTTGGAAAAAGGAATTAATATAGCGGTGTCTCTATGTGAACTTACCCTTGCCATTCAGTAGCATGAGGAAAGACGAGATGTTCTCAGGTGGTTGTTCCAATTCTCATGTAGAGCCTGAAAACAGCATATTTCAGATTTATTCTGTAGTATATGCTTTGAGCACCATCAGAAGCAAGTGCTGGGGTAAGGAAGCCTACATGAGGGTAGAGGGGCAGTCAAGGATTTAAAAGATGTACTTTAAAAACCCAGTGGTAGTATGGCAGAGGGTAAGAAAGACTTCTTTTGTCCTCCTAAGACTGGAGGTGTGTTGGTGGGATCATCAGATTTAATCTGCTTCTGCACAGGGGTCCATTACAGTATGTGTTGGGCTTCCTTCCTTCCTCCATGAGCTACTGCTGCATGCTTTCGGTGGAATATATCTAACCTAAGTAATTATACCAAACAGCTAGTTAATGCTGCTCTGTTCTGCTGTGATGAACTGTACTTCACTAATGCAAATAACTGAGCTTAGACTAATGAATTCACAATTTTTAAGCCATAACTTACATCTGGGGATTTTCATCTGGCAACAGAAGCAATTAAATATCTGGGCATTGATATAATAAACTGGATTAACTAATTAATTGAAATAAATCTTGGTGCAATCATTGGTTAATCTAAATGAGGCATTAATAAATGAGAACTACTGAACCTTACAGTTTGCTGCAAGCTTAATGTTATTAAAAAAAATAATAATCTGTTCCTGATACTCTTGTGAAACTTGTGTTCTCCATTTGTATTTCCAAATACTTATCTGGTGTATTATTAAATGACTAAAGATTATTTTCTTTAATCACAAACCATCCTGACTGGTAGAATCTGTGGGCAGTGGACAACTGGAAGACCTTAAATTGGCTTTTCAGTCCTGAAACTTGTCACTAAATCAATGCAGTATTGAATGAAATAAATGTCTGAGCAGACTTCCACTCTCTAGGTGTTTCCCTTTTTGTGTGGAGCTAAGCAGATGCTCATTTTCTGTGCAGAAAGCTGGCCAGGTCCATATGGCTACTGCTTTCTAAAAATCTATTAGTGTAGTTTTTCATGAGGCTGAACTGGCTAATGATTTTTCAAAATAGAAACAAGATTAAGTATGTTGGCTTTGGTGCACTGAGTGAAGAGCTAGGCCATTGTGACAGGTTTTTCCTTTTTGCGTCTTAGAAAAATCCCTCTTTCTTGCTAAGAAGAGGAAGCAGCACTTTAATGACCTATATGTTTTCAAAGTAAAACCTTGCATTAATGAAGCCTTAAATAAAGCAGTTGACAACTCGGACTCCTGGGCTAGCAAGCTTAGAGCTTGATGTTTATCAGAGTTGAGAAGAACGAAGAGTAGTTATGGTCAGTTTGGAGGCACTCTGGTGTGGATGACTTAGTCTGGACTCAAGTAATAGTTGAGTGATCTCATGGAGCCATGTAAGTCTGAGCTGTGATCCTTTGAGGGACCTGAAAAACTGGTGCCTCAGCCTCCTGGCAGTGGTTGTGATTGCAGGGTACCATTTCCGCAGGAGCTGTGAGGTGGTGTGCTGCCTGGGCTGGCTGAACTGCTGCAAGTAGGGAGACCGTCCCTCCTGGAAATACAGAAGGATCTTTGAAAGCAGAGTGTTATGAGCACTGTTCCTGATTGACTTGAATTATTCAGTTGTATTTAACTTCTTATTCTTCATTAAACATACCAGCAGTAATAATAAGAGCAAGACATCCGTGTTGCTCTGGAAGTTGGTTACCAATGAGGTTCTGTGCTACTAGTGTGTTTCTGCGTCTCGCACAGTACTCTGCCTTACTTTGCCTCACCCTCTCGGCCTTATTCTGTGCCATTTTGGTCCTTGCCCCATCCTGTGTGGAAGTGTAAGCCATTGAGCTTAAGATACCTATTCCCCAGGTGTTGTGGTATATTCTTGTTGTGTAATAAGCTCTTCCTTTCGAGGCTCTGCTCCACATAGGCAAGCTTAGCTATTTTGATGTTGGCTGCCACTTCTGCTGAAATAGATCAATTATTCATTTCATCTTTACCATTTCTTCTTCCCTTCTTCCCTCTACCTTCCTTCCCGGTTTCTCCTTGGGCCATCCTTCATCTCTGATTGGTGTTTCCTCCAGAGAATCTTTCAGGAAAGCATTTCTTTATAATCTTCCTCACTCTGCTGACACAAAAAGCTTCACTGCTTTTTGTCTTCTCCTCACATGGGTTCTTTCCCTCAGTACCTCTGGAATTAATTTTGAAGCATAGATCAGCCTTTAGCTAACTCTGTTTAAGAATGTATTGCTTTTTCCATCATAGTCTTGGGGGCTTTAGAGTAATTTGCTTAGAATACACTTTTAATGGCAAGATTGATGGAAATATTTTATGCCAGCTGAAACTGAGACATTTTTGTTCTAGCGAAACAAAGAAAACCACATAAATTATAGTCAAGAGGGGAGAGACGTGTTTTATAACTATAGATGTATTGAGTACTACTTGACCTGATGTAGGAAAGAAAAGCTGAAAAAATGTAGATATTATCCTTGTTGGGTTATTTTTATTTTGAGCACTATTCTGTTTTTAATTCTCTATGTCAGGGGATGGAGAGGCGACAGTTAAGGGACTGTGCTTGGGGTTGCTGTGCCGAGGATTTTCTTCCAAGACCCGAAGACACATTGATCTATCAGTGGTGTCTTGATAGAGCACTGTGTCCTTTCTGGTGGCTTTTGGCTTCATATTATTTTTACCCATGAACAGCAGGGGAAGGGAAGAATCTGATGCCAGAGAATGAGCCAAAGCCAAATTTGAGTCAATTAGGAAAACATCTGAACTACTCTGCAAGGGAGTGACCTTAAGTGAACTGCAAAGTTTAAAGCACAGGTATTTCCCTAAACCTGTAGAGCCCTGGAATTTGATTAGTGAGTGTGTGCTCACAAAATCGTATTCAAATGTTGCATTGCACAAATCCCAGATCTGATTTGCTTAGAAGCCTGATGGAAATGCCAGAAACTGCTTCCTGAAACATCTTGTTTTACTGTGACTTTGCTTCTCCTATGGGGACTAAACTTTAAATTTTCTATCTCATAACACAAAGTGTTTGAATCCTTTAGGTCTTTAATGTCACTTGAAATTGAACTTTTAATCTGTTTTTTTAAGCAATATGGGTGCCCTCTGGTGGCTAAGTTCTTGCCTGCTGCCTCCCCTTTATACCGAATAACTAAAAATACAAGCTCACCTTGCCTGCATCATGAAGAGCCTGTTGGCTGACCTCCAGTAACTCTGTGGAAAGCAACACCTTTCCAAGAAGTCAAGTTATTTGAGAGTGGAGTAGGGGAATAATTTTCTGGCTGAGTAGAGGAAGAAGAAAAAAATGTCAAGTGTATGATTAATACACTGCAAATACCATCTAATTTTGATCAACTCTGGGTTTGGAAGTAGAGTGCCAATAAAGTCGAGTACCCCTTTAGGATCTGGTCTTCTCACTGCTGTCTCCCTCCCTAAGAAGCTCTGCATCCTCTACTACCTGATCACCTGGCTACCATCTGTGCTCTGCTAAAGGTTGGATCTAGGGGGCAGAAGCAAGGGAGAAAACTAGTGATGGGCATAATCCACAGTAATTAAGGCTTTAAAACAGCAGTTAAGCTAACCTTGTTGTTGCTTTTTACTTTGGCAAGCTTCTACAGTTTCAGCTGTCTACTGCAGTTGACTATCACTGAGACTTGCTGGCGAAAGCTGTATGCTATTTTTTTGGTGTCTAGCCCACAAATAGGTCCACGTGTTATTGGGGCCAGCTAAAGAGAACAAAAGGCTTGTGGGGTTGAAGATTTCCTTACTGCAGCAGAGTGTGGTCTTCCTGTGTTCTTCCTCTGCTGTCTGTTTCTAGACCAGGTTTCAAGAAAATTAAGAAATCTAAAAGGATCTTGCTCCCCCCCACAAGGGATCTTATTCCCCTCACACCTTTTCCCATGAAGCAATTGAAGGTTTCACATTCCTTTAGGTATCCAAAGCAGTAAGAACTTCCTAACATTTAAATAAGTCCACCTTGCAGGTTCTTATTATGAGTGTCTTTGGCCAGAGACTTAGCTTCTTGAGGTAGGACTGCTTTTCTTTCTTTTTCCCCCCTGATTTGCTGGAGTTCCTCGTTGGGTAACTATTTTACATAATTTTAGTCCTCAGTTGACACCACTTTACCTTAGTTTTATACTTGCTCTCTTGTGTTCTCATGCCATCCTCAGTGGAAATTAAGATGGATTGGATAGCACAGTCAGGCAGGTAAACACTTCTTGTGAGCTTAGGAAATGCTCTGGCATGGAAACACGTGCTTTATCCTGTGCATGCGAGGAGGCTCACCAGTTTTATTGCCTTGCAGGGCTGAGCCTTTTGCTTGCAAAACAAAATATGATGCTGGAATGATTAATGTTGTAAGACGTCTTCACTTAATGGCTTGTTGAATAATTGTGAATGTTTGGGAAAGGGAACAGATGTTGAAGAGAATTGATATGCCTTTCCTGTCAGCCACCTGGGTTCTGGGGTTGGTCTCTCTTAAAACATTTTGGCAATGCTTAAATTATAGATACATGTTGGTAAAACTTGGTGGAAAATTAAGTGTTTTGGATTGATAAACTCTTAATATGGAGACTTGATTTGTTTGTCCTTACAGAGAAACTAAGTATTTTCAAGGAACTCAGTCAAGAAAAGAAGGACTTAAAATCACGATTCACATCACCTATTTTCTTTAGTTGATATTTGATGTTTATAACATGCCCAGTAAGTTAATAGGCTTTTAGCCAAAGGTGATGATTGCTGAAGGTGAAACTAGATATAATACAGACTATAAGTTCCTGGAATTAATGCTTTGTTTGTATCTAATAGCCCTGCTTGAAGCTGTACTTACCTTTTGGAGGGGGAGCTCACTCAGTCTTGAGTTTTTTTTTTAAAGAAACCATTTGGGCCAGAATCTGTACATTAGGGAAATTGTTCAAATGCTCCACACCACGAAAAAGCCTGCTTTATTCTTGACCTCAGCTCAGTGAATGCTAGTGCCTGCTTTCAGCTGTTTCTTTGTTTTGTCATTAGTTAGAGCTCTCTATCTAACTTGTTCCTCTAGCAGGAATTTGGACTATGATTGATTTGCCCCTTTGTCTGCTCTTTGTTAGCCTGTAAAGAGTAAGCTCTGACTCTCAAACTTGCCCTACTAAATATTTAATTTGTGTTTCTTGGGTAGGATTCAGAGGAAAAAAAGATGTTAAAAAAATGAAGCACCATAACACAGTAGCCTAGGAGGGCTGTCCCAGTGCCAAACAGAAGCAATTTAATAATGAGACAACTTGAGATTCCTGTGTTTATATGTAGAAGGTTTGCATTAGTTCTTTTGACTGTGATTATTCACCAGGAGTTATGTTGAACTGATGAGCCACTAAGACACCAAATGGCTTTCAGAGTCGTTAGCTTCTAGGACGAATGCAACCTGTCATGTACGCATGGTCTTTGGTTGTTGTTACTAGATGTTCCCCTTGGTGTTTGGTCATGTTGAGTTGGGTACTGTTTGCTTGCTTGCACTCAGCTTACCAAGTGAGACTGTCATTTGTAGCGTGCTCTGAATCTTTACTGATAGATCCCAGGGGACCTGATGAGGTCCTCTAGGTCATTAATAAAAGAGGCGGCATAGGGCCAAGAACTTACTCTTGTTGGAGCTTGGGAGAAGCTCAGCCACTCGTTGATGATCAAATGCTTGTGTTTGAAGCATATTATTACCTAGTTTTTTAATCCATTGAATGTGTCATGTTTTTTTTTTATTGCTATAGTTTATTAATCACAATGTCATTTTAGTAGCAAGTGAAATACCATATGGGAATTTATGTTCATTACACCAATGCTATTACCATTATCAACAACACTAGTAATCTCGTCAAGAAATGGCATCAGTTTAGCTTGACAAGACTCACTTTCCGTAAGCCCTCGTTGACTGTTGCTAAATTCTTCTTTCCCCTCTTTTAATTAAAAAAGCCTAGATCTTGTTTGCTTAGTCTGATACCAGTCTTGGGCTACGTAACAGGTCTATGATTATACCAATTGCTCTGTTCTTTTAAATATTAACAATGCTGAGTTAAGGCTTATTGAATATCAACAGATATTCAATAATGAATGATTTTTCCGTAGAGTCTCGGACAACTCTTAATAAAACTAAACCTCAGACTTCTGAAGAAAGTTTCCCAGAGCTGCTGAACAGAAAGTGCATGTCAATAGTGTTGCTGTGGAATATAGACCTTGGTACCGTTTGAGTAGAGAGAGTCTGTCTGCACTGCCTCTTGAGAAAACCAGGATATAGGCATATAAAACATTACATTTCCAAGTGAACACTTACTCTGTTTATGATAGTTCTGTAACTTCCAGTAGCATAGTAAACAATCTTGATTTATTACATGTTCCTTGTTTTTGATAACTCGGACAACAAAAAGACCATGTTGTTGGTCATCACCCCACCCTTGTGTGTTTTTGTGTCCCTTATCAATTTTGTACAGTTCTTTTGCTTTCAATTTGTTTGGAGTACTTTCAGTTTTCCCCTTCTTTTTGGTTCTTGTCTGTTTCCTTATTTCTACAGGCTTTTGCTTTCTTGTAGAGCAAAGTTGTTGGTTTTTTTCCACGTATATTTTTTCAGCAGTTTTGGCATCTTTCTGTCCCTTGAGTATAATCTTTTAATACCCAATAAAATGCTCTTCAACCATTGGTAGTTGTCATTCTAAGTCAGGCTTATTTGTCTTGGTTGATCTGGCTCATAATTTTCAGCCTGGAAAAAGCCAGGTTCACACAAAGCCTCAAGTATTGTAAAAAGTGCTGTTCTGTGTTTACTGAAGGCACCTTAAAGTTTTTAGAATAGGAGACTTGCTCAACCTGCTCTGCCTCCCTTATTCTCCCAACCTGCCGAAGACATTGTGTTGCATGAAAACAATGTCAGTGATGGACAGCAGTGAAGGGTAATGAGCTTGCTTTTTTCGGGAGGATCAGGAATAAAGTACGGGATGCAGGCTGTGGTCCGTCCGAGAGCCTACCAAGTTCGTGTGACTATCATACCTCACACTTCTCATTATGTCTGTCACCTTTGCAGTTTTATACGATTATTTTACATTGCTGGACCTTCTGCATACACAGGAGCATATACAAGGGGAGTTCTAGCAGTGAGTAGAAGCAACTGTCATTTTCTTAGAAAAGAGCTATTAAGCTGGTCAGTCTTAAAAATGTAGTTTGGATCAACAGCAGTTCAAGTGAGCAGCACGTTTGGGAGGTGAAGAACGCAGGCTTACTGCTCTGAACTCGGTTCTTCTTGTGCATGACAGATGTAACTGAGTCAGGACTGCTTGTATCCAAGTTACCGTCAGAGCTACAGCTCTGTGCTCTGTTCCTCTATCCCACTCAAGGTGAGCTCTATTTGGAAATGTAAGCAGCATTTCCTGGCTTAAGAAATTAACAGTAACGGAGATTTATAGTTTACAAGGGTGTTAGAATAACGTCAGTAGGATGCCTCCAGCATGTGTCATTAGGGTTGAAGGCCTCCGTGAAGCAATTATTTTCTACAAGCTGTCAGGGAGGTACCTCTAAGGAGCAGTGCTCTGTTATCCCATGTGATCCGAGTTAGCTGGGAAGCTCTGCAGGTTCACTGTCTTCAGAGCCATCCTCTTCAATAGGCTTCCAGCAGAGATGCTCATGTCCTGGCCTGTCCGTCTCCACCTGAGTTGTGGTGCTGCTGCCTGAACTGGACTGCAGCAGAGGCGGGTGGGAGGGAGTGTGAGAAGTCGTCTAGCAGTCTGCCTGCTGCCAAGGCAGGCTTGGTTGTGTCAAAGCCTGTCCAGACAGATAGCTGTCCCACTATTTTTAGAAATCTGCTAGTGATGGAGATAGCAGTAATGGAATAAAGCCTCCCAGGCAGTTGATTCCAATGCTTCCCTGTCATTAACATTAAAGTGTGTGTGTGTGTGTGTACACGCATGCTTCTCCCTCTTTCACCAAAAAGCAAGTCTCTTCCCTTGTTATGTCCCTAAGCACCTCTGCTTCTTGTCCTGCCCTCACTTGTCCAAGAGACCTAGTCTTGCAGCAGTTTTAACATAAAGTTATCACCCCTTTCTTTTTTTCTGTTGTGGAACAATCTGACGACTTTGAGCCTTTTTTCCCCAGTGTGTCCTGGATGCTTAATCATTCCTGTTGCTCTTTGTTGGACTTTCTCTAGTTGGTCTAGCCCTTTCTGGAGTGTGTTGTCAGTAACTGAACGTGTTTTCTGCTGAGATATTACCTGTGTTGACTAGAGGGGAAGGAAGGATTTGCACATCTTAGACTACTGTGATGTTTATGCCTCCTGATACGATGACTACCTTTGCCACAGCAGCATACGCTGTTGGCTCACGTTCAGCTTGCGATGCATTGCAATGCCAAGGCTGCGGTGGTAGCATTGCAGCATCTTCTGTTGTGGTCTCATGTATGTTGGGTTTCTGAGCTCTGGGCATACTTTAACCAGTTGGGGAATGAAGATTTTTCTTAATTAAAAACACTGAAATAGGGTCTGAAGCAGACTGGAGTTGATGTGAAGTCTGACTAGATATAATCTTTCTGTTACAGTGAACTCCTGGTGATGACTCTTTGAACACAGTTTTCAACCAAGTTTTTGCCTTGCTTCAATCACTTAATGTACATTATATTGCAGGGGCTTTTTTATGGAAATGTTTAAAGTGAAGAAACCTTTCAAAGCTTGGTGCTATGTGCTGGATGGGAAGTTACTCAGCCTTACAATTATGCCCTTAGTTTTGACTCGGGGAAGATGATATGCTGCCTTGTCACCCATCAACCCCTTGCAAAACTGTGTCTTTAGTATGAAGTCACTGAAAGGCTGTCTGTCCTTCTTTAGGTTGTTGGAATTCTCTGTGGTGGGAGATTTTAGGTTTCGCCATGTATCTCTAAAGCGATGGTTTGTATTCATCCCTAGTGGTGTTTATCCTGCCTCTGTGATTAAGTTGCAGTAAGTGGGTTGATAGTTGTGAATGGGAGGTTCTTTACGCTGCAAACGTGAAGTGTGTTCTGCTGAGGCTGAAAAGAGGTTGAAAAAAATACTGAAAACCTAGGAATTTGTGGGCTTGAGGAGTAACAGTGATGCATTAGGGTGTGGGAGCAAGAACTAAGTGGCTGCCAAAGAAAGTGTGCAGGGCCCTGCATTTGGGCAGGCATCCTGTCCACCCAGGAGAAGAGAAGGTTAGCTTGGCTGAGGAGACCTTAGGGTCTGACAAGGAGAGAGTGTCATGAAAGTCAGGAGGTCGTGCTTGAATTTAGCAACACTGAAATCAATTTTTATAAAGCTCACAGTCAAATGCTAGTGAATATGTTCTACAAGTTACAGAGTTTGTTCCGATCTTAATAATTAAGATCAAAAGTTGCCTAATAGGATGTAAGATAAGGTGTAGATGACTTGCACACGATGAAATTGTGCTTAAGAAAACAAATCCAGATGTTCTGTCATTATGTTTCTTGACCTTTTTTAGGTTATGGTTAAGATTCAGAGCTATTCCTTTAATCTAATTGTTCATACTCATCTCTGAAATCTGTCTTAATTTTTGTGTGTTATTGTTACAGCTTTGTCACAAATTCATTGTGCTAATTTACGTCAGTGTCAAATACTGTGAAAGATGATGGAGGCAGCGAAGTATTAAGTTCTGTGAGAGATGACTTCCTGAAAAATTGGGCTATGGATCCTCATCATTTTTGGTCAATGTCTTATTCATCTAATTAAATGAATCACTGAACATGGTTGAGCTGAGGATGAGATAGAAGAGAGCTCCTCCCTTAAAATACTCCCCATCCCTGGAGGTTGCATATTTTTATGTATGCTAAGTTCCACCAGACCAAGCTTGCTCTTGCTTTTCAATATGAAAACTTGAAATTTGAAGTGGCTTTTAAACACCACTTGGATGTCTCCAGATGTTTACATGCAAGGAGCATGGCAACTCTGGTCAAAGAGCACATCTGTCATGCAGAATTCGTCTCTCCTGCTTCTGTTTCAAAGTGAGGTCTTTACTGACTCCTGGACACCCTACTACTTGGGTCCTTTCAGTGATTTTGCTGGATCTCCTTGACTTCCTTCTGGGACTAAATTGCACCTGGTAACTTTTCTAACTGCTTTCAGGATTAGAATAACTGAGCACTGTTCTCTGACCAAAGCTTGTTGTTTAAACACACTGCTCTGCCTGTCTCTTGAAGAAAAATGCTTTAAAATAGGGGGTTGTAATTTCTCAAATTGGAAAGCCTGCAACTGTGCAGTATCCTACCAATCTCTGCTGTGAGTCTCAGGACCCTTCTTGGGTGTATATCCTTTGGGTGCCCGTGTTTGACTCCTTCAAACAGTGCTTTGCTAAGTTGTGTGGTAGACCTTTTTGGTAAGCAGGTGGTTTTCTCTGGGAATGATGAACATAATTATGTGGCTGATTCTTGTTTTTTTTTCTGAGGATTGAAAGAGGAGAGTGCTGAGTAGGTGGAAAATACTACCTTTGCCTTGAACTCAATTCAATGGGGAGAAAAACCTGAGGAGAATGAAGGGGTTGGAGCACACCACCTAGCATCCAGGGCAGGCTTGCTCTGTGGATAGTGACTGACATTTAGCGTTACCAACCAATTCTTTATATTTTTGTTTTCCTTTTGTGTACTAGGTTTGTGTAGAAGCTGTAGAAACGGGCACACCATTCCTGCCTAAACAGCCAGCGTGCCAGCTTTGGGCAAAGGGTAGGGGAGCAAGGTTGCAGCTATGGAGTCCGTCTCCTGGAAGATGGAGATGGAGAGTCTTTGCTTGCCTATGGCAGTGCAGCAGGATAGATATTTTTGGAGGAGTGGGATTCTTTCAGCTGCTTTTTGACATCTGCATTGAAAGACTCCTCCATGTGGATACAGTATGGAAGTTACAGGTGTTGGAGGTCAAAAATTTAAACGGAGGTTGGTTGTGGAGGATGCAAAATGAGTAGAGTAGTAGGTGTACATAGGGAGCAGATTCTTCAAGGGTTAATTCAGGGCTGGGAAAGTCTTTTGTACTGTGGCCTGGAGGTGTGGAGTAGCAGGGACTGTTTAAAACCTTGCTTGAGAAGTAGGTTACAAACTGTTCTTCTATTCTCAGAGCTCATTTTGCGTGCATGGTGGGAAGATGGTCTATAGAGCACCGTTAATTACCTGGATAAACTAGAGGTTAAAAAGACTGCATTCAAAGAACCAATTCCTGCACCATTATAGCCCACTAGCTTGACAGCCTGATGGATCAAAGGAATGCATAGGATTTGCTGAAAACTTTTGATTTTTGAGTTTCAACCGTCCCTTCTCTGGTTTGCTAACTGTCAGGCAAGTATTACAGGAGCAAATCTTACCAGTACAGATCTTCTCTGACATGTTTGGTATGATGCAGCTTGGTTGTGTAGATAAGCAATCAGTTTTGAATGGCTTTTGTTTCTCAGTGACCCTCTAAGAGATTCTCTTAGAGATACTTAAGACTGGTTTCCTGCCTGCAGAAGGACTTTCCTTGTCAGCACTGGTGTTGTAGCCTTAGCTGGCAGCAGCTTATTGTGGTTTTGGCTGTTGTTGTAGTTCACTACAACTTTGTGAGCATGTGCCAGGGCTGATTAAACTTTCAGGAAAGGCTTCAGAAGTGCCAGCTTGGACTTTCAGCTCCAAGTGAGCCATCGGCTGCCTGGCTCTTCTGAGGAGTGAACTTCACTGTCTTGAGATGCTCCTGGAGGATGCAGAAGCCCTTCGTTTGGGCCTCCTGTCTGAAACGAGCAAGATTCTCAAGTTGTGTGAGAATATGGTTAATTTTAACATGTGTTCCTAAAGAAAAAGCAACTACATGCCGTGTTTCTGATCTGCTCTGTCTACCCTCAAGCTTCTGTTCAGTTCGAACCAAGTTTGGTCCAGTGGAAGTCCTAAGGCTACTGCTTTGCCATTAGTCTTACAAAAGTATATTGGCAAATAAACACTAAGGACCTTTCCTGTAAGGAAAGGCTGATATGTTAGTCTCCATTTTTGTATGAAAAAGCTTTGTTAGTACTGCTGTTCACCAAGTATTTGTCTTTAAAACAAATCCTCACCGTTTAGCGGTTGTATTCTGTCCCAGTGTGAATGAGAAATCTGAACTGTTTAACCCCATTGTAGTGCATGGGGGTAATGCACCTTAATACTTCCAAAACAATTTTGGCAACTTGATGGTGGTTGTTCAAGTGTTTTCTGTAACTTGCTGAAGTGGTTATCGCAGTATGAACAAAAGTGAATTTGATTTTATCATGATTCATTCTGTTCTTAAGTATAGTCTCCAGGAGTTTATTCTGGAAAGTGTTGATTTTTGGGGTGTCTGTGTGTGTGTCTGTTTGTGGTTCCCCCCCACCCCCCCTTCCCATCAGTACTGTGGAAGGATTTGAATTTGTTAGCCCTCCCAAGACCTTCCAAATCTATCCTGTACTGTAATTGTTAGTGAATTAGTGGGTGTTGAGGCGGAATGAGTTGCCTTTTATTTTGGTAGCATTTAAAAATGACTGAAGGAGTCCCTGCCCTCCTTCTTCTTCTTGGAATATGATGTGCTGAGATTGCTCCGGAGCTGTGTGCTGCTGGGGAGACATACATGGATTCTTCTTTATTAACTTTATACACCGTGTCTGTGTTTTCCAGCCAACTGATGGAATGAAATATGAATATCCTTTTGCTTAAAGCTTGTTTCAAAATCTTGGTTTAGTTTTGTTTTTTTCCCCCGAAGGCAGTGATGAAAGTAAAACAGTTATAAATAATTGTGTTCTCAGCTACTGAAAATACTGAAGTATGAAACTTCATCAGAAGGCTCGTGACTAATGAGCACTCCCTGACTGTGTTAGCCCTTTTCTCTGTGATTAGTCCAAACATCCACCAGCAGTGCAAAGTAAAGGTGGCTTAGCTTAAGTTTCAGACAGGCTGGTTTGCCAAATCTTTTAATTTCTCTTTTTAAAGTACTCAGTTTCTTCAAGCCATTACTTGTGACATGCTAACATATGCTTAGGATTATAACTTCACTGATGTCAATGTGTATGGTCTTAAACTGCCTTGCAGGTAAAATGTAGGAACTGCCCTGGCGTTGTGTTTGGCGTATGGACTTAGTGTGCTCTTTATTTAACCAGTCCTTGGACAGTTGGTTATTCAGCAGCTAGGCAGGGAGACGAAGCAGTTTTGAGCAGTGAGTCTTAGTCTACAAACAGGGTTGCTGAAGGTCTGTGTGTCTGTGAAGAGCGAGGAGAAGAGGTCCTTTGCTCTGCCCAGAGTAGTAGTTCCAGCTTGTGGATGAACAAATCCTGCAACACTGGTACCTACGGGAGGCTGGTAGATGAGAAATAAAACTCAACCTGTCACCTGTTGGAGACAAAGTAAATCAGTCGTGCTGAGAGGGAGAGGCTATTCTTTCTGAATCCTGCAGTGCTGACAGTAAAGCACGTTTCCATCAGTATCATATTTTTATTGAGGGATGTTAGAATTTAAAGCTAGAGGCAGCTATAGTATGCGCTTCCCAAGCTGAATCTTGCCTGCCTAGCTTTTAGGAGAAGGTATGATAATTCATTCAGCAATGCGTCCTGATGTCTTTGAACTGGTAAAAAAAAAAAAAAAAAAATCACTGTGACTATTAGTTTGTTTCTTTGAGTGGGAAAAACTTGATCAAAGAAACAGGAAGCAGCATACAATATTCCTTGGGGGGTCTCTAATTTTTTTGCTTTTGCTTTGCAGTCCTTCACACTGAACTGCAGCAGACGTTTCATTCGTGGAGAGCCTTGTGTGGCTCTCTTTATAGCTTTACCATTCTTAGCAGTCAGAACTGTTAATCTTCTAAGCTGGTGTTTTCTTCTTGCTTGTTGCAGGGCCTATGCAGAAGACTCATCGTCTGTAAAACACGATCCAGGGACAGAACCAAATGAGAAGATGAAGCACCAGGAGGAGGAGGAGAGCAGCAGCAGCAATGACAGCAGGAAGGCTGTAGCATCAGGCAATGAGGAGGCTCAGCCAGAGGGGAAGAAGAAAAAGCGTTCAGGGTTCAGGGACCGTAAGGTATGAAACCTTGCCATGTTATGCTGCAGCAGTTGCACTGCAGTGAAAAAGAGAAAAAATTTGTAGAACGCTTCATGCAAGCGCGTGTTCCAAGTCTGGCTTTTGGTCTGTACTTGCCTTATTTTCTAAAGGGGCCTTGCTATTTTGGGAATCTACTTTCTTGGCTTGCTACCTTGAGTTTCTTTAGGTAGAAACCTGCTTTTTGGAAAGCACAGTGCACTGATTCTCTGAAATGAAGAGCCCTTAGCACCTCCAGTTGGATGTCTGAGAGTGGATATCTGAGAAATCAAGACTCTTACCTTGAATTCTGTTAGAATGATGAATGCAAACTAGGGAATAAATTCAATAGTTTGTTTTAAAACAATCTTGTGTCTAGCCTGTATCTATGTGGAAGTCCATCCATTTGTATATGTTTACAGACAAACAGGCAGCATGTGTAGAAAGAAGTAGAGGACAAGTGTAGAAGGGAGGGTGGTAGGAAAGGAGTAACTTTGATTTATTTTATTTCCCTTTTTTAATTTTCTATGTAAATTAGTTGTCGGAATACAACTTTTTTCCTCCCTCATCTTGATTAGCCACGTTTCTCTCTCGAAGCCTATGCCGATTTAATTTTCGTATCAGACAAATTTTCAAGAGGAGGAAAGCTTGAGTAATTTGTATTGTCAGCTTGTGACTTGCCTTCAGTGCTGGATAGTCTCAAGGGCTTTGGGCTCTTCAGAATTATCTGACTAGTTTGGTGCTATCTGTAACCACTGTTGTTATAAGATGTACGATTCGGTCTGATGAAGAGACCTGTAGTTGAGAGTTGGCAGACAGCACTTCTTTTTTTTTTTTTTTTCCCCAAACCTGTCTGGATGTTGGTTTTATTGGTCTGTTTGATTTAGTATCTTTGCAGTGCCAAAGAGGAGAACGGAAGTATGTGTTCTTCACAATTTCTTTTCTGTACGATTTGCTTTTGGTAATTACTTTAAGTCCATATCCTAGAGGCTGCATCTCATTAGTTGTTAAATTGTGGATGGTCATATATAGTGGTTTAATAGCTTTCCATAAAACCTAAAGAGGTGTTTTGTTTGAAGCTGCTGAATCATGTTCTGGTCTGGCTTAGATTGGATGACACAGCTTGCTTAAACTTCAAGTGTCTTGTGGTATTTGGAGCTACAGACTTTCCCTGCTGTGACATTCTGGTGGCAGTTCGGTGAAGCCATATTGAAAGATCCTAGGTTGAGATGTTGGGAATTGTTCAGGGAATCTGCCTGCTACATTTCTGTTAATTTTCTTGGCAATTGGGTGTTAGGTACTCTGACAGCATCAGCAAAGTTTCAACTGTTGCCAGTACCACTCAAGAAAAGCAGACTATTTTTTCAGTGTCAGCAGATGGAGGCAGGTGGCAAAGAGCAAAGATACGATGGACCTTTGTGCGCACTTCTAGGTTTTTTTTAAGCAAAAGAACATTTGTTGATATAGCTAGTACAAAGACTTTTTTTTTTGGTCTTACTTGGCTGGTTGCTTCTGGCTATAGAAGCCAGGGAACATTTGTTTGCAAGTGAGGACTTCTATTTTGGGTGCTAGGAAACAAGCCTAACCAGACGAGCTCTTTCCTTGCCGTACTTGTTGAGTGTGCTGAACCTCATGCCGCTGTTGCTTTTGCTTCATTTAATGCAGGCTGTGACCGGTAGTGTCTCAAATGCCAGGCTCTGTGTTTGTTGTGTTTGTGCAGATCCATTGTGGGCTTGGTGTTTAATCGGCAGTTGCCCTAGTGAGTAACCTCAGGAGATATGTGTGAATGCTCCCTGCTCTGATGACAGAGGAAGGTGTGCCCCATCCATGCTCCTGACTCAGAAATCAGGTGTGCTTGCAGGATACGCTGCTCCCATAACCAGTCATGTGTAGTAGCTAGGGAATTCCCGACACTTCTAGATATTAAACAAACCAAAAAAAACCCTTTGCAACTCTCCCTGTAACTAATTGAAAAGGATGCGGGATTTTCCTTGAGGAAAAATGCTTTCAATTAAGCTTAATTTTGCCACTTGTTTGTTATCTCAATGTTGGTTTTAATGAATCTGATGATGAGTGGTGGAATCATAAATTAAGCATGACGGTGTTATTTTGGGTAGTGACTCAGTGGAGAGGAAGTTGACTAGAAATCATTCAGTGGCTGGTGGAGCTGGTGCTGGCACCATGTGTGGCTGGTTCAAGGGCATGTGCTCTGTCATGTACGTGATATATAGGTCCTGCCTGCATAGGGCAGAAGAGGAAAAGGTTCAAGTGCTTTTATAGTTTGAAGGTTAATGATTGGTAATGCATGCTGCGAGTGGGCTGACGTGTCAATTAATTTGCTGAAAGAACTTGGGCTGCTTTAACGAGATCTATTTGCAATGGTCGTTAGGACCTGGCAGGTATGTTGTGTTATGAGTGTTAATTGTGCTGAGACTTCATTTCAGTCTGCATTACAGTAGGAAACCTAATGAAAATGAATACTAATTTATCTACCCTGTTAGTATGCCCAGGGTGTGCAGTGAAGCCAGAGTGCTAGAGGTCCTGTTCTGTTTTGCCATCAGGGAGGCCCTGGTGATGCTCTGGAAGTGCATTGAGGTGTTATTTTAGGGCTTCATTTTCATGCATGCATAGGATTTTTATTTTATTTTTTTCCCCTACTTTTAACCTGAGGCTTAGCATGGACTTGACTCCATGGACATGACTATCTCAACTGAAGCTTCAGTCGTGTAGAGCAATAGGGATTACTTGCTGGTCTTTCTTCTCCAATAAATACTTGCATTAATACATGTCAGAAGTAGCTTTTCCCTTTTGGTCGAACAGTATCTTTCTGGGAGGCCCAGATTACACTAAGCTGCAGCTTTCTGCAGCTGGGTGAGAATTTCTGACTGGCCTCCACTGCACAGAGCACTGGTGCTTATTGGGGGAAAGCAGCTGTGTGGGTGCACGCTCCCAGGAAAGTGTTCCGGAGCATTTCTTAGGCAAGAGGGGAGCATGTTGTGGGAGAGGAGAATTGTCTAGGCTGTTTTTTCTTTTTTTTTTTTTTATTCTGAGATTGTTTAGAAATAGTGGAAAAACCTTACAAAAGCCCTCCCTACGTGTACACACGTGCATGAGTGCGCACACCCACTCCCCCTGCACTGATAGAATTGGAACAAGTGACCTTTCATGTCTACATGGGGAAGGACCTGTCTGTAGGGCGAGATCAGGACACCCATATTATTGCCTATTTCCTGTTTAGCCGCCCGTCTTGAATAAATGAACGGCTCGCGCTTGTGGTGCCTCACCCATTCCTTCCTTGATTTGGCTTTGTGCTCGATTCAGTCTTTAAGAGGGAAGGGCTGTAGCATATTTGTGTGTCAGTTGACGAGATCATGTTAGCAAAATTGAGGTAGTTGTGAGTTGAGCTGTGAGCAAAAGAAGAAAATATATTGCTGTGTTTGCTCATTGATTTATTGGAAAGTTTGAGGAAGTGTGATTAATTTGTGGTGAGGACAGCCTACTGGGTACTAAATAAACCTTTTTTAAGATTCTGCCCTTTGGTCTAGGTTTTGAGTTATTCGGGACTGTCATTTCTCAATTTTTTTAGGCATGTGTTTGTCCTTTGGTGTGTGTATAACTGCTAATTGCTGGAACTTGAATGCAAATAATAAAAATGAGCAGTTGCCTCCCACAAAGCTTTGAGCAGCTGTATTGCTGCTTTATCATGTTCACTTCAGAATCTGAAACTCAAATCACTTAACAGGCAACACCCATTCCTTATACCTGAATGGGTTCAGAGACTGTTTTGAGTGTTCATGGAGTTGCTAGGCTAGTTTAGTTCTATTTTTGACGAACACGGCAAACTTTATGACAAATTAAGATCGTTGCTAAAAACGCTTCATTTCCTGCTTTGATGTCTGATGCTACTCGGTGGCCTGATGCAAGATGAAATTGTCAGCTCTCCACCTACTGCGCTCTTAAATGCCTTTGTAAAAAGAGGATTTAACTTCTTTTGTTGGAGGAAGGGAAACCTGAAACTACTCTTAGATTTCTTACAAAACCACAGGCTGTGGGGGCAAACCTCGGGTGTTTGCAGACCTGCTGTGCACAGTAGCTGTGCTGCTGGCAGAGGCAGGAGACACTGTTTTAGCCTGTGACTTTGTTAGGCTTCTGCGAGCTGCGTCACGTTCTTTGGAAGCCAAATTGCCCCTCTCCGTTCTAGAGCTATGTATTCATAGCTGTATCTTCATGAGTGCCCGGCATAGATCCGAGGGAGTTTTTCATTTTGCAGTATGCTTGGGCAGAAGGCAGGAGGTGGCAAATGACCTAGGGAAGGCCCACGTGGTAAATAGACGCTTTGCTTCTGTTGCTGGTAACGATTGTGGTGGGCTTGAGGGTGCAGAGAGCGTCTAGAGAAGGGCTGTTGGAAACTTGCTGTGTCGACAGTCAAAGCAAAAGGTAGACTGCTTAACATCAGTTAGGCAGGGGCCTGGATTATGTCAAGCTCGAGGTAAGAAAGAAATGGCAGGGAAGTGAGTGCTCCAGTAAGGAGGAGTCTCGGTGAAGCTGTCTGGGCTTTGTACCTCTAGTTGAAGAGGACTAACTGCAATACCCATATTCCAGAAATGAGAAGAGGAAAAGTGCCAGACAGCAACAGGCCCCTCAGCAGCATCTTAGCAAGGTCTTAAATTGGAGATAGAGAGAAGATCAGTCACAGATGCCAAGTTGATTGGGATGAAATGCAACATGGTTTTACTGGCAGAAATGTCAGGCTAACATCTCTGGTGCAGCTGCTGAGTGGTTGAGTAAAAGTGGTGCAACTTACCTATAATCTACCTGAGCTGAAGCAAAGCATTTGATAGTGCCCTGCAAGAAATCATTCCTCAAGCTTGGAAAATCAGGATTATTATGAAAAGTCTGACAGATGAGCGTTTCAGCTAGAAAGGAACACTAAAGCAGGCTATGTTGAAAGGGGTGTTAGGGATGGGGAGAGTTACTGGTTGTGCGCTGCAGTGTCTGCTCTTGCTTCCAGTCCTGGCTTTGATACTCTGGTTGTACACGAGTTACCACCAGCCTGGCGGATGCTTTAAACGAAGTCATGAGCAGCTTTGCAGTTGGGAAGAGCTACGAAGGRGTATGTTGCCACTTACCATCCATCAGCTAAGCTGCAGCAACTTGTAATTTTGCAGTGAAACAACCGCTCTTGATCCAGTGCCCATATCTTTAGAGGACTGTCTGGACTGAAGCAATAGAAACAGGATGAAGTCTGGCTCTAAGGGCAAAGGCTGGTGACGAAAGGGACTAGTAGCAAAAATTGGCAGGYGGCTGAAGCAGAGAGGCAGCTGAATGTATTGGTTGCTGCAAGGGTATCTCTGTGTTCCTGATGTGCTTAGTTGTGAAACAGCTATGGTGATGCTAAGATGTATCGGGAAGACTACTTCCAGTAACGACAACGCCATATCAGTACCACTGCTCGCATCGGGGTGGGACCTCCTGCCAAATGTTGCTTATCTACTGTTTGCCACCAGCTGGAAAGCTGAACTGGAACAAGAACAGAGGAGAGGGGCTTGGTTTTCCCTAGTTGTTTTACTGACCCATGTTCCGGGTGGGAACAAGCTTGCTTTATCCTAGGAAAGCGAAGACTTAGAGAGGTTGTTTTGTTTCTGATAAATATCGGGGTGGAGAAGTTGTTCAAGTTAAAGGACAAGGCTGAAGCAGGACCAAAGACATAAATGATCTACAGATGCYTTGGCAGTATCCTTGATCTTGCCTGCTCCTCTCCCAGCAGAACATTTTTTTTTTTTTAATGTGGCTCTTGGCCAGTAGTACTGAAGGTTTTGAGTACATTATGGACTATTAAACATTGTGTGTGATAATGTAGAAATAAAAATTAATGAGGAAAGACTCCTGCTCTAATACATAACTAAGTGTAGGTCTAATTTTGTACCTTTTTTCCCCCTTTTGTGGTCTCATATTGTGATTTTTGTTTTTTAAAGCTTTCCACTGTTTAATGAACCCCAGATGTCTGTTTTGGGGAAAATAGTTCTAGGTACAAAATCATCTCTGCTGGCAGAGTTAGCAAATGGCAAATTGGTGTGGAGAAGAGGASTGAGTGTAGAACGCTGGCAGAATTTTGCAAAAATGTGATGGAAAAGAAGAAAAAGTGAGGCTGGATGGACTGAGTGACCAGCTGTGGCTCTAGGTAATTTTTTCCAAGCTTCAGCCCAAAAGTGAAGTTCCTTCCCAGCTCTCCAAGATAGTTTATGTTCTCTTAATTCATTTATTAATCATGACCCAGACTGTTCAACATTGTGAATTTGGTTTAAAAATGTTGAAATGTTTTAGATTTACAGATCCGATGATAGCACTTTTTAGGATTCATGTTTAAAAGGGTCTTCAGGAGTTTTGTTCTCCCCCCCCTTCTCTGCCATCACGAAGAGTAGAAACTTATCAATAATAAAGAATCTTAGTGTTTGTTCTTAATCCCATGACATCAGGAGCCGATACTTCCAGTTTTACAGGATAAATGGGACTTCTGATGCTTTCAGCATTGCCTCTCGTGAGTGTTGTGCTGCTGTTGCATGTACAGCTTGGCTGTAATGTGGCAAAACCTTCATGGGACTAGCTACAGCTCCCARGTTAGGTGTGGGGGGAGAAACTCTAGATATCTAATATTGGTTAAATTTTATTTCCAGGTGATGGAATATGAGAACAGGATCAGAGCCTACTCCACACCAGACAAAATCTTCAGATACTTTGCAACTTTGAAAGTAATAAATGAGCACGGTGAATCAGAGGTTTTTATGACGCCACAGGATTTTGTGAGATCGATAACACCTAATGAAAAACAACCAGAAAGTAAGTGGTGTGTGTGTGTGTAGTAATTGGAGAAAATAATGCAGCAAATGAGAAGAAAAATACAGTCTCTGCTTGTTTGGTCTTTGCAAGCAGGTACAGTGCTGAGCAGAAAAGGGGGGCTTGCTAGCCGCTTAGCACCTGGGGTACTCCGGTGGTGAAAATGGATGGTGGTCTCAAGCCAGGCTTTATAGCAGYGTGACAATATACAAAGGATAACGGAGTGCCACAGGGCAGAGAGCCGCTAATGTGGCTGAGCAGGAGCCGCGCTTGTCTCTCCGACAGGAGCCTGCAGCATGTCCAGGCCGGTTTGTAACCAGTTGACTCACAGCAGTGCAGTGCTGCCAAATAGTGGCTGTAAGTCATACCCCCAAGTGTTGATTGCAGTACAGTCAGCGCTAACTTCTTGGGAGTTTTGAATCCAGGATTGTTAGGGCTAGGAAGCACCCCTGGAAGCTATCTATTCTATCTGCATGCCCCCAAACCAAAATTAACAGCATACCCGAACCCTCCCATGGTGCAGTGAAGTGCTATTCCATCATACTAGATCTCTTCGGTTGCAAGCCCTTGAAAAGCAAGACAGATGACTTCCTTGCATATTTGCTATTGAAAGATTACTTTAAATTGAAGCATTTTAATAACTGTCATAAACCTATAAAAGGTGGATACGTTGGCAAGGAAGACCTTTGAAATAAAGGGCTCCTGGCAGCCCCATCTGCGTGGCGGGTCTGAGCTGTGATGCAGCTGGCCAGTCCAGGACTCGCCTCGCTGGCTGCTGCAAATCCCCCGAGGTTTGGTATGAAACATGGCCATTTTGGTGCCTCTGCAGGGAGGCAGACAGCAGACCGGAGAGCGGTTACTGACTTCTCTGGTCTGGAAAGCTGCATCCTGAGCATTTGGGAGGAGGTTGGCAGGAAGATTTTGTGTGTGTTCTGGTTTGGAGGAGATTCTTATCTGGGGTGAGATGTGGGGAAATTGGGTTTTGTAGTCTCTCGCAATGTATCTCAAAGAATGAAACAGATTTCTGTCAAATTAAAACTCCTCTCTTCAAGCATTGATGAAGAACCTCAGCCCCCAAGTGTTACCTTTTTTCAGAGTGGGGTTTATGTATAAACTGTGAAACTGTTTTGATGTTCTATTTGACAGCTGCTAAATAAATACCATGTATACTTGTACTTAAACAACAATATGAAGTATATACAGGGGGAAGAAAAAAATAATCCTGTCGTTAGTGCTAAAGCATGCTTGTGAATCAAAATGAAGGTTTTCTATCAAGTCCTGAAAATAGCTCTGGCTTTTTATATGAATTACATGTTCTCATCTTCAGTGCTGGAATAGTTTGAGCAACAAGCAGAAGATAATGGTTGTAGGTGCTGAAATTGTATGTTAAATTTTTTATCTTAAATATCTAAGGCGCCTTGAATTAGTATTTTGAAAAGCAGTAGCACCTGGTCGAGTTTGTCTTCCTGTGCAAGTTACTTTTTGTCAGCCTGCTTAAAAATAACAACTATGTCCTATCCTTAACTGTAAGACATCTGATTGTTTCTTCTACTTCTGTGCAGTATAAGTGCTCGGTACACTTAATGCGTGCATAGATAATATGTGGAGGAGTATAAAGAAAAATGTGTACTTTGGAGATAAGTGAAAAGGAATAATGGGTAATAGTGTGTCAATCTTATAAGCCGCTAACTTTCTATTTAACTATTATTATTCTGGCTGGATGAGCACCTTAAACAGCCCCGAGAAGCCTGTGTGGCCAGACCTTTAAATGCCTTCAAAGGCTGCAAGCCAGTGGCATGAGGCAGCCTGTGGGTGACGAAAATAACAGGTAYGCTCAAAAAGCGGCACCACGTGGAAATGTGGCCTTGGCTTCCCCCCAGCAGGCAAAGCAGCTAGTGCAGGCACCCTTGTGTCTTGCCAAGATAAAGTCTCAAACCAACCAACATCACTGGCGTGAGTTTGCTTACACTCAGCATGGTAGATCCTGTTTCGTAGGAGTGCTGTAGGTCGTGACAGTCATGGTAAATGATTTTTTTAAATAGATAATGAGGATTAGAAGAGTAAAACACTTAATACTATAGTAAAGCCATACCACCCACAACCTTGTTCCCAAACGTTTTAAAAACTGGTAGTAATAAAGGAGATATGGGTGAATTTAAAACCAGAAGCTGGAGCATGACCAAGTCTGCTACCTGCTGGCTGGTTTATTTTTATATTTCACCTTCATGTTGTTGTTTTTACTCCCTGATGACAATCTAGATCCAGTCCTGTGTCCGGTCCGTTCTGCTGACGTAGGTGGGCAGTTGCCCATGCTGTCCCTGCCCGTTCCCCGAGCTTTGGTTGTTTGCACTTGGCAGGGAAGCRTCGGGCCGCTTTCTCGTGCTGTCACGGCTCAGGTATGCGGCAGTGGAGGGTGCGCCGGCTGCCACATGCCCGGCCCCTGCGTCACCGCAGCCCTAACCCGCCTCGGAAACCACCTCGAGGCAGTGGCGTAACCCCGCCATAGTCACACGAGCTAAATCGGGTAGCGTCGAACTTAGTTGCCACGGGTTTCTTTCTTCAGTGGCATCGATCCCAAAGATGTTAATGGGTAGTGGTTGGTGGCAGGTTTGTGCCACAAAGCGATTCTGGTGGACAGCCTGCGAACTAAAGTYGTCCTGCCCTGCCATGTGGTGTTTTGCCTAAATTGCAAGGATCATAGGGAGATCATCGCAGGGCACGCCTAGATTAATACTCTGGCTGGGCGGTAATATGCTTTTTTGTGCAAATCCCTCAATTGTCTCCATCTGCTTCACGTTTCTGCAGGTTTCCTAAATGGTTTTGGTGTGTATAAACTCTTTCTTTTCCAAGAAAACGAAACGAGGAGCCCGTCCTCAAAAATCCTCTGAGGGGGAGACATCTGAAGGGGCCTTTGCTGGGCACTTGCTGTGCCTGTGCTGCTGGGAGGTGTTGCTGTGTGACATCTGGCTCTCTTGGCCTAAAGCTAACTAGCTTGCAGAWAAAGGGACTCAAACACTGCCAGGACCATTAGATACAGCGTGTGGTTTCTGTGCGTGACTGGCCCCTCTCTGAAAGCCAGAGGCTGCCGTGTTTTCCTRCAGTGGACTCAAACATCAATTCCCTTTTTGTCTGATTTGCACAATTTTGAAACCCTCCCGTGAGCAATCCAAGATCTGAGGAGGGCATGGGAGCCTGCCTGTGCTAGAGGTGCCATGTGGAGATTTCAGTAACTTCTAATGTTTGTGCTGTTTTATGGAGAGCAAAATACTGCAGAATATAAAATAATATGGAGTAACAAGGTGTCAGAGTCCCYTATTTTTTAACTTGCTAATCTACCATGAAGTATTTTATGCCTGATTAATTTTTATAGATTWTATAGGAGAATGAAGGCTTGATTTACTGTCAGTAAAATACCAATTTATTTTTAGACTCTTGTGTTCTGCTAGTTTGAGGAGAATGAATGCCAATTCATTAGCTTTTGCAGGTTGCTTTCTCTTAATACTTCAGTAAAACTTTCTGCCRTAGCCCTGACTTCCCCTTTGCGTACAAACAAGCGGGCAAGGAGTGCTTCAGCTGACACACACTTGCTCAACTTGGGTGTATCTGTCGGAATAAGCCAAAGGAGAATACAGTTAAACTTGGAAGCTTCTTTAAAAAAAGTGTTTATGTGCTAGCTGGAAAGTCCAGGCGCCATCAGAAGCGTGGGCAGTGCTATCTGCTCCCTGCAGCCTTGTGTCGTTTCTCCTCCCACCGCCTCTTGTACGAGGCTACGTGAGCCGGGGTGGTTTGTTCATCCCTAGCGTTTGCTTGAGTCAACCCCATCTCAAGAACCACAGAAAATACTAGATCAGGTAGTCCGAGGTGGAGGCTAAGGGTTTGAAAAACCCTATTTTAGATTTTGTGTTTTTTCAAAGGCATCATGGACACCTGCTGAAAAAGTTGAGGCTGTGACATATCAGAGGAGCTGTAACTGGTTCGTGGGTTGTTGGGTTTTGGTTTTTTCTTTTTCCTCCTCCCCCAAGGCCATTGCTGGTGTATTTTCAATAGTCATATATTTGTTAACAGGTATGAAAATTTCTTATGGCTTAGATCTGCCTGGTGATGGTCTGAGCAGGCATTCTGCCTTCCCAGTCCTGCTTCCTTTCCATAGTCCTGGTTCACTGAGTTTCTTCGAGTGTCTCTGTTTCCATTCTGTATCGATAAAAAACGCATAGGAAGCAAAATTTTTTGGATATCCTGGAGTAAAAAGGAGATGTGGCCTACTAAGCAAGAGGTTTTATTTGTTTTTGTAATAAGGATTAAAAGAAGAAAAAGACTTCATACCTCATGACCGCACCCTATAACAAATAGAGATGTATTTGGAACAGTTCTGCTCTTTCATCTCTGCTTACATCCAGGGTTAACCCCACCTCCTGCTACATGACACTCTTTTCAAGACCTGCCACAATCTGCAGTGGTTCAAAAATCTGGGGTCTCAAATGTCCTGGAAAGGTTCTTTTTTTTTTTTTTTTTCCTGCAGAAACCATGAATGTGCTGTTGAAGCTTTGCCAAAAGCAGCAGCTGTGCCCCCCGCAACCTCTGTGCACAGGACAGTGGCTGTGGAGAGGAGCTGTCAAAAACGAAGCTGACATCTTGTGACTCGATCCTTTCAAAGTACTTGACTGAAAGGACCATGTCTGAGGGCAGATTGGCAACCCTGGTATACGTGTTCCTTTCCAGTGGAATCTGTGAACAGTAGGTAGTTTTAGGTAACAAAGTGTATGTATGTATGTGTGTGTATATATATATATATATATATATATAAGAAAAGAGGTTTCAGCTTCACGCACCAGCTTTTTAGGCACTAATCAGCCTAGTATCACTGTTTAGAGTAAGTGGGGCCATACTATAAAATACCCAGTGTTGGATTTATACGACCTACAATTGATTGTTTGCCATTTCGCAAAACTCTTGGGCTTCCTAGCACACTGGTGTGGACATTTGAGGGGATGTCTGTTAGCTGTGATCCCATAACTGGAAGAAAGCCTCTAAAATTGTGGGGGGAGTGAGGGGAAAGGCATTATGCCCACCTGATAGCTTAATTCCAGATTTCTAAATGGTTCATTTTTCACATGTGGACTTGGTGAGCAGCTGAACACAAGCTGGCTTCTGAATTACTGCAAYGAGTAATGTTTGTTATTTTGGGTTAGGCTTATAAAATATGGATCTGATCTTCCATGAAACTGGCAGTCCTGAGGTGTGACAAGCAAACGCCAGTCCAGTCTCTGTGGGCAAGGAGAAGAACTCCCTGGATTTATGCAATGGGATTTGTGCAAATCCCTAAATTTACACAAAGTGTTCAGCTGGGATATTTAGGACCTAGAAGGAAACCAGAGATACAGAACTTGCATTCCAGTTTGCTACTGACAATCTATTTTACCTATGTAGGAAATTCCTCCTGGTGACAGAGACTTTCTGCGTTCTTCCCCAAATACATCTGTTGGAGAGGTCTTCAGGGGAAGAACATGGTTTGCGAGCGAGAGGGGAAGGTAACTCTCCAAATGAGGAGGATAGATTAGGACCCAAAAAGGGTTCATTTAACTATCATTTGTTCGGAGAATGCTTGCTGGAATTTGTTAGCAACCCAAGGGCTGGCCGACAACTTGGAAAGCAGCTCCTGAGCTGAAGCTGGAAATCAAGGGAAGTTTCAGAGAGGCATTCAACATTTTGCATCAATTTATTTTTCTTCTCATTTGTGACAGTGTCCATTTCTCATCAAATACTTCAGCTGTTATGCAGAACAAATTGGAGACTGTCTTGAAATCTTCATAGTAAGCATAGTTACTGTATGAGCTGGCTGATGTGAGAATAATAAAACACTATTGTGGTTAAAGTAGCCCTTTTGGAGGGAGACACCCCCCCTCAGACTGTGGTGTAGGATTTCAAAGGCTCAGCCTGGGGGTTTCAGCTGAAGACTATGTAAGGGCTACCAGCAAGAGAAGCAACACCAGTGGACTTATACCACCTCTTATGGGTATAAACCCTTGCTCCTGGCCTTCGAGGGAAGAGGGCAGTGAGGATGACCAGTGATGCAGGGAACACCCATGTGCATTACAGTGGCTTTCACATGGATGCAGAGCTGGTGGTAGTTCAGGGAACTCGGTTGTCTTAAATTGTCACTTCTTTGGAAGCTTGATTTTATTTTATTTTTTTCCCCTCAAGATAACAATTAGCACACTTGAGTGTAAATGGTAGCCTGAGTTTCCATTCCTGCGGGGGCATTTGGCTCCTAGGAGTCCTTTGCAAGACATAGTGTGTGCTTGTTTTTCATCTGTTTCTTCTTTTCTGTGGAATTATATAATTCTTAGGAGAGGATTATCATTGAGCCTTGTACTGCCTGGTTTCATACCTAGAAATTGAGCGATGGAAAGAAAAAGAGGTGCGTTCAGGTATATGCTTATGTGGCAGTCATCAAAAGAAACAAGCGTAAGGACTGCCGGTGTAGATGATGGGATGGCATGCCTGATGCATCACGTTATGAATGTACCCGTTGTAGAGGTAATAACTTGCCTGTTGGAGGAGAGAGAYGATAAGCTTCTGTTAAAGTTGCGCCCTTTGAAGAACTGTCTTGTTCAAGGCTGAGATCGTTATTTACTTGGAGGTTAAATAGTTCTTCGTAGAAATTTAGAAAGTGGATTACAGATTTGGATGGGTAATCTCAATGCTGTATGCTCCTGTAATACAGTCTAAGTGGTTAACAGGCTTTCCTTCAGTCTTGGTAATTAGTGCTTTAGCTCATCTACTTGCAAGAAAGACATCTGTGTTGTATATCAACCAACTGGAAAAAAAAAAGGTGGGGGAGATAATGAGTAAACATTACCTAAATAATGTGGAAAAATCTGACAARGTTGTAACATCTGAAGGGAGTTGAAAAGGTCATTCCATCTCAGTGGAAAACTGTTGACATCCCGGAGGAAATCATTACTTATTCTCATTGATCTCAGCTGTTTTCTTCACATAATATAATCATTCTCCTAGGAACTATTGTTAAATATTTTCAAAACTGCAAGTTGAAACTGCAGTCTATAATCTGCTGCCTGTGGCTTTATTTTCTGGGATAGCATGAAGAGCTTAATGATTGTTTAGATATTTTTCCAGTGTAGTAATTAGCTAGCTTTGTGTGGATTTGTGGCTTGTACGTTTTCATTAATCAATAGAATTACCTTTAGATTTTAAGTAGAGCTGAACAAGAGTAGCAGCGAGTTGTTTTTGCGTTGTGTTGTTTTTTCCTCCCTTGCGTAAGTATTTCCGTGTCTGTAGGACATCCTTCCTCCCCTGAATGAAGGGAGTAAACACAGAGTATGGGTCTCCTCTTCAACCGCCTCTTTTCCCCAGTGTGGCAGGTGGTGAGTACAAGTCATTTGGGCTTATTTTAAAACGTTCTTATTTCTGCAGTGCTGCGAAAGCACCTTCCCGTGAATAAGAACGGAGGCCTCTATTCTTAGTATTTTGTGATTGAGCAGTGTCAACCTCATCTGAAATAACACTTAATGGTGGTGCCACGTCTTCCTGAGCTACTYGGCGGCAGTGTTGCTCCCTTTTGCTCCCATGTTCATACTTCAGATGGTTTGAGAATAAACAGCAGTATTTAAAGTTAACAAGTGAACTGGACAAGTATAAGGGGGATTCATCACAGGTCATGGTTCATGCTGCTGGAGGTGGAGGGCTGGTGCAGAACACTGCTCTTGGCTGGGTGAGCAAAGGAGCTTTGATAATCCCCAGATAGGTAGTGAAAGGCGAGCTAAATAGAAGGGGACATAKGCTGGGACAGGTCAGGAGGAGAGCTCTTCATCGGCTCCTTTGGGAGGCTGAAAAACTGCCGCAAGGTGAAGATGAGGAAAGCTGGGCGCTGTGCTTCGTCAGGAGGAAAGTTGGGGTCTGTACCTTGTCACGGCATGGCTTCACGTGGGAAATCGCAGAGAGCCTGTACAAGTAGTTTATGCTGGGCTCGTGGCCAAGTGACATTGTATTTTTCAGCAAATACGCTAAGGAGCGGTGCATTTTTTTTCTGAGTTCATTTTTCTTCTCTAGGATTGAAATCCATTACTTAGCCGAATGGTTTGCTGAAGGCTCTTTGCACACGCACAGGTTCTCACCCCTCTGGTGCATTGGGCACGCCGGGCGCTTTCGGTGGCTGTCAGAGGGGCTTGTCCCAAACGAAATGGGTGCCGTGGCTGAGCTGCTCGCAGAGGTCCGCGAAGCTGTGCCGTTGCTTTATAGTCTCCTGAAACCATTTCTGGTTTTCTCTTGGAGGAAATCCTTTAATCCGATTTGCAAGGATAGCATGTCAGCCCCTGCTTTGTCCTGAAAGGTGGAAAAGCTCTTTTCACTATAAAAACCTGCCTGTTAGCTTGTATTCCTGGAGCTCTTCAGCACTAGCCCAGCCACTGGGCATCTSTTTTATGAGTTGAGCCCAGGCATGGTTTACAAACAATCCCGTGGTAGCCTTAACTTTGCACGCTCCCTTTCGAGTAACAAAAATATAACTACTACCCTTCTTCCCTTTACTTGTTCTGATTCGATTGCCTTGATTTTTGCAGTGTTTCCATTTTGCTGGTTCTCACATCAGCTCTCCTGCCCACGCAAGCACTGAATCCCTGTTGTAAAAATCTTTGAGGAAAATCCTTTTGGCTTATTTATGTACTGCAAAGAAAGAAAAATACAAGCATCAGGCAACAGTCCCTCTTTTTTGGTTTCCTTTTGTCACCTTTAAAGGCTGGTGGAAAAATACATAGATAAGTCCATAAAAAATAAACTGTACAGCGTACTGAGTAAAATTGTGTATGCCTAGAACAGGTAAATGCTTTTTTGACTTAACTTTCACAGGTTTTGAATTAGCTTATTCTGTTGGGAGCTATTATAAGGGAAATTTTGTCGATAGACTTAAGTGTGCAGCTGAGTTAACGCAGCAAAGAAGATGGGATAATGATGTGCRCAACTCTGGGAGAGAGGCTGAACATAAAATGCTGCTGTGAATCAGTGTGTCTGTGCTTGCAATACCTTAGTATGTAAGACTTTCTCAGCACGTGCTGATTCAATGACATGAAAAAAAGTAGCAAAGGATGTGACAATTTTTCGTGCTGCATTTTCATAATTGCTTCTCTCCCATCTCCGAGACATGCATAAAACAAGATTATATATTTGCTTCTCTTCAGATACAGTTGTGTTGAAGGAGTCTGACATAACTTGGTATTTCTGAAATTTAAGGTAATGGTGGAAACATTTCTGTAGCAGCTGCTGTGGTTGTAAGCAATTTCTTCAGCAAATTATGAAATACTCCAAGTTCTGAAGCTTGGATGGGCCTGGCAGCTTCTACATCTAGGATGAATGTTCAGATGCAGCTACAAAAAAGCTCTAGAAGTACATCACAGTCCGTTACTCTGTCCCTTGCAGGAATAATCTCCAGTTACCTGGATGTTTGGTTTTTCCATGCCTTTTGGTTACATACAATGGCATTTGAGGAAAAACATGAAAACAAGTAGCTCCACACTTAAGTGAAAGAGGCTGGTTTGAACCCCAGGCCAGAAAAATTTCTCCTGTGTTCAGAACTGCTGATTTTGCCAGCGTGGTTCCCTTTGGCCAATTCCATCTCTTTTGTAACCTGCTACTGCTGACTCGCACGCTTTCTAGTCTCCCCCAGTCATACCCCTCTTCGCCTCCCCTTTTCCCTACCCCATGTGGAAAGCATGAAGTTTATTATGTTTAGCTTCTTCCCTAGTATAGATACTGATGTTCTGTCTTTTTAGGTGTCACCTGGCTGTTTTTAATAGCTTGTCATGTATATGTTTCTTTATGGGAGTCTGTATCAAAGCAAACAGTTGTTAGCTCATCTTTTCTTGCTGTTCGTTGGCATGAGCATCTGCTCGTTTTGGGTCTCGCTTGAAACCTGTTTGCTTTCCTAACACTAGCGCCCAGTTAGAGGGGTTTTGCCATTAAGACATATTTTCGCTTGCTATTTTTAACTTGTGTCCTTTTTTAGCTTTCTAGGAGTATGTGTATAGTGTAGGGCTGTCGGGGATATGTCTTGCAGCACTGTTTCCTGGCATGGGAATACGAGGTGTGCTYGAGACTGACCTTATTGCAACGCACGGACGTGTAAAGCTAAGCTGTCAGTCTCCATATGGACACTCAGGGGTCAATGCTGACCGGATAATAGGTCTCCAGCAAAATAAACACTTTTATTTAACGAATCCTTCCTCTAAACTCAACAATATTCATCTTGAGTTTATGCCTGCAACTTTGGGGAAGGATGAAATTCTTCAGAAGGAAAGAAGATTAAATTTGGAAAGCAAGTGTAAATATGCACTTTCCACTCTCTTGTCAGGCACACAAAATATTAAGAAGGTGCTTTCTCACTTATGCACAAATCCAGAAAGCCCTCTGACGATTCTCTCGACCCCTGAGAACGATGCTAAGGGAGTTCTCACTGCTTCGGTTCAGAAAGGTCCAGGAGGTGATCCTGCAGCGAGGAGTAACTCCCTTTTCTGCCTCGTACCCATTACAAACCCTTTGAATAGATGGCAAGCATGGTGTTATTTTCCTTGGCAATCGGGGGACGCAGCAGTCTGTTCGGCACCCTTCTGAATGCAGCTCRAGAGGTGTCATCTGGTTTTTACATCTTTTTGCTAATTGAAATTGAAATGAAGATGTGAAAATTATCATAAACCATGGCGGAAAATGCACGGGTTGTCGGCCCCTGCTCTCTTGAGTGGTTGGAAGAGCTCAGTTTGAGTTCTAGTTTATCTCCTTTCGGAAAGCATCTTTCCGGCTTTGCACTGCCGAGCACAAATAATTAATCTTTCTGAATATTTCTGTTGTCTTGCCTATCTGTGCATTCATCAGTGTACATAGAGCCTTCTGGGCATGGCTGATGAGATCGAGAGCTTTCTTCCTTAACTCTGCAAATGCTGGGGGCGGGCTATCTCTTAGGGATAGAAAAATTGTTTTGCGATGGTATGAGAGAGAAAAYTTAGTAATACAAACAACCTCCCTCCCTGCCTTCTCCTAAAATACCTTTCTAGCTAAAGAATTCACTTTCTTATGAATGCTGTTACAACTTTAAAATTTGACTATTTGCAGGCATGTTTATATTAAATTATGAGCAAGCTTTGGGGGTTTACTTGGAGACTTACCAATTAATTTTGGGAGCAATTCTTTGTTTTTTCCAACAGGGSAGGTGTTTCAGACCCTCTGAGACATGCTGGATATGACGCTGCTGTAGTCCCTGCTGGAAGGAGATTTTCCTGCCTCATGCTACGAGTCGGTTGCTTTTCGTGATAAAATGCAGTGTACAAAATGGAAGAAGTTAATTTTTTTTTCCTTTCTTCTTGTACTTTCTAGTGACATTATTGTTCAGCTAATACATTTGACTTTCTAATCCTGCTCAAGCAAAAGTCCCAGGAAATGTAACTTTTATATTCTAAAAACGTTTTTTAGAACTATCTTTTTTTCTCTTTCAGACCTGGGCCTGGATCAGTTTATTGTGAAACGTTATGATGGAAAGGTGAGCACATTTGACAACTGAGCATATGTTATTCGATAGCTTTTTTTAACCTAAAGTCCTTGAGTTATTAGCTGCACATAGGTCTAAGTTAAATGCACTAATCTCTTTGGAGCTTTTTGTTCAGTAGCATTGCAGTGTTGCTCCACATCATGAGAGTGAATGAGAAAGATTTTTTATTATTATTATTATTTTTTTTTTTAAGGGAGCTTAATGTTTAGAGTCAAAATACTACTTCTTTTCATGCTAGCAGGCAAGGGAATTATATGTAGTAATAGTAGTTCCTAGCTTTTTTATATGGCTATGTGAGCACCCTGTGAGTTATGCCTTTTAAGGGGAAACATGCTTGACCTTTTCCCTTCCAGAACTGCCTCCGGATTCCTGAAGGAAGGAGATGCTCTTATGATTTTATCTGCTTCCCAAGCATATATTTCCATCCCCTTCATATGCCTTTACTTCATTCCCCAGTTTTGAACTCTAGGTCCCTTCTACAGTGGTACGTGACCGTCTGGGATGTTTGTGTTGTCCCGCTGCRTGTCGGTAATGTGCTGAGCAGCCTCTGATAGTTTGGTCTGCCTGGGCAGCATCCTACGCTTTACGCAAATCTGAGAGCAAATTAACCGCACCATAAAACACATCAATGCGGTGGAGCTACAGCAGAGGTAGCCCTGACCCTGGYACTAGCAGCTCACGTGCCCATTAACTTCTTGATACAGGTAACTGCGATTTGGTTCAGATCTCTATCGTATCACTGTGGGCACACAATGATGGTCTAGCTTTTAGTAATGTTTTCACCTCATTTGCATCAGAATTACCTGAAGATACAAATTKCTCTCTTTCCAGAGGAAGTTATCATTTGATCTGTTCATCACTGAGTTATGGACCTGACATGCGGTGTCAGGCATTTGCAGAAAGTGTTGATGTGGAAGCTTGCGTTTAAAGCCTTATATAGACTCAGTGGGCTGAACGGGTGCCGTTTCCTGGCTTGTTTTGCATTTAGTAGGAAAAGGTAAAGAAAGAAGGTGATCAAATATATGGGGTCCCTGTCATCAGTGGTGTAGAAATGTTCTGGTTACCCAGGCAGCAGAGCAAGGTTTTTCTTGAAAATAGGCAACTGGAAGGTAGTATTTTGGCAGTTGTTTTTGATGCATAAAGCTATGAAACATGTTGTGAACACTTGTTTCCCCACCCCACCCCCAATGTCTGCTTTTCATGATTTAAAAACAAAGAAGAGGAGTACATGTATTCTTTACAAAATGTCAAGTGTTTCTCCTAGTGGTTTATGACAGTCTATTTTCCATCAGCCCACTTTCATCACTTCATCTTGTCAAGCTATCTTGTTCATCCCTTAGGCTTTACATAAACAAGATTTTGTTTTTAGGGAAGAAATGCTGAATCCCACACTGTTTTTGCTAATAGTTTCTCTGTTCCTGAGCACTCTGCATTCAGTTCCCATCAGGTGGGATAAAAGACTCAAAGCCAAACAGTTTGCTGAACTYGACTTTCTGTTCTTCCGTGCCTCGGCACCGAGGGCTGGAATTGAAATGCGTTGTGATGTTACTGACAGTTGCCACRCTAGGTTGTTAAAAACCACGATCAGTGTTTGAGGTAGTGTGCCTAAAAGCATCGTACGTGCTTTTAGGACCTTGCCATGCAACACGGTGAATGTGTRTGCCAACTGAGGGGTGGAATATTGATAGCCCTCTGCCTTTGCCTTATGCGCTGCCCATCTTTCACTCTGACCTGCAGCAGAGTGAAATTGCTTTTTATGTAACGTGCAGATGTCAGTGCTGCACCTGGACATCTGTGTGCTGTGGTCTGGATAGACTGAATGTGAGACAGCAGATTTTGGGTAGTGTAATGAACTTTTCTTTATTAGAGTGCTCTCCTGGGACCTCATTTCCATGCTCTAATAACACTTGAAGTGGTTTGCTCTGTTTAGAATGAAAAAAATAGTTTCTTGTTTGGCTGTCTGCTTAAAGACATCTTGGGACTAACTAAAGCTAACCCTGGCTATCAGGGTAGTGGTRATGTCCAGGTGAGAGGATAATTTGAGGAGAGTACAAAATAGGTTGGCCTTGGCAGTCGCTTGGTAAAGAACTAAGCTGAGAGTTGACCTAGCTTTCTGAGAGCAGCTTGTTCTCATTTTATTGCTTGCTTTGGGTTTTAGTTGGAAAACTGTCTCGTCTCAACACAGCCAAGTGCCAACTGAGGCGCYGCAGAGCTGACCCCCCTCATTCAGGTTTGAGTTGTGTAGTAGCAGCAGAGGGATAAAACACTTTTGCATCTCTGTCTTCCTGCCTGTTCCCAGCTGCTCATTCCTCTTGGCTTATCAAAGCATCCTCTGTCTGGAGATGTCTCCATCTTGGCGATGTGGTTCTGGTGCTTTCGCTTTGCATGTTGGCAGAGAGAAGCAGTCCAAGTGGAAGGCTAAGAGGTCCGCTGTTCCCTTAAGCATCCTTACGAATCTCTCTTAGAGGTAATGGGAATATAGTTGTGCGCCCAAGACAGAACAGACTTGTCTACTGGAAGTTTCCCTGTTCTCTGTAAGGCGAAAGGAATATGTGAGCATTTGGGCACAAGCAAGCTGTAGTACTAAAAAGTACTCATAATCTGCAAGTTAGATACTGGCTAAGGAACAGAGAAGAGAATTGACTTTAGTTCCAGACAGAGATTTATACTTATGGTAGCATGTAAATAATAATTTAGAGAGAGATTCAGTACAAAGAATAGAACCAGCTGTGCAGTCAGTTGCATTTTAATTATATATTATAGGACAGAGTTTAAAGTATCAGTGTCATTTTGAGCACGTATGTTCAAGATTTAAATGGCAGTGYGTTACAGGTGTATGAGCTGCTCCTTTTGCAGAGCAAATTTTATTTATGTAAAACCACAGTCGAAGCAACTAACTGGCTGCCTTGCAGTCCCTAGGACTGCTCTCGCCAAGGAGTGTTTGGAGTGATGTGCCTCCATGTCATCGTGTGAGGTCTCCGAGGTGTCTTGCTGTGTGTGTGATTGAATGTTATGGTGAGGATACAATACCCTCTTCTTTCCTCTCTCTACTCCTCCTTCTCCTTAGTGGTAATTTATGGAGTTGCTGGAGAGGGAGACAAATGTTACCGCCTTATTAATGGGAGCAGCGCTCATGTAGCTTGAGCCTAAATGCTTTTTCCTCGCTCCTTTTGAGACCCACAGCCCCAGACACATTCATCCAGCAAAAGTCTTTGGTCAGATTTATTTGCCAATGTGAATTCATGTTTTTCTTTGACCTGCTGTTGGGCTGAATATGTAGGGAAGCAACTCTGTCTCCTGGCTCCATTTTGGCTAAGGATGCTTGTTTTTCATCCAGGGGAGCAAGCTATCGGAAAGCAGAGGAAAAAGGGCATTGATTGCTATTCATCTGGTGTCCAAAAAAAAAAAAAAATTAGTTAAAAAAAATCAGTTTGCCAACCTTTAGATGTGTTCATATTAAGCTTGAACATACTTTAAGCACATTTCCGTGGTAGGCATGTGGCCAGGTGCCTGGCTGCCATCCCTGACTTTTAGTGAAAAGGCTGGCAGGAGAATAGAAGAACCCTATTTTGTAGCTTAGGGTGCTGTGGATTAAGGGGTCCAGACCCTAACTACTCATCCGTTTGATTCACACGGTGCCCGTTTCCTCCTCTTACATTTTGGGGGGGTGTTTTTCTTTTTTGGCTAACCTGTAAAACAGGGTGCTCATCAGTGCCGGGTGTTGTGCCTCCTCAAAGYGCGCCCCTGCTTAGGAAGAGTGAAGTGCTCTTTAAGATGTGCCGTTTCCCCTACTGTGTAATGCTCCTTCGGGCTCTTCAGCTGGGCCTAAGGAAAAGCGCTTCTGAGAGCGATGCAGAGATTTTCTTCCCCGTGGGTTGTGTGGACTGTCTTCAGAGCAGTCTCTGGCCAAGAAATAGTTCAATCTACCTTTAAGYGTAACTGCACAAAATTAGTGAAGCTGACCTCGCATCAGTTTTTCAAATCGATGTATTGTACTGTCTGTTTCATCACTCTGCTTGCCGCTCGCTTAGCAGGGCGATAGTGATGAATAACCAAATCAATAAACTCTCAAATTACTAAACGGAAGTGTATCTCATAGTGTGTCGTGTGGCATAAGCTTTATTAATGTTACATTAGTTGTAATACAGAACTTGTTTACAATTTTCATGTGCACTTTCCATTTACCTGATATTCTTTTGGCTTATGCATTAATGATTGACCTTTAATTAAAACAAAAAAAACCCTGTGCCTTTTCCTTGCAGAGAATTTTGCCTCTCAGGTTAGCAAGCGGTCAGTCCCTGCTGGTGGGACTAGACTTGCTTGGAGCCAGAAGGGTCTACAGATATTTTAGGGCTGTGGTCGGTTCCAGGCCTCCTCACTTCACAGAAGGAAAGGCACTTTGCTTTTGAGCATGCCCAGGTGTTCTGGCTACTAACTTATGTTACAAGTTTGTGCTTTCCATTTTTGTTTTATCCTGGCAATTTGTTCCAAACTGTATGTACTTTTGTGCTTGTTTTTTTTTTTGTTCTTGTTGTTTTGGTGGGGGTTTTTTGTGTGGCTTTTTTTTTTTTTAACACATGTCCTCCATTGAATTTGTGTAGGGAGGGAATAATCAGTTAAGGACCAATAAAACATCTGAAACTCACTTCCACTCCAAAGAAACTCTCTACGATCACAAATCAATCCTGTAATCCGGATGGACAGGCTTGAATAGTGAATCGGTAGAATGATGAGCTTAAAATACGTTTATGTGCCAAGGCCCTACAACAGGAGGTACAGGCCCGTTAAAGATTGACTGCCCTGGAAGGTAAACCTTGCCGAGCTGCTGGGAGCCAGCGCAGGAGGAGGCTCCTTGGCAGAAGCCTTATGTAGCACCTCGGGAGTCCAGGAGCCTGAAAACTGTTCAGGCAGGAGCCCCACAGAGAGGACTGGACATAGATGGACCGTCCTTAGAACAGGTCCTTCAGGTAGGTTGAATGACATTGCTGCCACATCTGAAGGAAAGATAAAGAGGTTTTATTCATTAGCCTGAACTTTCGGGATCCTTTGCTTTGTGTACAAGTTCAAGCTTGAGTGTGACTCTTTCACCAGTGTGCTACCAGCTGTGGTAGACCTGAGCTTGCAGTAAGCGAGACAAGTTTGAAGTCCTGTTTCCATTCAGGAGGCAAACAACAGATTGGAGCTCTGTTTCTATGATGCTTAAGTGCAACTGAAAAGTTGCATCCTTTTGAATGAGGTTTAAATGGTCTCTTAAAGATAGCAAACTACTGCAATTCAATAAACAACAGCCTAAAGTGCATGTGCAGCTGATTTATTGTGCTTGTTAATTGAGGAAGATACTCAGTACTTTCTCTAGCTTAGACACAAGGAAAATGATTGAGGAGTCCTGTAAATTTTACCGTAAGAGGTCCTGCCAGCTTCCATTGTAAGAGTGTTCGGAATAAATGAGTGTCTGGTGTAACCCATTTCAGCTGTTGGTTCTAGGTTATGGCTGGCTCAGAGATARTTTGAGACATCATATATCCTGTTCCAAATTCTATATAAAATGTCACTGTCTAACTTCAGATTTCCTGCTTTTAAATCCCTTCAGCTTCTGATCTTACTTAGTACAGGAAGTTTTTACATAATAAGCAGGAGACATCTTCTTACTTAGATAATAACCTTGCATTCTTTTCTTCTTAAGTCACCAGAAGTTTCTTGGTGGAAACAGGCAGAGATACAGTTCATTGCAGATAATCACAAAATCTGTGCTCTGAGGCTGACACACTTTTCTCTTCTTTACTTTCTTTGCTGGTGTCACTGGTCCACGGCTTCTTCATTTGTCCTTTTGTTAGCTTTTTCTTCCCAGCCAAACTTGTCCCTCCTAATTACTTTGAGCAGCAGTTTTGTTTGGTGTGCATAGTATTTAAAGATATGGAGGAACTCAGAGTCTTCCCTATATATTTCTGGGCTTATTTGGTATTGGGACTTAAATACAAAGTGACTGCAATATGCTTTCAGGCGGGGGAGTTGGCTGGTTTTTAGATAATCAAGTTCCTTACCAGGACCCAGAGATCTACCCAGAGAAGCCAGACTCCTATATCYGTTGAGGAAACCGAGTCAGTCGTATACTGTGTTACTCATGTTCCTCATTCTTTTTTTACTGTGTGTGGTTCATTGGGATGTGTCTGGACACTGAACTGCAGGTGCCTCTCTTGGTTTGTTTTTAATAAAAATGACTAAGAAAATGCTTGGTTGCTCATAACGTAGGTAAACGCATGGCACACAAACATCCCCGTGGAAACCATGGTTGCTTTACATCCACTTATAGAAAGTACTTCACCCTTTCTTACCTCCTGTACCTAACGTTGGTCATTTTTGACAGAGCTAGCAATACTCGCTGTTACCTTCTTGTACTACTAATTCTGTTGCTCGTTTTCACAGGGCTTGTTTGGCAGACACTTCTGAAATGTTCTGGTTGTTGTATGTGCTCTTTTATTGTCTCCAGGTATCCAGCAAGCATTTGCTCCAGCTACTAATATCTGTATACTTGTGTCTCTATTTTAATTATGTTTTGGTTTTGGTGTAACCAAGCATTCCCTCGTTTTCTTCCCTTTTCTAACCCTCTCCCCTTCCACCAGGATTTCTGGCAGGTACAAAGCAGACAGCATGTGCTTTAACTGGTTTGTGCTTCAGACCTCATAATCTGCACTTTCCATGTAAAAGGGACAGTGTATGCTTACCCCTTCTCCCTGCTCCTTTAAGAAATAATCTTCAACTCGTTCTCCTTGATCCTGGGCCTAAAGGGTTTATTTCTAAATATTTGAATTTGGAATGTTAATATAGTCCTCAGGGTAACTTTTAATACGTGGCTTTATTAATGGAAACATCTTTGAGCAAAGCCCGTGTACGTATCTCCCTGTCCTTCTGTTTTCATGGTACCTTTTGAGGCCTCTGACTTCTCTACAGGTTCATTAGACTGCCATAGGCTATTTCTCTGTTGGAAAAATGACATTTTCCGCTTGAGGCTGTGGAACTATTTTTATTCTGTGAGAAAAGGCAGGCATTTTTCCAGCCAAATCTTGTGAAAGATTTGAGGGAAACATCATGTGTTTGAAGGTATGTGAGTTGTGGGAAGATCATTTTTGCAAGTGTTCTTGAATTGTTAGGGTTGCAGAACTATGCAGGGTAAACTGTATTCAATGATTTTATTGGAGACATGCTATAGTTCATAAAATGTCTTCATAAAACACTTTCTAGGAAAAGAAACCAGAAAGCAGAGGAGAGGGAGTTCATTTAGTATTAGTAAGTGAAGAAGGAAGTTACTCTAAATGCTTTTAGTTTGTCTCACCACATTGTGCTCTTAATAAAAGCCATAGAGGAAGCTAGCAAAAAAGAAGCAATCCGGTGCCAAAGTGGATGTCCCACTTGAGTTTTCTAGTATTAATAAGTGGAGCGTTCCTCCTTTGGAGCTTCCTGGGAAAACGCAGCAATTGTGCATCGAGACTGCTGGTTGGAAGGTGATCCATATTCACATCACTCACTGGGTATAATGTTGAGAATTGCTTTTGCAGGCTGGGGTTATATGGAGTTATATACAGTCTTTTAATCAGAAAAGGAATAGACTTTAGGTGGCTTATGGGGTCATTTTGGCTTTAATTTTTTTTTTTTGATAATTTTGCTGCTTTACATTAAGGCTCGATACTTAAGGAGAATAAAATTGAGCTTTGAATAGGGAAAGGAAGATAAATTGAGCAGGACGGGAAGGAACATTTTGATAGATATTTGACCTCATTGACTACAGAAAAGARGGTAGATTTGGATGGGAGAAGCAGGTAAAGAGGAAAGGAATGAGTGGAAGGGAATAGCAAGATTTCTAGTCATATCTTAATTTCGTAACCAATATGTAGGTAGGATGACTTTTTTCTTTTTTATTACATGATTACATGCTATTTTTCCCCAAACCCCTTCTTCATTTGGTGGGTGATAGTACTTAGTGTATGGCCTTGACCTCATCTTCTGAGCCATTTTTAAATACTTGCTTTTAATGTAGAATTATTTTCCTCATGTACTTTCATACAGTATTTTTTGCTGGAGAAAATGATCACAGTGCATTATAAACATAAATGAATTTATCTTTGTAATACAGTTGGAGATGAGGTAAAGCAGTATCCTGATTTTTCCCTCTGGAGAACTACAGTGACTTAAATTCAAAGGTGTCAAATGTCAGCTCATTTTTTAAAGCATGCTTTGGGACATCAGGGACCTGTTTTTAATCCTTCCCCATTAAACTTCTGTAACAAATGATACCATGGTGCTACAGACACCTCTGGGCTGTCTCGCAGCCCTCATTCATCTCCTGAGCGTTGCCTGTTCTTTGGACTTAACGGGGAAAAAGGTGTGTGAGCCTGTAATAGAAACCGTCCAGTGCAGGGCAATGGTGGTGGGAGGAAAACTGTATCGCATAAGCAGCCTCAGTGCGTCATTTTTGATTACTTGGCTTGGTGAGAATGGCTCTTAAAATACCGGTCCTCTGGGGGCAGAATTTAAGCCAGCTGAGCCAGTGGTAGGTAGAGCAGCATAGCAAAAGTGAGGGGTCCCAGTATCTCTCCGAATTCGTACGGTTAGGAGGATAGAGTTTAGTCTCCTGCCTCCAACTCTTTTTTTTTTTTTTTTTTTTTTTTTTTTTTTGGTGGTAGAAAATCTCTTGACCTCAGAGGGCTGCAGTTACCTTCCAGCGGGCTGTGTGGTACCTTCCGAGCTTCCTACGTGATTTTTTGTCTTTTTACAAATTTTTTTTTTTGGCTTGAGGAGACAGGTTACTTATGCCTTATGGGCCAGATTTTCTTTCCACCCAATAATAACGATTTTATCTTCCTCTGAGATCCCTTGAAAATGCAACACCATTTCAGCGCTGAGGAGTTTTTCTTTTTGGATGTGAACGTAATCACCCTTCACAGATGAGAGATCTCCCTTAAGTTCTTATTTGTGAGAGATTTTTGTGGAACCTGTGACAAATTGAAAATACCTGTAGTTGATAAAGATTTAAATTTAATGTTTTTCTTAAGGAGCTCTTCCTAAACTGCTATTATAGAAGAAAAAAACAAAAAAATCCTGAATAACGAATCCACTTCTTTGCTTGAAAGAGAAGAGTGGGAGTGTTGGCTGTGTGAACATAACCCTTGCTGAAGGAGCACAATTTCCTTACCCTGCAAAGGGCTGGGGTATTCCAGCTGGGGAGGGAGGAAAAAGAAGTATAGACTGTCCCTTTTAAGAAGCATTTCCTCTTTTGCTTTTCCAGCAGGGGTTTCTCCCTTGCATGACTGGGTTTTGCTGCCTGCGAAGGGTCTGGAAAGCCTGTGTCATTTCTCTTGGTGGTACAGAATGCTGGCCTTGCGTTTCAGGTGCCGTTTGTTTTAAAGGTGATGAATATTTGCAGCCTTGCTGAAAGGGGTGAATGCAAATTTCTCTTTCCAGTCTCAGGAGACCACCGGTAATAATACTTGCTGCCTAACTCTCGAGTCTCTGTACGTGGCCAAATTCCAATTTGAGGGGAAAGAGTGTGCAGAACATCTAACTATATATTTGTACCCCCTTATAAATAAATAATCCTAAAGTAAAAGGGTCTTTTTTAAGCTCTTTACTAAAATGCASTCTTGAAAGTTCATAAGCTGCAGTATTTATCTATAAAGGATAAATATCTTCCTGTGTTCTGCCACTTGGCCACTTCTTAATTTCATATTCAGAACCTGTTTGCATTTGCTTGTGTTGACATGTAGACCTCAAAATAAATTATCTAGAGCCATTAGTAATGGTATTGTAAGCTTTTCCACTGCAACAAGAGGCTTATGAGTTATTATCAGGAATTTCTTATGCCRTAAAATAATCCATCACAAACTGTAGATCAATTTTTTTCTTATTTAGCAACATAAAAATCCCAGGCTATGTGTCTAAAATAATTTATATCACATCCACATTATAAAGCCAGTTTAAAAAAAGAAAACCCTACCCTCCATTCCCCTCCCTAAAAGTCTTTTTTGTCCCCGTTTTGTAGCACTCGGAGGACCTACCTGCCTTTTTCCCCCCTATAGAGCTTCTGAACGTGAGGGCTGAGATGTTCCATATTTTTTATGTGGTTCTGAAAGCATTTTTATTTGATCTCTTTGAATTTTCTTAATGTGTAGGTAGTGAGGTGCCAACATGAATTTTATCATAAAAATCTCTAAATAAATGGCTGTGGTTCTTTAAAGTTCATATCTTAAAAAATGAACTAAAACAAAAAACCCTTCATTTTATAGCCTCTAGCTTGGCATTTTGATACAGACCAAGTTTGAAGCATTAATATTTTTAGTTGCTGTGGCAGGATGCATTGCCCAGAGTTTTCATTGGCATTTCTTAAGGGTTTTCCCTTATTTTTCTGCACGATGTGCTAATACAGAGCGTCTCCGTGTAGATTAGCACAGATGTAGGGAGCTCTGCTGGCCCCTGCCCGCCGGTGCCACTGGGCAGGCTCAGCTAGGCTGCACCAAGAGGAGCCCTGTCCCTACCCCTGTCCACGTTGCATAGCATTAATGAGATGGCCAAGGCAGCCTGAGGGTTTTAAAGATGTCAAATGATGCCCAGGGTAGGTGCTAAACAGACTTTAAAAAGCATTCATTAAGTGTATCATCCAGTGAGTTTTGCAGAAAGATCTGTTTTTGTCAAATGCCAACGCACCCTTCGAAGGATTCCCCGTAACCTTTTGTTTGTGGGGATGCCGTCTGCTGATTTAAGCCTGCAGTACGAAGCAGCATGCCAGCAGCGCGCAGCATTGATGCGTACCGCTTAACGTTACGCRTGCAAGTACTAATTAGGGCCTTTTCCTCCCCAAAATTCCATAGCTTCTCAGTATTGACCATGTTCATCTTGAGGATTTAAACAGCAGCTTTAAAATGTAGCCCTTGTTTACAAGGGGAATAAAGTAGAAGAGATCCATGTGAGATTTCAGGTAAGGGTTTGCTTCCTTAGAAATACGTCTGGAACAAATATTCTTTCAACTTGCTCCCCTCACCCCCTATCTCTTTTTAAAGACACACATCCCAAAACTGCGGTAATATGGAAGGGCATCTTCACCTTAAAGTCAGAAAGCTCCGAACAAGGCAAAGAAATGTCAACCGTCTCCATTGGGCAAGCTTATAAAACAGATTTTTGGGAACCCTTATGGTGTAAGACAAAAGAGAATATTTCTGTTTCAACACTGAACATATTGCTTTTTTTAACTTCTTTTCCTCTGTGTCTATAGCTAACTATAAAAGGAATATTTTAGTAGCTGTCTTTTAAATGTTTTGCATAATTGAAGGTGGTCAGTTGTGACTGAAAGAGAATTGCTTTGCAGCAAGGTGACTTCGCTGTATTTTAAACACTCATGTTTTTGTGTTTGCTTACATAATATTGGTAACCTTAAAGAATCTTTTTGAAAAGGAACAAACTCGGTATGACATTTGTCAATAAAGAATGGTGATGGTTCATCTGAAGTTCCTTACTAATTTTCAAAATTACTTTCCGGTTCTTGAAAAGTTGCTCATTATCTTGCATGCAGTTTAATTTCTTGCTGTTTTGGAAGGGGTAAGTCACTGTCAAGTGAACACAAGGTTGATAAATTGCTGAAGCTTTGGTGCATATAAGTACAAAGGTGGTATTGAAACATAAACAATAGTTATATGAATAAATGTGCTGAATATATGTTCTCTTCCCCCGGATTGAAATACTAACTGCCAATTTTAAATGACGTCCCGAGAATATGTTCTTCTCGATGTGGCAAATTAAATGCTGCTCATTAAGTAATTTTTGAAATGCAAAATGAAACGGTACTGCCAGGATTTAGCTGATAAGGCTTTTCTAAATGCATGTTAGTAACATAGAGCAAACGTCAACACTGCAGCTTGCGTCCATCTCTGACTTTGCGGAGGAGGCATATGTTAATTGGCAAAACCATATCTTTTTTTCCAGATTTGCTTAATTAAGTATTAAACAGATTGAGCRTGTGCTTTGATCTGTTAACTATGAATTAATCCTAGCAATAGCCGGGGCCCTGAGCTCCACCTGCACCTCCGCCGGCATCCTCCCAGTGTGGCGAAGGAGAGCAGAGCCTGGCAGGACTGAGCAGAGGATGCCCAGCTGCTCTAACTCTCTGCTCCCGTTTCTTTTTACCCAAAGTAAAGCTTATTTTGGGCCTGGGGAGGAAGGAACCACAGTGGCTTTTCCATAAAATCCTTTGTKCCTGGAAGCTTTGGTTCAGCTCGGGTGCATTTGCCCATCCCAAAGAGCTGGACCATGTATCTGGCTCGGGGAGGGCTCAGTGCTCAGGGYTGTGCTGGCAGAATATGCAAAGAAGTGCGTGTTATCCTTGGATGTTTTGCTTGGTTGGGAATCTCTGCCCATAACACAAGTATGAGGAGTCTGTTGTCTGGRTACGGCCTGCAACTTCACTTTCTGTAGCGCCCAGATTTGGGGAGGTGGGTGGTTGTTGTCGGATAACCTGAAATTATGTTCAACTGTGTTCTGGTGAAGGGGTGTGAAACACCTGCYTGGCCTTCAGCAAGAAAAAGTATTTCTAAGCCCTGACTTAAATGGGAAAAATCACAATCTTTTAACTCGAAGCAGGTCATGCTTCTAGAATAAGCAGGAGGGGAAAAAAAAAAAAAAATCCTGGCCTGCCTTTGCTCGTCTCCTGATAGGAGAACAAATCCCTCCTCTGTCCCCCGCTATCCTGGGAGGTTTGTTTTACAGGAAGGGAGCCTTCTCGGAAAGCCCTGTAATGCCCCTGCTAACTGCAGCAGTGCTTTTCTGCGATGCTGTAGTAAAGTGTAAATAAGCACCATAACATGATGGAAAACCGGTTCTTGCATCCAAATGAATGGCTGCCTTAAGCAGACAACAGTGTTATTTTGTTAGAAGTGAGATTGTTCTTCTTGGAGCTGTTTGCCGGGCTGACTGGAGCCTCGATTGCCAAGGACGAACCAAGCTTTGTATTTTGAAATGCATTTAAATATTTTACYGGTTGTTGGTGTTTGTCCATCTTGTATAGTTATTTGTCTGAATTTGTGTAAAAAGTTATTCCACCGAGACTGGCAGCTTTTCCCTGAATTTACACAGCCATGCTTGTGTTGAAATACATAGTATATTTGGTTTTCTTTTCTTTTCTTTTTACATTTAACTTTGAATGTTTGCTTGTTTGTATGCTTGTTTAYTATGAATTTAATGCTTGATTAAAAACACATCATAATTGTAAACCTCTTCCAGTGGCTTGCTCACTTGTGAATGCTCAATTTTGAATGTTCTTTGGGCAGTGCTGAAAGATCCTGATTCCTGTCTTTTCGGGGATGGATTTAACATGGAAAAAAATCTTAATTTGATTGAAGAGATTTGACCGATCATTTTAACTCAGCACATTGCTGAGAATTAGCTTGTGTTCTGCTAYGAAAGGGCATGAAATGTGAAAGCTGTCCTGATATTGTATGGATAACTAATCGTGTAATTTGTAAAGATGATTCATCTCTCAAATAGAATGGAGGCTTGGAAAGTTTGGGGTTTTTCTTTTTTTCCTATGTTTTCTAATCCCCTGTGTAGCCTTTTTGGCTGGAACGGCTGGTATAGCACCCTGAAATGAAAGTAGAATTCAGAAAAGAAACTTGAGGTTGATAGATGCTATTATTAGAGGTTAGCATTAATTAACTGACATTTGTCTGCAAGAGCTTTATTCCTTTGGGTCCAGCTAACTGTGCAAGCTACGTGCTAGAGATTTGCAGCCAGGACACTTYTGCTAGTGTGCATCTTCCCCAGAAACTTCACGAAATACCCATGGTGGATCCTCTTCTGTCCCCAAGTAGCATTAAACTGCGTTCAGTGGGGCCGGAGGCATGCAAACCCTTGTTCTCGTCCTGGGGTTTGCTCTGCTTTGGCGAGTACTTTAGGGAGGAGGAAGAAGGAAAAAAAAAAAAAAACTGCGGAGGAAGCTTTCGGCCTCTCCAGTTGTGGAGAAAGCTTCCCACGTACTTTGTGGAAAGCGTTAAAAGACCCAGCGTCTCAGGAAGCCAGAAAAAAATCCAAATTGGAGCATCGTGAGGTTTTTAAATGTCTGTCCTCCCAGTGCTGAGAGCCTGAAAACCTTATTACATAAAATGAGCTATTGTAGCAACTTGGCTACACRTTTTTCCCCTATTAAGATCAGTGGGAGAAATTGCCGTTTCCATTAGCTGCGGAGAACTGGGCACGGTAGTGATGGTCTGYGGTCCCCTTCCCCACGTCTCTGCCTGGCTTCTGGCAAGCAGAATAGGTGCTTGTAAAAACATTTACTCTCTTTGCCCAAAGAAAGATGCAAAGGAGTAGATGCTCCCCTCTCCCTTCTGTCTAAACCTTTGCATTTTGGAAAGCATCTAACTTAATATCTTATTGTTAGTCCGTGGACATAATTTTAAGCTTGTGAGGATTATGTTGAGCTATTTGGTGCTGAATATGAATTTTCAGTGCAGGAAAGAAACCCACAAAAATTAATAAACCAGCCTCTGGGACTTTATCATGAAGTACTTGGAGCAAATGAAGTAGGTGGATGCTAATAGCTAGTTTATGATGAACTCTGCTAAAGACAAACGGTGAGCGAAAGAGCCGATAAATAACACAGGCGGGTGAGAGACGCTGCTGACAACACCATCAGGGAGCAATTGCGGAAACAGTGCTTTCTCAGCAGAATTTGCCTTTGGCTTTATGGAAAGCTGGCTATTGTTTGTTTGTCTTAAACATAAATAACTGTTCTTGAGTGAAACCAGCTTTGCTTGGGATCCAGTTTGATGGTGAAGGGAGGTAAAATTTTTTTTTCTTCAACCTTTTCAAACTTCAACCCCGTATGCAGTAAGCACAAATAGTTGCTTTGCATGAACTGAATACCCTTAGCACGTCTGCTGCCTTTTACTAAATTCTCAACGGTCTCTGGACAGTAAAGGAAGAGCTACTATAAAGAGTTTTATTTGATCAACAGAGCTGAACTTTTTCCTGAAAACTGTATTTTTGGTGATCAATATGATTTTTGTCTTTCTTTTCTTTTTTTGTGTGTGGTTTCCAAGCCAGATACGGGTAAAATTTTCATCTAAATTATTAGCTGAGCTCATCCCCAATATGCAGTCACATAGAATGGTGAGTTCTCTCAAATAGCAGCCCGATGAGAGACGTCAGCTGCCGAGAGGGGTCTCGGCCTCGCAGGCTAAACGCTAACTCTTGCTGGGATATATGTGCTTAGCCTTCTTAGCGGTGTTCAGTCAAAGCAACCACCTGGTTGCTTCAGGCTTTTCTTGCTTTTGCAAGCCTAACCGTTCAACTTGATGTTATGTTTTGCCTGCTTTTTTTTTTATTGTTGGTTAACCAGTTTTCTTTCCTTTATCTTGTATATGATGGGACCTCCGCTAGACAGAGGTAACGGTGGGGGACAGTTGTGTAGCTGGACCCCCGTGTGGTGGTGTGTGTTGTTGGTTTTTTTTCCTAAAACCGTTCCTAAACTCAGCCTGCTTTGACCATGCTTCCGTGCTTGCATGATCTGGTTTTTATGAAATAACCTCATCCACACCTACTCTTTCTATATTAATTTTCTTCTCTGTGTGTGTGTGTGTGTGTGTGTGTGCGTGCCTCCTCTTGCAATATTCTTAACATGGGTCACCAGTGTGGAATTTGGTATGCAGCTTCTAACAGTTTTATGGATCCTTTTCAGTCTTTGAAGCTTCAGTGGATCAAAGCGACTGTAGGTTTTTTTAGCTTAGGAGGGGAGATTAGATGCTAAAATACATACGGTATTTTCTATTAGAACTTAAAGGTATTAAAGAATGGGGCAAGAAAGAAAGATAAGAATGGTATCGGTCCTGGTTCTCCCAGTGGACTCTGCTAAACACACTCCTGAATTGTACGTTTCTGATAACTACGTATTTCTGGTAACTTTSGTCATCCTTTATATTCACATGGAATTGTTATTTCTTGGCTGCTACTACAGCAGAGTATAACTAGAGCTAAAACRCCATTAGTGAAACCAAATAATTTCCTTTTTGAATTCTGTATTAAAAAGCTCCGCTTTTCATAGCACTATACTCTCTCAAAGATCCAACCAATATTAAACACGATGGACATGTAGTTTATTTRTCTGTATTTCAGCAAGACTAAAACAGCTAATGATTAGTGTGATTAGCCTTCTGCCTGATTGAGGTAGGAATATGCTGAGCTTTGCAGACTGTTTCTGAGAGATTTGAAGGCTGGAAAAGGTCCACTGAATATGAATGGTGATAGTAGGGGTGTGTGTATGTGCAATGGCTTGCTGGTGGTAAGGATAGAAATAAAGCGCTCTATTTCCATGTTTAATCGATTGCTTTGTTCTCTCTTTTTGGGGTGTGGGTCGGATGCATAAATAGAAATTATCCCAGGAGCGAGAGAAGTTTGCTGACGAAGACAGCATATTTTACGCACTTGGAGAATGTGGACTCATTTCTTTTTCTGACTACATTTTCCTTACTACGGTCCTTTCCAGTAAGTATAGCTTTTTSTCCTCAATTACTGCTTTTTAAAAAATTTTTGAAGGCTTACCAGCAATGAGTTTTTCTATTGTATTCTGCATACATTTCCCTAAAAGGGATTGTTGATTGCTTGAAACTTGAGCTGAATAAATAATTGCTGTTACTTCATCTATTTCAGTCTTAGCTCCAAATTGTTTAGAAAGATAAGCAGGTTGACTTCTGAAGAGTTACTTCTTATTTTAAACTGCGGCAAGATTGTTTATGAACGAGTCATTTGACCTGCTGTTCAAAACTTTGGGTATGTCTGGTCCTGTTAATTATACAGCGTTCTTGTGCTTTGGGGAATATTGCTCTCCAGCTCCTCACCAGGTGTGAGACTGTACAAACTCAGTTCTCCAGCTGTATTTTTACCCGGATAACTCAGGCTTGTGAATGATGTCATCCTACAAGGAGCGAAGATGAGTAGTTTGTTTCCACAAGTATCATTAGATACCTTCTGTCTTTTCACCCTGCTGCACTTGTGACATTTATGTGAGCTGCTAATCTGTCCCGGCAAAGTCTTCTGCTCTTGAAATGCTGGGACTTGAAAGTTTGTTTCGTTGGCAAGAAACGGTGAAACTGAAGCCCGTGGTAACGTCAAATGACACTTCTAGCCTTTCTTCCCGGGGTGTGCAAAGTGATAGCTTTGTAGGCAGGGCTTCTACGGCCGCTGGGAAGGCGCCAGATCGCAAATAGGAAAGTCAACAGAAATTCCAGTTATTTGCCAGCCCCRCTGGGAAGCGTGGGATGAAAGGAACACGCCGCTTTTGAAATGAACTGAGACAACTTATTTTTGGACTTTCAAAAGAGGGAAGCATAAAGAAAAGCTTGGCGCTCTAATCTTGTGCGTGTCTGTTACGTGATGAACTGATTTAAGAAAAAAAGGCTGGTTACTTCACAGTTAACTAACTAGACGTTAGCATCTGTCTTGTTCTGTTCAGTGAGTCAGTTGGGTAATTCATTGATCTTTTGAAACAGCAACAGATGTTTTGTTTTTTTCCCCATGTTACCTTCTGGAATGGAAACAACCGAAAATGACAGCTCTTCATTTATCAAACATTGTATTTTTGAAGTATCTGTTACACGAGAGAAGCAACCTTCAAGGTCTTGCTTGTGGTCAAACCGACATGGGGGAAAGAGAGCTGTGTATGACCTCAATGTCATGGAAAATACCACTGCTAACAAACACTCATTTGAGCCAAGGACTTTGTTTTATGATTTTAATCTGCTGTTTTCTTTACAGTCTCAGAACAGACTTTTTTTGCCATTCTTGTCTTAATTTCAGCGCAGTCCTAGACTAATACATCTAAGATATTTCCACTTCTATAGCAAGGACTTTTAATTTGAGTCTCTTGCAGATGGCAAGCTCGCAAACCTATTGGATTGCGGTACTGAGTGTGGTTTAGCGTGTGGTTGCATCCTTGGCGTTATGGCTACGCTGTTCTTGAACAACCTGCTAATCGAGTACGAGGGAAGAAGCAAAATGAATTTCATGGGCTTTCGCAGAGAGCGGAAATAATTGGCAGCAAGACAAATTCTTCTCATTTTGGTTTAATTTCTTTGGTTTAAGAATAATACAAGCCCGACTGTCTTGTCATATAGTAGCAGCAAATCTTATTTTGAGTGTTCAGCRGGAGTGAAGGGTTTTCCTCCTTTATTCTCAGGCTTTTAAACATGTTTACAATTTCTGGGGATTCAAACTAACGAGAGGAGACAGAACGAGTAGTTTGTGTTTTGAGGAATGGTGTGAAGGGCAGGCAAGGTAAAACCTTTCCAAAAAGTAAAAAAAAAAAAAAAAGGAGAAGGTTACTTTGATGAAAGTACCTCCTTTTTGTGGAAGGAGGAAAGGGCATCAGTGGGGTAAATACTAGCAGGTATGCAAAAAAAAAAAAAAAAAAAAAAAAAAAAGTGTTTCAGTTTTTTTAGGCTGACTTTTAGGTATGTTTTTGGAGTTTTTTCCTTTTCTAAATGCTTAAAGAAGGTAGAGGAATGTCTCTAAGCTACTGTCAAACAGCAGTTCCCCAGAGGAAGAGTTTTGTTTTTATTTTTAAAGCATTGGCCTTCTTTTAATGAAACTTTCAAACAAATCTTGCCCTGTGGCACGGTAGGAAATTCACTGTCATGCCACACTCTGTCTTACTCTCCTTGCTAGTGTACGCTGCCTTGCAGGAGTCCAGTAGTACTTGCTTCTTCTCCAGGAAATAAATAAAGTAGAATGAAGAAAGTACATCTTAAAAACCTGACAGTTCAATATCCTCTTTCTCGTGGTACTTTTCAGATAACCCAGCCGTTAAGAGTGTGTCCACGCAAGAGAGAACTGTAGATTACATCAAGAGTTGAAAAACACTAAATRCTAAAAAAAAAAAAAGGAAGGTCACATATGGAGCAATAAAGCACAATAATGAGAATGGGAGTGAGAAGTCCAGTCTATATAGTGGGAGGGGAGCAGAAGAGGCTACTCCCGCGGCGCTCTGCGTGGGCAGGTCGAGACCAGTCATGTTCTCATCTGGTTTATTGAGCTCAAAACTGATTAAGGGCGATAACCTCTGAAAATGAGGAGAAATCAAAGCGCTAATCAAATGCGCGTGGAGCTTCGTATTATTGTGGTCCTCAGGAAGGTTATGCCCAGCAAGTGTGCTGAGCCGGCTGGTGCCCCATCCTGAGCCGCCTTTGGCATCTCCTTGGCCCTACCAAAAGTGCYGTGGGGCTGGGGTTTGGGGAGCTTTCCTGCTGCATTGCATTTAGCTTCTCTCTCGCTTCAGCTGAAGCTCGTTTTGGCTATCATGTCTGAAGTGCGCAGTGCGTGGCAGCTGTCGGGGAGGTAGAAGGAGAGAGGGTTGAGGTACAACTTGTCTACGTGTTACTGGCAGAGCGCCGTTTGCATATCGCGCAGAAAATGAAGTCTGTCACCATCTTTTATTTACAAGTAATTTCTCGCTCCAGCACTGTCTGTTCCYGCAGTTTGCTGTGTTTCTGTGAAAATGTATTTTTAAAGAAAAGCTAATAAAATAGCTTTTAACCGCTTCAGAAAGTCAGCCTTCTAGTAAGGCAATTACAGCTGAACGGCCTTGAGGATGCTGCACTGTGTGTGTTGCTTCAGCTGCTTGCCGGAGTGGAGATATTTGRATCCTACCAGCAAAGCTGAAATTTTGGGGCAAAAGTAGAAAGATGAGCAAAACATCGGGTAAGCAAAATGTAGGTGGGATTTCAGCTAGATCCTTAAAACGTCATAGGAAAGCAATTGGAGAGTGAAGACATCACTTCCCTAAGTGCGGAGGCTGTTGCTTTTGCACACGCAGATGTTGTCGCGCAGTTGGAGGAAGGGCAGAAAGAGCTTTTCAATCATCAGCAACTGCAATTTCAGAGCAAACGTCTGTTTTCCAGACATGCTAATGCCTACTTGATTAACAGGTACTGAAAGAGGGCATTAAAAGACTAAATCAGTGTTGTTCTCATAATTGGACTGTCACTGTGCCTGAATTTACTCCTCCTGGAAGGAGGGTTAAATAGCACTGGCTCTGGCCAAAGGAATTATTCTCCTGCTAGCCTTGCCAGGGCTCCTGCAGCTGACCTGCAGCTCCTTCTTCTATTCCCGGCAGCCGTGTAGAGCGGGTACGCCAGGCACCCGTATTTTATTTTGTTGCCTGGGTTGGTGTCCCTGGCTGGCACCTGAATTCCTGGTGCCACTGCGGGTAATTCCCCCCCCCC
>NW_020450185.1:91780-141233 GCF_003343035.1 Apteryx rowi | reverse complement strand
TTTTTTTTTTTTTGGCCTTTTTTCCCCCCTTCCCCTGTTTAGAAAATAAATCACAAACCATCTAGCCCTGGAAATGATTTTCTGATGGGATCTTCAGCACTGTGTGGGTATCTGCAGTGGAAGTTCTGTTTTCTTCCGCGCTGCTAAGAAGGACCAGTAGACAGTGTTATCTCTGTGGTCTGTGTGTTTTGCAGTAGTTCTGAGTACATATTGCTCGCTGACACTACAACCTCCTATCCTGCTATAAGTGAGATGTATTATTCTACCACTGTTTTAAACCTGCAAAGTGACACTAAATGCCATACAGCTCATTTCTGTAAGAAAAAGAAATAAGGCTGTCTCAAATTTCTAGGAATACTTTCGTTTATGGTCCTGTTATAGTTATGTGCAATATTTATTGTTTCAATTTTACCGTTATTCTGAGGTTTCAAGACCCTCACTTTAGCTATATGCCTATACGCAGGTCCCATTCATCCACGCCGTGTGGTGCAAGGATGTCTTAAGTACAGCAGCCTCAGGCTGCTCCAGTTTTGGCACTTGAATAGTGGCTTACATGAAGCTGGCTGGTCTGAATGTCTCATTGAAATAGCACTCAGATTTGCAGCCTGAGCAATCGCCACCACCTATCTGCTCATCTTGAGAGGGAGCTGTTATTGCTGTTCACCAAAATGCGGTGCTGCTGGGGCTGCGTGTGTCCTGCTGGGGYGAATTCCCCCTCTCTTCGGGGGATTCCTTCTCCGGTGCTGTCGGCCAGAAGCTTTCCCAAATAYGCCTTCAGTGGTGCAGGTCCCTGGACAGAGTCTGCTCTCCCCATTCCCCTCAGCTTGCTGCTGCAATGGGGATAGGATCCCTTAGATTTGTCAGCTTCACTCCAATTCTTCTTGCCTCCCCGTGCCTACGGATGCTTATTTTGCCAGCCTTTATGGTTAGGAGTGTGTTCCAGTGCAAAAAGTTAAACATGAAACCAATATAACAATCCTGGCCCAAATTTTGCACCTGGGTACCTTTCTATCAGCCTAGCTGCTGCTATGTGGGATTCCCAAGTTGTATCCAACATTGCAGGGGTCCTCTTCCGAGGGTTGTCCTAGCTACTGACCGTGAGCCTGGCTGCTTCAGTTGGACCAAAGGGCTCTAGCTGAGCATCCCAGTTCTGTCACGGGCTGGTAGTGATGCTGAAGGACACAAGTGCAGAAAAGAGGACAGATTTCTGCCAACTGGCAGTTTGGGGCCTGGGAAGGGCTACCTGTCTTTAATATTATACCTTCAGCTGCTATTTGGTGGGCTCTTTCTCCCCAGCCTAAAGGTGTTTAGCCGTCATTCATTAGCCTTCCTGATTTTGCAGTTTGACTGAAGGATAACATCTCAGTGTTATAATACCTACTAAACAGTTACCGCACATCACCTCTGCATATGTTCTAGTAAACTTGGTCTTTAGCATGGGACAGGGTTATACACAGTGTCTTTAGGAGGTTGTTCGTGAGGATGGAGGAACTTGGCTGGTTCTCATTTTGGAGAAGCATTTAAAGAGGGAGTCTTTGTCATCTGCAGGTCATGTAGTAACTGATGAAAGTTGTTGAAAGATAAGTCCTCTACTAAGTGCTGTCAGATCCTCTCARATTTCAGAAACTGAGACACACGTGTCATTGACATTACAACCAAAATGCATTTTTTTTAAATCAGAATTATACACTCTTTGGTTCACAAGCTAACAAGCAAAACAGAAAAGTGAAGCAGCGATAAAGACTTTTTTTTTCCTTCTTTAATGCAAATTTTTTTTTAAGTTAAGGAACATTAAAAGTGGGGTTATCTGGGACATCGCTGTCAGGAAGAGCACCCCACATGCTTCTAGTGAGTTTATGTGGAGGTAGCGCGTTCTCATGGTGCAACTCTTTGAAGGATGGATCATGGTGTGTATTCCCTGCTCCAGAACCTTCAGCCATTTCTTACAAATGTATCTGATCTATGCATTTTTGCGCAGTAAGACAGTATATTTAGGATTTTACCTATCTGCCAACTATACTAGTTAACTCCTTCCATGCTTTTTGTTGGGCACCTCCCACAGTCTATTCAACCTTGTGTTTAAGAAGCTTTAGTGTCTATTAGTGCCAATACAAGAAAGGTGGGAAGGTACACAGCTATGTAGCGTTGAAGCTTGGTGTTGAAGCTTGGGTTCTCAGTAATGTCAGACCAGCACAACTAATTCTGGTTTGTTATTTCATATCAGTGTTACTAGCRCTCTTCACAAGGAATGATGTCTGTCCAGACCATGAGGTTCCCAACTCCCCGTGAGCAGCATTCGCCCGTGAATGCTGCTCTTCTTACATGGTAGTGTTKGGTAGTGTTTACCCTGCGATGAGTTGGCAGATGATGACTCTGCCCATCTATTCCTTGACTGCTCAGTTATTTTGCTCATCTAGAGACTCTGTGAGCCCCCGGTGCGTGCAATGTTCATGGTGCAAGTGCCTGGTGCAGCAGGTGGTGGCTTAGGACCCTTTGGTTCACAGCAGGTGCAGGATAACCCGGTTTTGATTTTTTTGCCTGTGGTCAGCGTGTCTTTTCTTGTGTGGCTTGCTTTCGGTACATCCGCCAGGACAGTTATAGATGATGAATCCTTTCTCCGTTCTGCTGACGTGATTAGGATGGCATTAGGCCAAGGATGTTGATATCACTCTTTCTTTTCTTTTTCTTGAAAGATCCATTTGAGGAGGTACTTCACTTTGCGCTCTGGGTAATTTATTTCTAGGCAGGGATTGCAGTGGTGTTGCCTGCCCATTTCTCTCCGAAGGTCATTTGGGATAAGCTTCACGAGAACGTGTGGGATACCTAATAGCTTTAATGGGCCCTTCCAAGAAGATTTGTACAGGGCTGAGGACTGTGATGACGTTAATTCATATACAGCAAAAACATAAGAGAGGCAGTTAAGGACAGGGGTTTGCGAGAGATGGAGAGCAGTGTAGGCAYGTTTGGCTTCCATTTTAGGATCTTCTGCCAGGGAGTTTTTTCTCCTAAATCAACTTGGTGGGGAAGTAGCATGTCAGCTTGTGAGGATGCCTTTTGGTGGAGGGGCAGGGTGCAGATTGATTTCTGCTGGTTTGCAAACGTGTTTTGAGTGAAGACAGCTTGTTTTTCCTCAGACACACTTTTCCTTCTGCACAAGCCATTTGCTGTCCTTTCCCATTTTATTGTGTTTTTAAAAAGTTGGGAACGTATAAGTTGAGTGTGGGAGGCGCCCAGGTCCCCTGGGCACATTGATGGGTGCCGCATTCAGACGCGGGAACCACCAGCACGGATTCAGAGTGATGAGCTAACTAACTTCGCTGTTGTCTAGGTGCTTTAGGATTTCTATTATTATTATTTTTCCTTTGCATTATGGCAGGTTCYTTATCAGCTGTTTCCTCCACCTGCCTGTGCGTGCAGAGGTGTGCGAGTGAGCCAGGCATGACGATTTAGCTAATGCAAAGCACCTCTTGCTGTTGGGAAATAACATTTTTGGCATCCTGTGGGTTTATTATAAGTATTATTACCTGGTTCCCTGAGCAGCTGTTGTAATGACAAATTGATAGCGATGAAATGCTCTGGGAATGTCTCTCAGTTAGATCATATGATTAGCTGCTATCCTTTGCCCTTTAATTTTGTACAGAGGGCAAGCGTGTCCAGATAAGCACGGGGAAAGGAATGTTTTTTAATTGTAATGAGGTGTTTCTTTGCTTTGAATGTGAGAGAAGAATATTGCACGATGTGAAGCGCGTTGCAATCGAGCTGCTTGCGTGGCTTAGCTAACAGTGCTCTTGGAAGAAGCTCATCTGCTTGGCTGCTGCTTCCTATCCCAAACATATGCTAGTTAAATGGGTTATACTTCCAGCACATATGAAATACCTGCTTTCCACTCAGTAAAAGCCAGTGTTATATTCTAGTTTTTAACTAGAATTTGAAAATTAAAAAAAAATCAAATAAAATGCTTGATTTCTCTGGATTTTAAAGCTTAGATTTATAGCACTTGTACTATAGTATAGTATAGGGTTTGTAGACAAGATGGATTTTTATTATTTCAGTTAGAGGTAATTATGATTCTTCCTTGTGATAAGAAATGACCCCTTAGCAATTTAAAGATAACTTACATGCAGGATCGTTATTGTGGCTCAATATCCACGCTGCAGACAATTATTTTAGTTGCAAGTTATTTTGCTTTTCTGAGTTGATTAACGTTTATTTAAAAAAAAAAAATAGTTGAGTAGTTAAGGCTTGGATTCCTTTTGTGAAATAGTGGAATAATTCACAAGGAAAACAGCTGGAATATTAGGAAGCTTAACTTTTTCCCATATTTATTGGAGCTGGGGCTCAGATGCATCTAGATGCTGTGGATAGTTGCTTCCCTAGGAGGTTGTTACTTCATTCTCAAAAAATGTTACATCTTCTGGAGATCCCTTATGTGCAACTGCATGATCTGTTTTTTCCCCATTATCAGTGCAATCATTTATAATGAACTAGATACCGTCGTTGGCTCCCAGCTGCGGTCTTGTAAGGGGGAGCTTTTCTATGACCCTGCTGCTTTCCTGCAGCCAAAGCTGTTCTGATTCAGACTTGTCCAGAATAAAGACGTCTTGGCCAAGATACCACTGTGCTGAGTCAGGGAGATAATCACCATGCTGATTCATGTGATTTAAGGGGGGGAAAATTGTATTTATCTTTGTCTGGAGGGAAAAAGGTAAGCTTTCTTTAATGGTGTGGGTGAAAAAAGGAAAAGGAAAAATGTTCCAGCTACATGGCTTGAACAGCCATCTCCCTAGCTCTCTCTGGATGAGGTTTTCTCTCTACTTTAGCTGTGTTACTTTTAGATTGATTATAGTATTGATATATATATATAATATTGAATATAATATTGATATATATATAAAATATAATATATTTGGATTATATTCAATTATGATTGTGAAGTGCCAAATAAAGATATGTTTTTTCTAGGCTCCTGTGGCCTTTGTACATGTATCTTCTTCAGGATAGGTGGAGAAGAAGCAATCATTAGGTGTTTAACTCCTAATGACTTATTTTTCTCGCAGTAACTCCCCAGCTGAAATCTTGATCCTTCCTCCCCTGCCCACACTTGAGTTGCTGGTGGAGTTATTAGACTGCAAGATGGATCTTGAACTCTTGAGCTGCCTTGTGCTTAAATTACTGTCCCAGCTGGGCTGATGATGTGCAGTCCGTAATAGCGCTCCCCGGTTTTGTGTCTGCGGGAAAGCATTGAGATGAATTTGCGCAGGTGTACCCACCGCTTCAAAAAGTTTGACTGTGGCCCCGCTCTCTGCTCGTATCTGGTTTCTCCCCTGTTAGAATAAAATGGTTAAGGAGTATTTATCACTATTCTTTTCCTATGCACTTCATTCATTTAGCCCTTGCGGGGAGCGCTCTTCTGAAAGAAAAAGCCTGTGTTACTTTTTCTAGCTTAGTTTTTCTTCCAGTTATTTTGTCTTCAGTGTAAATATATTAATTATTTATACTGAATAAATACAAATGGCCTGGATCATCTTTTAGTTTGATCTTGTCAAGCCCAAGAGCTAAGTGCAAATGTGTGTTCAAAATAGTTTTCCTAATACACAGTATATCTGAGACAGATGCTATATAGATATTGATTTTGTGACTCTAACCATGTTACTGCATTAACTGCAGTAGGAGTCAGAAGGAAAGATGTGTTGAGAGCGATTCCTTTAAGTGTGGAGCATGGATATCTGGTGAAAGAGAGGGGAAGAAAATATCAAATGAGCTGAAAAATAGTAGAATGTGACATTTCTCGACAGTGAGCGTTTATTGTCTTTCAGAATATGTTGCTTCTGGTGGTAGTAAATGGCAATAAAGAGCAATTGAGTGCTGCAAATTGGTCCATTGAATAATTCAAAATAGTTAAAAATGGCATAATTGGCTTAAAGATGCCTAATCAATCCATCTAATTGCTTAGAGTCTCCTTGGGGCTTTATCCTGATGGTTTGAGTGGTTTTTTTGATGCGGTTGGTGCTGCCGTTTGTCGCCTGTTTGTCTGCTGAAGGCTGGTCATCTTTGCAACGTTACTGCATGTGGCTTTTGGTTTTCTTACTGAGTTCTTGTTTCAATGGGGCTTTTATTTGAACCAACGATGCCAGAAAAATGTGAATCGCCCTTTGCCCTGACATCCAGGTTAGTTGAAAAAGCAATGTAGCATGGGGAATTGATGGATTTGTGGAGCTGTTTCCGAATCCAGAAACGATTTTAACCTGGTCTGGATGCGAATGCCTTTACATGAACCGGAGACGGCAGGAGTGCCAACGGCGCRGCCTCGAAGCAGGGAGCAGATGTCTTCTGAAATAGTATTGGTGCCTTTTCTTCTTCTGCACTAACGACTTGGAGGAAGTGAGTAAAGAGTGTTCTGCTGCTTCCTACTGAACACTTGAAAAGACCAGATATAAAGTTAGAAAAGAAAATGCAGTTGCCCTGACCAGTTTCTGACTAGTTGCCCGAGGGGAACTTGTTACAACAAAAGCTCTTGGTTTAATGTCAAAAGCGACTGTGAGGAGAGAGCTTAGAAAATCAAAGAGAACTGGAAATGCAGCACAGCCCGTCAGAAAAATCCAGAGATGGGTTTTGCTTATAAACGCCAGTACTGAGCCATCTAAGAGTCCTTTAAATGGTTTTGAGGACGATTACCTGTGGAATATTACATTCATTTTGAGGTGTTTTAGTGAAGGAGACACTGGGGAAATTTCGAGAAGCTGCAGAATGGTCAGATTAGGAGGCAGAATAAATGAGAAAATGCTGAAGTTAGCTAGGCAAGCTGCTATCAGGTGGGGTAGCGATCTGCAGGTGTCCGAAGGGTGTGTGTAGCCGGGAGGAAGAGACCTCGCACGCTGGGCAGGCTGACCTGACGGAGGGTAATGGACACTGGGTGCGAGGGGAGGCTTAGTGCCTGTCAGGAGAAACCTTTCACAATAAATTTCGGTTAGCGTCGTCACATCCAAGAGGAGAGGCAGAAATCATCTCCCTTGAGACCACTGAATTTGGACAGTCCGGAGACGTGGGACATGTATCCTAAACAGCGTTTCTTCCTGAGCCGGAGGAGCCAAGAGCCGTTGGTGTCGGCCGGCTCCTGCGATCGCTGTTCGCCTCTGGTGTAGGCAAGAGCTGTTATAAATAACCAAAGTTAGATATGCGTATCGGAGGAGGAAATGGGCTGTGTAGCTTATTAGTTAGAGGAATAAAGTAATTAAGTTAGCCCATTTAAAGATGCTTTCCTTCCCAGCCCTTAGAAAATACTTACCCTGCAGATTTTGGAGGCAGAACTCTTCATTTTAATTTTGCAAGCCGTGTCCTCTTCTGGGGCTGTGCTGAACGGCTCTGCAAAATGTCTGTTTAGAAAAGGGTTAGAAGGAAATGGCCTTTGTGAGGGGTAAGTTAAGTTCCTTGCTTTCTGYTCACCCTGTGCATGCATGGATGGGACATGGCACTATATTTTGCTTAAAGAAAAAAAGAAACCAGTTTTTAACAAATTTTCCAGTCTCAAAATATACACCATTGCACCTCAGCAGAGAGAGCGATGGAGGAGAAAATAAGATGTGTAAATTACTATTTTTCTAGCACCTTCTAACTGGATTACGATTTTCTGTATTGCCCTGTTTCCTCATAGGGGAACTGAGCTCTTCCAATGCAGCACTAGAGTTAGGGGCTAATAAAGAGGAATTGCTCCCAGGCTTTCATACACTACTTGCCATTTAAGCAAATAAAATAGCATGCATTATTTCAACCTTAGGAGGGTAGTTGGCCGGTGTTTAATGTTGTTGCTCTTCGAGGAAATGGAGAAATATCACTGGAAATGATGGATGGATATGAAGAGGGAGGCTTTTGTATACATCTGTAAATTAGAATGTATTTTTGTAAAGGTGCAGGCTTCTGCCGCAGAATTGGGTCATTTGCACCCAAAGGGAAAATAACATGCGACATGCTGGTGGTGATTGGCATGGTTATCTACTCTTATACACCCCGTGTTTTGATGCTTGGAGTTTAAAGCCCGAATAAGTGGCACGTTACACGAGGAAATTGGAAATCCAGAGATTATAACTGCAGGACTATGTGCTGCGTATATCAAGTGTCTAGTGACAGGCCATTCCTGCAGCTGAGTTTAGTGTTGTTGTAAATCTGGGCAAGGCATAAAGTTATTCAAAAAGGGACCTCGTTAACATGGTTGCTGAATCTTTTAGCAATAAAATGCCAAGTTTTATTATAGTGAGGAGAAAAGACAATGTAAAAGTCTCCTGGCCTTAAATTGAAGCTGGAACTAATGTACAACATCCCGTTCAGTTAATTCCATATTAATTTCTTTTTGTCTGAGTGGTTYCTCTTTGGCCCTTCCCCTCCCTGGCCCAAACCTGGCTCACCAGATGATGACCATGAATTGCACAGTTTCTTGATTGAAACGAATTGCGGGGGTTTTTCTGATTGAAATGAGAATGTTCCCCTCTGCCACTGAAGTGTCTGCAGAGGGACTCCTTGAAGGAAAATAGTGTGATCACATTGGTTTTAAACCATTTCAGCTTCTAAGACTTGATTAAAATGTCCTGGGCAGATGGGGTTTGGTCGGCACGGGTGAGGGTTGTTAGCGAAAYGGCTGCTCAACTGCCACCCCAGTGAATTCTCTCTCCGAGACCGTGGCCCCGTTGCAGTTTAACAAATGACAGAAATCACGGTAAAAGGGCAACTGGAGGTAATTTGCAAGCTCTTCTGGATGATCAAGTCATTTGAGCAAGAAGAGTATCATCTCGTTTCCCTGGGAGGTGACTTAGCACAGAACGGAGACTGCAGAAATTCTTATTGCTTTTTGACCATCTGTACGAAATATTACAAGCTGATTGAACCAGATGAAGCTAACGGGTTGAACCTCACCAGGGATCTGTGTATTGCTCTGAGARTTTGGGAGGGGAGAAGAGCTGTCTTCAGGTCAAAAAAGGGCCGAGTTTTAGGTGGTCATTTAAGATAATGATCTGAGCAGTAATTATAGCCCAGAGGATTCCCTTGAAATCCCTGTAAACAACAAAGCTGCATGTAGCTGGCTTATATTTGAAAGCAGCMGAGTAAGAAAAATTCTGTTGTATTAGCTTAATTGGGGAAAATTACAGCACYGTGTTCTAGCTTTAAATGTTGATAGCGGCAGAGTAGGAAACGGAAAGGTGGGCTGCGTGGGGAAGTGCTGTTTTGCTGGAATTGGTGGCTGTGGCTTTTTAATCTGTTAATTGAACAAAAGTTATTCTGTTTACATCTTCTCCTTCCCAACCTTCTTGTCTAGATATTTGATAAGAGAAGCACTATGGAGCTGGTAGCTGGAGGTAGCTGAGAGTTGCTCTTCCAAGGAGAAGAAAAACACTGATTGAATGAAACGCAGGATGGCTCTTAAGCAAAATAGAAAAATAACTGCATTTTCTGATTAAAATCACAAGAATTATTGAAAATTGCTTTTGGATAGTAATTTTGAACTTGTTTTCCAACTTGTGCCTTATCTATTGAGCTTGTGTGGGGGTTTTTTTTGTTTTGTTTTTTTTTTACTGGTTGTTGTTTCTCTACTGTGATAATTGTGATTTATTTATTTATTTATTTTAATGCAGCTCCCCAGAGGAATTTTGAAATCGCCTTTAAGATGTTTGATCTGAATGGTGATGGTGAAGTGGACATGGAAGAGTTTGAGCAGGCAAGTTGAATGACAGGTTGACCTCTTAAAATCACAGCATCTCAGTCATRATGTGGCACTTCTGTGATGTTACTGTTGTTGATATTTGTGGTTATTGCTGGTTGTTTATGGCTTTTTCCTTCTATGCTCTAMTGTGGTGCCTTGGTGCCTGCTTTTTATTTTTAAACTGGATATTTCAACACATAATTTCTCATTTGACCAGGAGAATTGTAAGTATAAACTCCAGTTCCCTGTGACTTTGTCACAGAGGTGGCTTTACAAGGTGTCATCTCCAAAGCACATAAAGAAAAATATTCTCTCTACTGGTATCAGAGGATTTTGACCCTGTTCTCTTCCACAGCCTTTACTGTGCTTATTACTTTTGTTGGTCATTAGGGTATAACCAGACCTATTCTACTGGCAGAAGAATTTATCCATTTATTTCAACGTAATCTAAAAGCATGGATTTGAGAGCGTATTTTCATCTGTTGTTTCCCCGGCTTCTTATGATGTATCGTCACCAGTGACTTTGCAAGGTGGCTTTTTAAAAAATAAACCTAAACTTAGCCCACGTTTGACACGAGTGAGTTCTTCCTGCAAGGTAAGATTTGTGCCAGCGTTAGGGTGAGGATGGATTGAAGRCTTGAGCTGTCACTAGGGAAAGAGCCGACCTCCCCAGGCATAAGCATGGTGTTCTCCTCTATCCTAATTTAGGTAGAAACTCATAAACATCCAGAAGTTGCCAAGTACTAGGAAAGCTCCACATTTGTGCTACTTGTGAAAGAAAAGGTAAATGTGTTTGCAAAGAGGGTAACTTGCTATTTGGATGGGAAAGGACTGAGCAAGGCACATGAAAGGAGAGGAAAGGGAAGGGTGAGCTATTTGCTATTCATCTGTTACTGCTAATTTCTACTGATGTGAAACAATATTTATTTCTTTTGTCTGTAATTTACTTGGCTGTTTTTCTAATGGATTTYGTTTAGTTTGGAAACAGCACAATTGAAGCAAAATATGTACAAAAGCATAATTAAATAGGGTGTCAAGCTGTGATGAGACTCATTTTTTCCAACACCGGTACTCTAATATARAGAGTCCCCACGACATACACCAGTGGTCTGCCTCATATTCGTGGGGCCCCTGACACTTTTTGTGTGAGCCCACGTACRTCAGGGCGGCGCGTTTAATGGGCACGCGGAAGCCGTTGCTCCTGTGCAAAGGCAGCGAGAGGCTGCTCAGACAAATAACCGGCTCCCGCGGTTTTTACGCTGGAGGAAGAGCTGTCGCCTGATACCTGAGCACAAAGCAGCCCTTGATAACCTGGTTATAACTTCCTCCTCGTAGGTTGATTGAATGACTAGTTCACTTCAGAAGCATCTTGAAGAAGTCTTGCTTGGGGCATGTGCTGTAAATAGAAAGAACTATTGGCAAAGTGGGTCTGCTGAACTTATTTCCCCCACTCCCAGTCTTCTGTTGTCGTCCTGAAATTATTACCTGTGGGTTTGCTCCCGTTGCTATTGGTTTGCTTCAGAGCTGTGTGATGTATTTGGTTAACTGTGTGCTTGTAGATGCCAACTTTGGGCTATGAGGAGCATGGAGTGTTTTTACTTCCAGCATGATATTGCTTGCAATATAAACCTGTGAGTTTATTCATTTTCCTCCRAGTGCAAATCTGAACACAGAGTTTTGTCCAGGTTATTGTGCTGTTTGGCACTGCCTCCCTAAAAACTGCTCATTTAGCTTGGAAAAATCGGGTTTCCTGTTTTCCCAAGTCAAGAATACCATTCTTCCTCCTATTTGCATAGTACGTAAATGTAATGTTCCACCACAGCCATCTGATAATATTTAACAATTCACAAAGTGTTTTAAAGTAGTTACTAAYGTTCTACAAGTGAAATCAGTTGTGTAGATAAATGACCTTAAGAAAAGTAGAAGATGGTTAATTGTCTACTAAAAATGCAGCAAAGCCAAGATCTTAATGCAGGTGTCATGTTTAGCTTTTTTATTATGTAGGTAAAGTAAGAAAGAAYGTTCTTGAGGTTGAATGTTTTGAAAGTGCTCTGAAGATGAAAGAAGACGCAAAATTGAATTACGTAATCTCAGATCATCTGATAAGCAAAGGGAAGTTATATGTGCATTAAGAAATCATACAAATCCTTAGGAAGAGGAACATATTTTTGATAAGCTTGTTACATGTGTCACTGTGACTATAAAAGAATAAAGTTACTGTTTAGCACCAGTATATTTTGGTAAAGATTAATCAAAAAAAAAGTAGAAACTGAGCTTTCCAGTCGGAAAATGAGGGAACTGTTTTGGAARGTGAAAAGAAACCAGCAATATCGAAGAAAGAAGAGCTGTTTGAGCACATGAGCATCTTGTCTCAAGTGAATGGTGAAAGCGAATTGCTACCATCTGCTCTTTGCAGATACCAGCATAACTGATTGGAGGCACTTTGCAAACAGAATTAAAGCAAACATATAGCTTCAGTGGGAGGTACATATATAACTTTTTTGTATAAACACACACGCACACACAATCATTTATGTAATAAATACATTTTTACACCGCTTTATGGAAATGCCCAAGTAAGAGCATGAAGAATGGCAGGCTTTGAAGATCTGTCCCATAAACATCTTATCTGGCAGGGGCAGCTAGAACTGGCTGTTCCTGGGGAACATGCTCCTAAAGGTGGCATTAGTTTAGGAGAACAACATAATTTGGAGGGAGCATGGAAAGAAAAAGAAGGAAAAGAAAAGGGTTGGCATGTGTTCCCCTCTAGAAGGATCATACAGTCTCTGCTGACCCCAAGTTCATGGGAATGAGCTCCCTGCTCCATTTCCATGTGTTTTCTTTGGAGAGAGCCAACAACAGGTGTGTCTCTCATCTCACTAAGGTAGGGAGAAACTTTAAAAGTATTCATCATCAAGAAATGAAATTACTTGCAGTAATTCAGCTAATAGGCAGGTAAATCAGAGGCTTAGCTACCTGATCAGAAAATACTGAATTTCTTGTGCCTCACTGAAGAGTCTTGGGTGTTTTTCTTGATGCATATAATCAGTGTACGGCTCTAAATAGTTTGCCTGCATCAGTATCAGCTTTAACTTTTCATCCTCCAGCATGTTACCCATGTTAGCTTACTCTTCTGTTTTTATTTAAAATGTTGGATGAAAAAAAGTTAACTTGCAGCTTTACTTCAAATTATTTCGTTTAACTGTTTTTATTGATTTTTTTTTTATTTTTTTTCTCCCTTGGCTGGTACAAAAGATGAAACAAATCTTAAACACTTGAATTGGAATATGTGGAAAAAGGCCATGAAGCATCTCTGCAGAATCATTGCATGATCGATGAGCCGTGGGGGAAGACAGCACTGGTGGGACTAGAGAAGGACTTTTTGCAGTGGTTGCCTGTGTTTTTCTTCTGTTTTAAAGAATTACTCAAAATGGGGACCAGCCAAATCATTTTGCCTCCAGTGCCCACAAACAAGTTTCCAAACTGCCTGATCCTTTTTATTTATGGGAAGGGAAACAGAGGGGCTCAGGCTTGACCGTGGTATAAGATACCATATATAATAACATCTGAGAAGATATGCTGTTGAGCAGTCTGCAGCGTGGTAAACATCCAGTTCTGCAGAAAGAGAGGCAGGTTTCCAAGCCACTCACGAACTGCATTGCTTCACACAGAGTTTATAAATATTTTCCTCCAAAATGTGCATGCAGACCTCGCAGTTAAAGTGGAGCACAAAACAAAATAAGGAGTTGCTATTTACAGTGCCGTTACAAACTAAAGGGCAAAATCCTTCCTYGCGTTATGGTGCATATTTTAAGGCCGAAGAAAAAGAAGTCTGTTCTTTTGTGGTGTTCTTCTGTCTCGTCTTGTTTTCCCTTGTAGTGGAAGAATAGCAGATATTGGCCAGCTCAGAGATGGTGTTTCGGGGGTGGTGAGCAGTAAAATGCTGTGCTCTCCTCTAGAGGAGGCCCTTCGGGGTTGTTCCAGGACTCCATCTCTTGTAAAGAAAAWCTTAACTTGCCGTATGCTGCGATAACAAGATTCTGGTGTCCTAGTCACAGCTAAAGCCTTTTGCAACTGTTGTGTTGCTTTTCCTTCCTCCCTTCAACTTTTGTCAGCGTGAGGAGGAGGAGGAGGCTGAAGGCAAAGCAGGGGTTTTGGGGTTAGCTTCAGAAAGCCTCTTGGACAGCCCTGCCGTGCGTGGTTCCCCTGCGCAGGCTTGCAATGCCCAATGCTGGGCAGCGTTTCGCAGAATTTGGGGGGTTTAGCAGAGTTTTAGCAGGGAAGGGCTACCAGGCCGCTGGGGAAGCGGAGAGGGAAGACAAGTGTTTGTTTAGCTGAGCAAGGCGAAGGCTGAGACGGGTGTAATTACTCTCAATAAACACACAGGAAGGGGAAATTTAATTGTAAGATGAAGCTTAATGAGTTTGCAGGGGATGGGGCGATGCGTTTGCAGGCGCCGGGGAGCTGCAGGCTCCCTGCGAGCCTGCGCCAGGGCTGCCCGGCTGCCCGAGCCCTGGCACGGCAGTGCCTCCAGAAGCATGTCTAGGAGCTGGAATCCCGGGTCTGTTCTAGGATCTCTTCCTCCCCTTCTGTCTTGGCAGATGGAAACGCTGCGCCTCCTTTGCCTGGAGAGCCCGTAGTGCCTGGTCGACGCGAGCTGCGCCTTTGGAAGGGGCAGCGTGTCGCCGAAAGCTGGGGGCACGAGGCTGCTGCGGTTCCCTGCGTGGCTCGTTCCAGGCGCCGAGCAGCCAAGCTGCTAAAATACGCACCTTGCCTCAGCCTCCGTTTGTCTGCTTGCAGCCTCAAGCTGTTGTTTTTCACATTTCCTCTGCGAGATGAGAAAGCCTTTTACAATCCAGCATCATCTCCGCATGAAAATGCGTGTAGGGTGTAATCAAAGCGTCATTCCCAGGCTTCCTTCTAGTAACCGAAGCAGGCAGAGCTGTGGGAGACCGGGACCGAGGCGTCCTTTTTCAGACCCGCAATAAAATTCAGTGCCTCTCCTTTGCGAGCTCCAGTCCTTTTTAAGGACAGGGCTGTATACAACAGCCGAGTATAGATCTCCACAGCCTCTCCCTGCCCGTGACTCCCCACCTTCGGGGTATTTTATTTAGCTTTCAGCCACAGCGCTGAGCAGCGTATTCTCGTCGAGTGGTTTGCTCTGATTCCCTGGGCCTTTCTCAGAGCAGGGCTTCTGCAAAAGACAGTTGTAATGTTTGATTTCGCACTGCCCCACTCTCATACAAATACGTATGATCTCAGGCTCCTGGTAACTCGGATATTTTTGCGTTACTCGTTGTTCTGCCGGCACTTCAGCTGGGCTTTCATTTGGGCTGATTGTGCTCTGCAGGATTTTTGGAAGAGCCCTTTGCTCGCTGGGAGCTCGGCGTTGGTCGGCCTTTAGCTCAGCTTGCGGCACAGTCTGAGGGACAGAGCAGCCTAAATCCCATGGCAGAGGGTATCGGAGAGCAAAGTGAGCATGCGCTTAGGTAGCAAACCAGTTTCCCTACCTAAGGGAAAGGATATGCCATGGAGCTAACTAGAGCTGGTGTGAACTGACAAAGACACGCAGTGAACAGAGGAAGAGAGCTGAAGTAGAGGATAGAAATGATTACGTAGAATGGGCAGATTTTGCCAAAGGATCTGTCAAATAGTGTTGCAAAAAACTCAAATGCAGGGTGATACAGGCGCTGTTTACTTGGCGTCTGTTTGGCACAAGCATCGGCGGTGCTTGGGAAGGGCTTGCTGGAGATGGTGTTGCTCTTGCTGGAGGGGGCGTGAAGTTGGGTACAGCACCATGTTGGCACATCTGGGTAATGGCAGCGGCACCGTCTTACCTGCACAGCCTGACTCTGAGCCAGGGCAGCCCAGAGCARCTCATTCATTATATTCAATATGTTTTGGGCTCTTGCTCGCTGCTGCCGGAAGCGAAACCTCAAAAATGTGCTGCTTCTTCCCCACTGGTGCTGCTTTCCCTCCTGCAGTGCCTTCACTGAGAACTTCACTTCTCTCTGCTGACCAGGCCTAGCACCAGCTCTCAAAAGGGTGTTTGCAAACCAGGTGAATTGTTTTGTAAAATGTGATTTAAGCATTTTCAACTTTTTTTTCTTTTTTCTAATAGGACCAAAAAAACCCCAAAGTCTAGGTTAAGCCAAGTTTTTGGATTGTGTTGTCCTTTGAGAATTAATTGCTTCAGCCCCCCCCCCCCCCACAAAAAAAAAAAAAGTTACACTGGTCCAGCATAACACATGACTGAGCTGGCATAATTCATAATGATATTTGGTCAGCACAAGCCCCAGTAGTATTTTTTTGGTGCTAATGCCCTCCCTCTTGTTTTTAGGTGCAGAGCATCATTCGCTCCCAAACCAGCATGGGCATGCGCCACAGAGACCGCTCCACGACTGGAAACACCCTGAAAACCGGGTTCAACTCTGCCCTGACGACATACTTCTTTGGAGCTGATCTGAAGGGGAAGCTCACCATCTCTCACTTTTTGGATTTCCAGCGCAAACTTCAGCACGACATTCTGAAGCTCGAGGTTTGGATTCCTCTTACGTATGGGGAGAGGGTAGCGCTGAGACCTGCCGTGTTGCTGCGTCATGTGGCCTGAAACCTGGTCTCTTAAGGAAGAGTGAGGMGAGCACAGGAAGGGTTTGGAGAGTATTATTGCACCTGTGGTTCATAGCACTTGTGTTGTATCAGCTCTGCTGTTGAATTTCTGCTGAGCATTTCAGTCCCCAGCACCATCCCCAGCTTTTTTCTGTAGCTGCTCTTGCTGAGCCGCAGCAGCGGCTGGCAGGTCCCAGGCAGGTTTCCCTCCGCTCTGCCTTGGCACTGCTTATGGAGATGAATACAAGATGCTTCAGAAAAAGACCAAAGGGGTTATGAGTTGTCTGTTCCTAACTTACCTTAAGAAAGTTTTTCTTAGTCCTAGTGAGTGTCTGGTGCCCTGAAGGAACTTGCAAAACTTTTAGTGTGTTTTTTTTTGTTCCCCTCTTTGCTTATTATTCTGAATATTTCTGCTACATGAGTGTTCAAGCCTTCTTTGAATTCTGCCAAATATAYGGTCTCTGTTATGTGACCTCTGTTCTACATTCTTGGGTTAACGTATATTATATGAAATTTTGTGCATCAGTTCTGAATCCTCTACCTTTCCACTGAATTGAACATCTCCTGTTTTCTTTGTGTTACCATGAGTTAATAGAAGCTCCCAATCTCCTTCTTCTAGTCACGCATCCTGAATTTAAGCATTGAGCTTCAACATTTCCTTTTGATTAAAGTGAGTACAAAAATAGCAATAGGGGATTTCTTGATCTCTCTATCTCTCAGGTCCCAGCTGGAATTGATTCAGTTTAAAACAGCGTCTTTCTTGATAGAAAGCTTGCACATTGGACTGGGCTTGATCAAAACCAGGTTCTCTTRTTTATGTCAGAAATGAGGATTTTGTGCACAAAAAGAACTCTTCACAACCTGTTAAGACAGTAGTTGGAGTTCACTAACACTTTTGTCTGATGTGTGAACGTACGTATGGTCAGTTAATGCAATTTAGCTAACGAGCAGTGTCTTGTTAAGTTGCTGTAACTCAATTGCTTGGAACCTGGTAACTGTAACCTGAATTTATTCCCTTTTTGATTTGTAGTTTTACTAAAGCCTTAAGGACTAATATTTTATTCAGGTGGTTTCTCAGTTAACTGGTTTCATCTAACTGTTTGCTAAAGCCAGCGGAATGACTGTGCATTTGCATGGGGAATAGGTTGGTGGAGGAAGATATTCTTCATAGACTGGAGCGTGTCAATTCCTCAGCATTTCTACAAATTGAGAATGAATGAAATAATTGTTAAGAGACACAAGATGAAATTCAAACTAGAAGGGAAGAGAAATAAAGACTATTCCATCCTCCGCTGTCAGCTTGCTCTGTTTTCCCACTTCTGTTTTTCACTCCAGGGCGAGGCAATGAGCAGGCACTGAAGCGTTCCCAGCCCTGTGCTGGAGTCCTGTGCTCCCTCCATGGGTTCCCGCTTACCTAATAATAAAGCAATAGGGTTATTTAGTTTCGTGGTACCTCTTCTTCCTTTGCATTCTGCGGCAGTTGAGTACTAATTCAGTTCYTAATGATTTTAAGTTAACTGTGAGTCTTTCTGGTGTATGTTAGTTGCCTTTCTAGCTGTTGCTGACGAGTTATTTGTTTATTGGGGACAGTACAAGATGTTTACTTACTGGTAAGTTAATGRATATCATAAATGCATAGTTATTGAATGTATGACAACACACTTGAACACAGTTCATGCTATGGTTAGCATTTCTGATAATCTTGTTTCACCTGAAAATTGACCTATGCAAAGAGAATAGTTCTGTCAAAATTGTATTTTTTTTTTTGAGTTCATGATATTACAGTGCCTGACTTTAGGCAATACAGACCTATTTTTTTCCCTAGTATTGTGTAACTTAGCCTCTCCCCTCTTCTGCTTTTATCTCCTTTGACATTATTTCCCACCTTCTCCTCTGCTTCACATTTGATGTTTTTGTTCACAGTTAAGCGGCTTTTCACACAAAAGTCTAGTGGGTTTGTGTCGTTCCCTTTTCAAGGAATGCTTTTATGCACCTGGCCATTTATGAAAACACAATAGAGAGGAGGCATTCCTCAGGTATTTACCCTGAGCCGCACAAATCAGAAGAGTGTGAGCAATGGCRTTGGGAAATAGCTGTGCTATAGAGCAACAAATAACTCACTTGAGCAATTTCTTAACAGCTTCCCTTGTTTTGTCTGTCTGTAGATAAGGAGCCTGCAAGCACTGTTCCTTTCTCCATGTGGCAAATGGCCAGTGCCTGGTTGTCCTCAAAGATCATCTTTGGCTCTTTCTTAGAGTGGCTTGGTTACCGGTGGGYGTTTAAAAGGAGAAGTTGGTGATGATGGATCTGCCAGAAGTTCAGATGAACTCTTCCAGTGTACCCTCACCTACTGATCTTTTAGTGGCTTAAATTAGTACACAGTGTGAGGCTGGTATATTAATGTGAAAACCTTTTTATTTTTTTATTTTTTTATTTTTTTATTTTTTTATTTTTTTATTTTTTTATTTTTTTATTTTTTTATTTTTTTATTTTTTATTTTTTATTTTTTTATTTTTTATTTTTTTATTTTTTATTTTTTATTTTTTATTTTTTTATTTTTTATTTATTTTTATTATTTATTATTTTTATTTATTTTTATTATTTATTTATTTATTATTTTTATTTTTTATTCCAAATGTCTTAACTTCAGAATAGGTTTAGGGGAAACTGTAACATTTCACAATATAATCTGGGACTGTGGTGCAGCCCCTGAGTGGTTCAGTGCCTCTGTCTTCAAACTGGGACRCTCAATTTTTCTTCCAAAAAAAACTGCTTTAAGACTTCTTTTAAGCTATTTTCCTTTTGGGCTCAGGAATCCAGACATGTCCTGTGGTTAACGTACTTTAGAATTAGTTTCTTTTGCTGACCGTGAAGGTGGAACAATGCTTTGTGACCAGTTGAACACAATTTCCTCTTAGTGGTTTTAGTTCATTTTTTTACTTAAGAAAAATTTGTGCATGTTTCCTCATAAGACTGAACTGAAACTTTCTTAGAGCAGTTAGATCAGATGAAGCCCTGAACATTTCCATGTTCCTTGTGGATGAAATGCTGACACCGTGCTTAAGTAGCCTGCTGTTTGCTTCTTCCCTTTTGCTTGTTTTGTGATGAAAGCACATTTTCCATCATTTTATGAAAACTCAGCACTTGGCTAAGTAGTGGAGGGGAAAAATGAGAAAAGTAACCACAGCCAGAGGGAAAACAGAAGCTTTTAATGGTTTATTAGAACTTTTCTGTGGTTTGGCTACTTTTGGTTTCTCTCCTGCTTCGCTCCTCTCTCACCGCTTGATAGTCTTCCAGATCAGCAATTGCATGCAAGGTGGTTCTGGTTCTTACAGGAGAGGTGTAAAAACAAATCGAAACCTATTATTTATCTGTGCCATAGGAAATTGGTGCCTGTACTAGGGAACTGTTGCGTGTCCTATTAGGACGTGTAGTGCTTTGCTTGAATGGCGCTTTTTGGGCGATATTGTTCTGAGAGTTAAAAAGATGGATAGAACTTGACGTCATAGTTTATCCTATTTCTGCTCGTTAGTGTCTGTCCTAGATATTTGTGTGTCCTTAGTGGAGCAGGAGAAGTTCCAGCCTCAATTCTTGTATGATTCCATAAGTATATGTAGAAAAGACATAAGTTAAACCTTTGTTCTTCACACCTGTGTCACCTTTTTGTTCTCTGAAAGGCAATCAAAAGCCTGCTAATAGCAGTGATTTAATCTCAATACTCTTGTTTTTGTGTAGTCCTCCACTTGGTCTACTGCCAGCTGTGGGCTAAGTGCCTATGGCATAGAACTTCAGTAATTTTCTCCAAAATGCTTGCAGTGAGTTTTCTATAGCACATCATTTCCCTGCGAGTTGCTCACTGAGGATATTTGTTCTCAGTTGAATTGCTGCAGCAAGGACTAATCCAGCCATACTCCCTGTCTTCCGGTCGCGAGTTGCCGCAGTTGGAGAGGCCGGCTTGTGAAGCACAGCTCTGAGCAACCTCACTTCCCTGTCTGGTGTGATGTGGCCGAGGGAGGTTGGGGTGTCCCTATTGCTGGCAACACTTGAAAGCATTGCTGGCGTGAGCTGGAGTGTTCACCTCGAGGTGGTGGGATGCAGCTTAGATATTTGGGCCTGTTCAGACAGAGCCCATACAGGAGCTTGCCAGACAGACTGAGAGATCGGATCCTTATGCAGATGCGTGTCCTTATGCTTAAACATAAGACTCTATGCCAATCTTTGTTCCCTCTGAGATCAAGGATGCTCCTGCTAGTCATCCCTCCCAAGCAAAAGGTCTTCTCAAGTGCTAGAGCAAAGAGATGTAAAATGAGATTTCATGAAAATACAGCAAAGGTAGCACCTTTCATTGCTGCCATCCAGCAAATTGCTCATTTTGTGTGCGTGTGTTCTGACRGGTGATGTGAGATAATCACAGTAGCTTCTTTACCCTGGAAACTCCTGTTTTCATCACCAATGTTGACACAGTTGTATTTTTGGTTTGTTGTTTTAGCAAGAAGGGGTGATGGATGGTGTCATCCTATTCCATTAGCAYGTATCTTGTTAGGAAGTCCTAAATCCTTTTGGACCTAAACCCTGTCTTAACTAATTTTTGTTTGTTTCAGAAAGACACTTCTAATACTTCACAGCCTGGCTTTAGGGCAGTAACTGGAGTCCATAAGAAGTGCCTTTCTGCTCTGAGTCCCCGGAGCTGGGGTAGTTGGCAGCTGAGTTCTGCAGAGGCCTGTACCAAGTATTAAAAATTAGCACATTGTTACCATCTTACTCAAGATTTGGGGGGTTCTGTCTTGATTTTTATATGGCCTTGCAGACTGCTACAGATTTTCAGTAATTGTTAACACAGGCAGCTAAGTTTGCAGTAGTGAGTCACGTATCTGTATATCTGATGCAGTGATTTAGGTGAAGGAAAAGTTACATACATTAATTATTGTGACTAGCCTGAAAAATGGAGGCTGGCAGTGTCAGATTGATTAAGCTTTGTAAGCAAGGGCCTATAACTCAAATTTTTGGAGGTCTGTTTCCCACTGAACTTGCACAAGATTTTTAACTTGCCCTTGTGGTAATCTCCATCATGGTTAGATATTAAAAATATGCTTTGAAATTGTTCAGTATGCTATGGGAGAGGAGAATGGGCTGATCATTAAATACAGAAATCCTAGAATTCACTTCTCAGGTCCTCTGCTTGTCTCAAAAGCCAGTTCAATAAGAAGATGCGAGAGGTCAGGATGCAGCATCCGGAGGAGTCGGCCTAAGTCACATGCATCTCTCTGAACTTGCTGCGTGGCTTTATGGTTTCTCCTTTGGAGAGCACAAGGAGCAGAAGTGCTGTAGCTGGGGTCGGAGTCAGTGGGAGGACGGCAGTGCAATCCAGGGAAGGCGAAGGGCAAGCAATGGCTCTTGGAAGAAGGAATAGCTAAAGCCCGGAGCAGGGAGAGCAATATTAATCAACAGCAAACATGATTTTAAAAAGCAGCCACTTTTTAGGCAACTAAAACAAACCCAGGAGCAGCTTGGCTTTTTTGTTTTTATTCTGGTGTGTTGCCTAGGAGCTTTTTCTCTACTAAGGCAACAGACMAAGTGTACATTTGTGGATTGCCTCTGCGACCACACAATGGATGCCGCGAAGCCGAGAGACTCAGAAGACAACAGCGGAGGACCAGATCTGTGTGCAGAAGGGAGACTTCCTGCAGTGATCCTCTGTTACCCAGCTTGTCTGCTTATGGCGTCATCTGCCAAGTTCAGCCTGAACCTCTTTCTCTTGCGTGGTCCCAGCTGGTGGAAGCATATTGGGAACGATGGGGTCAGCTAATGGGAGATCTTGGGGAACATACCTATCTCCATCTCCGAGTCAGAGAGCCCCCATGCGCTGGGTCTGTATCTCTTCAGCATCCCCTGTCATGAGGTTCCAAGTACGTTAATGCCAATAACCTGAAAGAACAGCTCTAGGAGGGGAGAGGAGTCGAGTGAGGAGTTTGGCATAGAGGGTTTTTTCCTCCCAGAAGTGCTTACTGCCATCAGGGGCGGACAAAGCTATGGACAGTTTAACGCCAAGTTAGGGAGGAGTTACCAGGCATAGAGATTTCCACGCTGCTTCTTCTATGTTTAGTATGTTAGAAGTCTTCGGGACTAGAAGTGGAGTTGATGATTTTGGAGACTGATGACCATCAGGTGTTGCGGATGGTGGAGTTTTGTGGCACCTCCAGTTTAACAGGGTGAACTAACCACTGTGACTAGCTTCATATCAGGCAACTCGGAAGCCCTTCTGGTGAGGAGTCCCAGCCCAGCGTGAAGTGTATAACCTGGGGCACTGGGGATTTCTAGGCAGGCAGTTGAGCTGATCCGGGCAGCTAATCCCGTTTGTGCTGGAATGCAAAGCTGCTGTCAGCGTGCTTTCTCTTGGTGTGCAAATGGAAAGGGTCACGGGAAGCGTTCAGATTGACTGTAGCGCCTTGGTTAGGATTGAGAAAAACCTGATGTTAGGTTTTTGCCTGATGTCAACCAAAGACTTTTGTAAGAATTCAGAGTGGAATGTTACTATGGAGAAAAAAGTTGGGAAAACAGGGCTGTAAGAGTAAGTTATGAGGCCTTGGCGTGTGCAGTTTAAAGGAAAGGTAGAAGGGCGATGTAACTGCCTCAGTAAATGCAAAGAGTCACCATAAAGAAGACTGAGGCTCATGATTTTCATCAATTGGTAATGGGAGAGCAAGTAATAAAAGGCTTAAATGTGCAACAGGGGGAGTTTGGTTTCAATACAAGAACAATTAAATTTCAGAACCTTTTTGCATTAAGGAGGGAGAGCACCGCTGGCTGGGTGGTCCATCCGCCTTCGTGGGAGCGGTGCGGGAAGCCGTGCTTCGTGCCTCCAGGGGAAGGCCCGCTCCCTAACCTTCCTCCCTGCTGCCCTGCACATCTTCCGGGCCAACTGCATCGAAGCCTTCCAGGGTACCACTGTGAAAGGTGGAGAGAAAGGGCTGAGAGCAGCCGTGAGGACGGCTCCTTATCGTAGCGGCACACCAAGCGTTAGCAAAATGGGAAATTCATCTAGACTGTTTCCTGCTGGGCCCTTGCCAGCGTTGTTCGTACTTACAAAAGTCAATGGAGTAGAGCGTGCACCGTATGTTCCAGGGAGAGGATTATTTCATCGTCCTCATTTGGGACAGATGCTTCGTGCCTGATTAAAGCAACTGTCGCAATGCCTGTGATAAAATCTTTGTACCGCACCCGCTACGGTACATTCTGTTTCTTTACTTGAATTTGAACTGTCGTTGGAAAACGTGGCCGATACAGCGGCTCTGCAGGGCAAGCCRTTTGAGGAAGTTATTAGGATCCCTATTTATTGCGCCGTTAGTGTTGGCGGTGGGTTGGGCTTGGTAACGAAGGGCTCCTTGGGTGATTTATGTAGTGGGTGTAAATTCGCTCTTGAGTTCCCGCAGTGCAGCACGCTGAGCGCTCTGCTAAGGCAGATAGCGGAGCGTTTTGTTGGACCCCTGAAAATAAAATTTTAAGAGGGATATTTTGATGAATTACCTTGTCACAAGTGTGCGTCTGGAGGCTTATATAGCCAAATCAATCAAGGAGAAAGAATAAGCTCATTAGAATAGGCCGCTTTCGTGTAAAGCGCGTGCAATTCAGTCAACTGAAAGTCTGATAATTCCAAAAGTTGAATAGCAAGAGACTTGGGGGATATCTGCATAAATATTAGTGTTGGTCAGGCGATTGAGACTGAAGCCATATAGCTGCACCAGCCTGGGCTAATAAGTCCCCTTGCTGAGGGCTTTAGGTCCAAGCTAGCTCGTGTCCAGCATGTCGAGGATACAAGCAGCGCAGGCTGTTTTTGTGCTTTTAACTATGTGCAAAAGATAGGAACCATCTCGGAAGCTTTCAAGGCTTTATTTTTATTGTAGAATAGCTACTTGCTTGTAATGTCCCAATTAGCGCACCAAAATAAAAGCAGACCTTTAGAGGAGCTTGCGTCACTGCGGGTTTTCCATCTTCCCATGGGTGGCGAGTACAGCGGCCGCCGGAGCACGGGGAACGCGCTGTAGTGATCGCAGAAAACAAGGACGCGTTTGCCACCATGCGTGCTTTCTCTGCTTGCCCAGGTGAGAAGGGCAGCCAGCTTCTCAAGTACAACCTGAAATAAATACAAAATGAATCCTGGATGGTAAGAGGAGACCAAAACTGCTGATTGTGAAGTTTCAGATGAGCAATTCTCGTGCCGGGTATCTTTGGCTTGGGCACCATCCTTGAGCTGTATGTACAAATTTGAGTTGTTGTACTCTTTATCCCCTTTTTAATTCTGAAGACAGAGCTGTTCTCTATCTCCATACATTGTTGCCTTCAGTTCAGCTCTCGGCCCTGCTGCTGCTGCAGGAATGACGCAGGGAGCAGGAAGCAGGCGCTCCGTTTTGTTGGGCTGGGTTAGAAAGTGCTGCAGGTTTCTTTTTCTTGGTGAACTGAGCGGCAAGATCAAGCAGGAGCAATGTAAATTCAGTGACAGGCAGGGAAGGTTGTGCTTTTTTATAAAGTTTTGGTGTGTGCCAGTTCTGTGGAGACTTTTCTTTGCGTTTCCAGACCGCATGAGATTGGAGGCTTGAGCGCCCCGTGCTGCCTGAGCAGGGACAACTGCAGGCTCAAGTATTTCCCCGGGATGGTTTATAGGCTCCCAGAGCCGCAGAGGTGCTGCTGCCTTCTGGCAGCCTCTCCCCCCTCTCCTCTAGGCAGGCAAGTGAATGCTTCCATTTAATTTATCAAAAACCCTCTTTTTTGTAAGTATTCCTGATTCCTCTCTTTCGCGTTCTCTTCATTTCAGTCCCTCGCCCCATGAAATTTCAAAACGTGGATCTTTTCGGTGCTGGCAAGAAGTTACTTTGATTCACGAAGATGAAGTTAAGGTTTGGCCGTCTTTACATAACCTTTTTTAATTGCTCATTAAACTGTAACAAGTTGCTGGTGGTTGGAATTAATTTTTCCCCCTGGCGGGCGGTGGCACAATGCCAAGCTCAACGAAAYGTCCAGAGCAGCTGTCAAACAGCTGGTCTGCCGGGATTTCACCGTCAGGCAGCCAGGGTAGGGATGTGCTCCTGCCTGTGCCCTCGCAAACGCTACAGCTTGCTCCAAAATCTTCTCTTTGCACAGAGAAAGATTCTGCATTTTAGGAGGGGAGACAGGGTTTTCTTTTTTTCCTTCTTCTGTCATAGCTGTATATGCAACTTGATGAGAAATCCTGGCCAGCCGCTTCTCCAGAACAGTCACCCGAGCCAGCGCTGCAGCAGTTTGCAGATAAATAATGTATTACGGCCTGTCAAATAAAGCTTTGAGCAAATAMTGCTTTAAAGGGTCATATATTGCGAATCTGAACGCTCCCCTACAAATCATTGCTTCCCAGACGCTTTTGATTCCTTATTATACATGCAGAAGTGTCTCAAAACGGGTCACCTTTTTCAAATACCCCTAAAACTGACAGAATTAGTATTAGCAATATTTGTGTTATTGAGGTTTGTTTGAACAGCGTAAATGAGCTCAAAAATCATCCCTCAACACTTTGCTCTACAAACTAAAAGTCCTCATGGATTTTCTTCTTGCTGTCTCAGCTGGGAATAAGCAGTGGTGCACACATACATTTCTTTTTTAGAAGCTTAGTGAGACTGAGATTTTAGGGAATATATAGGTTTTGATATCTTTTTAGGAGAAGTCTTCCTATAAAATTAAAAGCCGGTTAAAATATGGCTAGATACTGTGTTAAAATGAGTGTTTAAAGGGAACAGAAATTATATTGCCAGGTTGCCTTGTTGCAAATAGTTTGAAGTTCAGAGATATCTTTATTGAATTTGCAGAAGATTGGTGCAGGGATTTTATTTTATTTTTTTATAACACATCTAAAAAATGAGAAAAAACTAATAACTTCAAGATACCAACCTTTGCACAGTGTAATGCTATGCTTTGTGGTACTTGCGTGTTTAATATCCCTTTTAAAACTGTCTGATGTGACCGCATTTCATATTCTTTCTTCGTGTTTATAGCACAGCAAGGTCATGCAGTAACTCTCCGATGAGCCTGTGCGCTTCTGGAGCGGCGTGGCAATAAGTATGGACATAATTGTATAAAAAAGCAATTCAGCAGGAGTCCCAGGGAGTCCCCGGCTGGCAATCAGGCCCGTGGCAGAGCATCGCTGCTCGACTCTGTCGGTGTGGCTTAGCAGTTAGTATTCTTGTCGCGGGAAGTCAGAGGAATGTATGTATTCAAGTCCCAAACCGCAAACTGAGCTGCTTTCTCCAAGTGACTGCCCCAGGGCTGCTGGCAGGGTTATACGTTAGAAGTAGTACTGGAGGGAGGTCTCCTGGGCCATCCTGTGCCTACTGTAGCTGGGTTAAAAGCCCTGTGATATTCTTCATAAAAAATAAGCAGGAATACCCTTGCCTATGCCATAATTTTGCTGCTCTGATTCCCAAGAGCATGAACACAACTTGCACGGCCACTGTGTCTTCCTGGGGATCGTTGTGCAGCCCGAATCTCGCATCTCCGTAAAATGTCCCTGAGTCCTTGGTGTACATGAATGCCAGGGAGGAGGGGGTGGTGCAGAAGGGACCAGCACCCTGTTTCACTCCATCGTTGACCTCCTAATGCYGTGTATGACCTGAAGAGAAGCAGCAACGTGCCAGAAACTAGGAAAATGGGCAATATTGTTTTTAGAAACGTGGGGAGGGCAGCTTRTTGCTCCTGAGATGGAGGCAGCTGGCACCGGGGTCTCTTGATTTCCAGATTGCATGAGCTGAAGAGCAGCCAGAGTTTGCACAGGACCTGTCCTGCAGCAAAGTGCTGCTCGGTTTAGGGTCGTGGGTCTGGCTGTGGTCAGGACTATGTGTTTAGAAGAAGTCCAGTGTAGCTGGAGAGGAAGGGCATCATGGTATAATCTGCCCAAAGAAGAAGTTTCTTCATAAACGAAATTTTGTGTCGCAACTTATGAAGTGTTATGGCCTTAAGGTAACTTTGGGGCTCTTTTGCATACGGAACTCTTTAACTGTCATGCTAAGTCATTAGACTGGGGGAGCTTGGGTGGTGCGGAGCTGGGTCTAATGTGCACCTACCTGCACACCAAGTCTTTGCAGCAGGTGGGGGCGGGCAATACAGTGGAGAGACGTGGGGGATTTTTAACCACCAAGAGTAATTTTGACTTGTTTGGTATGTAGTCCATCTCCTGTGTCACAGCCTCTACCACATTTTGGGAGGAAAAGTATACRTGTGCAAAGCCACAACTGTATAACTCTGCTTCAGTGTGGCTGCGCAGGCCTGCGTTGGGTCCCACTGAGAGCTCTGCGCTCTGCAGCACCTCGCTTCTCCTGGCCATCAATGCTGGTGGTGGCGACGAGCTCCAATGCTTTAATTTGTTTCCTTTTCTTCAGCCTAAAGGCTGTGACGGTGCCTAGCCCTTAGCAGCTCGACAACATTGGGGGCAAATGTTAGCCCCAGTAAAAAATGTTAAAACTCCTGCTGACATGCATGTAGGAAAAAGTGAAAACCTTCAGCTCTGGGACAGTGTCTTTTGTAATGAAGATTGCCAAAAAATCGCTCAGTAACTGTTGTCCTAGATTATTTCTTGGGTGTCTGCAGGGCCCTGGCTCCCTATCAGACCTCCTGCTTCCAATACACTTAAACAATTTTTCTATTAGCTTTCTGGTGGAGTTACTGCCGAGCAGTCCTTCAGGCTCAGCGGAGCTGCTTGTTTATTTGGGGAGCGTACCTTCTCGTATGTCAAGCGAGGTTGGCAGATAACTCGAATTCTTAAAAAGCTGCGGAGGGAAAAGGGCTTGGAGGCAGCATCGCTTCCGAACAGCTTGAGCAGCATCCGTCTCCCGCACCGCTCAGGTGCTGGCGCTCCGCTTCGTGCTGCACTCCGGCGTTTGCCACTCAGCGCGACTCACATGAAAACTGGCGCTGCATCAGCTGGGATCCCCTGCTCGCCGCTGGTGTGACGGTGCCCGCTTCGTTTTGTGCTCGAAGCCCGCAGCTCCTGGGCTGCGTGGGGCAGTGCGCCTGTCCAAATTCGAATCTTCCCAGTATGGCACTGGGAAAGGCGTTAAAATAGCGTTGCAGCTTCTGTGGCTGAGTGGGAGCCCCCTTGTTGGATTATGTGCCCAAGAACGCGTGGATGATACATAGCAATGCTTATATCTCTTATTTCGTATTATTTCATACAAAAAACAAATTCGTTGGCTGCATGGATGCTCTGGTGGGATCTCTGAATCTGAAGATAGGTGGTTTGGGGTTTGTTTGTTTTTGTTTTTGTTTTTGGGTTTTTTGTTGTTGTTGTTTTGGGGGCTTTTTGGTTTTTTTGGTGGGCTGTGCTCTCGGCGTGTACTGCAAGTGATGGCAGATGTGGTACCTCACAAATAAAGAAGTCCATGCGAAGCGTAGCTACACACATCTATCATCCGAGTCGCCGCTTCAGGTGCGAGTGGCCCCTTGGCGCATGCTAGCTGAAGGCAGCAGCTGCTCGAGTTCCCCAAATGCCGGCAGCAGGTTTTGGTTTTGTTTTTCTTTAGCCGTCCTTGTTGCCTTGACGTTGGCAGGCAGTCAGCAAGCAGCTTGGGAGGTGCCGTCGCTGCCTCTTTGGGCGCTGGTTTAAGAAGAGCCTGCGGCACGGGCTGATGTGGTGCTGCGATGCGTCGCGGCCACGTGTTTCCCTCTCCCAGCCGCTACGTGGGCCTCTCTGCTCTTGCTGCTTCGGGTGAAGAGCGTTCTGCTTTGGTTTGAAGGTGACCCTCTCTCTGCGTGACAGTACCCTGTTGCTGCAAACGCAGCCCGGCTCCTTGCATCTGCTCAGACACCGCTATTTCTTTCAGGCTCGAATGCCTATTAGACTTTCTCTATTTTACTTCCATTTGCTTAAGAAAGTAGTTATGATCTTAAATGCCATTTGAATGCATGCCAAGCCCAACCGTTGGAAGAGCGATAGTTTTATTAACAGCTTTCCTCTTTACAAGGAAAGCAGAGCAGATAAGCCACTGCAGAGGCCCAAGATGCAGCGGTTAGTTGGCAGAGGGAAGAAAACTTGCTTTGCAAGTGTGAGGTTTGGCATTTATTCTCGGACTGAACTAGGTGATGCTGAAGCGCCTGAGYGTTTCGGCTCTCCAGCGTTCCTCCCCGGCGGCTGTGGGCCCCGCGTTGCTCCGTTATGCGCAGCCGCTCTGCTAGGTTTCTGCAGTCTCGAGGTAGCGGTGCAAATACACTGACCTTTATTTTTAAGCAGTTCTTTATACCTCAGGGTCTCTGAGGGGAAAGGGTTTCAACACTGAGGTTTTACGGAGGAATTTCCCGTTCGCGTCTTTTTAATGCCATTGGCTATGAGAAGCTTGAATAGGAGAAGAGTTGGCTGGAAAGAGAAACTTTCCCTTGAGGAGAGGCAAACCGAAGCTTGACCTTTTTCTGCAGGAGGGATGTCCTGGGGGGAAAGTTAAAACCCGCTGGTTTAATCTTAAATTTTCTTTCAGCAACCCTGGAATATTGCAACTGAGGCAGCGCGTTCTGCCACATTAAATCTGAATAAATGGCAATTCAGCCCTTACTCTGAGACCCGCGAAGCGCCAGGTCTGGAAATCCCTCCTCCTAGAGACATGACACTGTTTATACCTTTAGAGTGTGTGTTTCAAAGATCCCGCTGCCTCGTTTCCTGGCAAAAAGGGTTTGCAGCCGGGGGCACCTGTGGGAAAGAAGGGAAAAAACCTGATGTCTGTCCATAGGAAGCTGTGATAGTCGGAATAAAGATGTTTCTCATGTTGCTGTCTTGGACTTGGTGCAGCAGTTTGATTTCCCGCAGGAGAAGGTAATGAGTTAGGCAAAAACCAGTGAACTCTGGAAGCAGAGGGATTACCGGGCTGTCATCTTCTGGTGGAGTCTCGCGTCGTCCTCTACGAGAAGTTACGCAGTTAAGGGCATGCGGAAGCAGAGAAAACGCCCTCTTCTGATTTGCCGTTAGCTTTCCTCGTTGGATAAAGCTTTGCCTCCAGACACTGAAGCTGATCCGATATTTAGGGATGCCTTTTTGCTACTTAACTTCTTAGCAAATTATCGTCATGTTTGTCTACCCAACCTGACGTCGAGACGGTGGGGTTGATTATTCAGACAGAAAGCTACGCTGGAGAGCAGCTTCCCTATGTTTCAGCTGATACTGTAAAGAAACACGTCGGTGCTTTTAATGAACGTCAGAAGGATGCCTGTTATATTTGAGGCTAGTTTGCTCGGCACCCTGGCTTGGGGAGGGACGCGCGGGACCGCTGCGCCGTTATTTCTGGCGGTCTCGGCGGCGCGCGGGTGCAGCAGCCACTGCTGGCACCCAGTGGCCGCGGGTGGGAGGTGTCCGAACCGCTGGCGAGCTCCTTTCCCCCTGCGCCCAGCAGCTCGYGGGGCACAGTGAGAAAAACGGGCTTTCTATACACCGGGCAAAATGAACGGCTCCGAAGCCTGAATTTTTAACTTGAAACGCGGTGTTAGTCACGTGCCGTCCGAGGAGGTGATATCAAAACTGAGATGCATGTCGTGGCCGTGTTTGGTAGCTGTCAAAAAGTGGAAGCGACTGGTCCCCGTGGCAGGACAGGTATCGCCTCAGTGAACCCCTTACGGTGCCCCAGGTCCGGGAAGACACACTGCTATTTATTCTGCCTTTTGAAGTATTTGGGGGATTTGTGACATTTAGCATCATTCATAGACTATGTGGGGAATGCTGCAAGAAAAAAATATTCTAGACATTTTCGAGGAGAGACAGCAGGTTTAGTTCTCTAGAAGACATTCAGAAAAGGCAGGAGAGAACAGACTTAGTGCATCTGCTTCCAGACAGGTAGGTGGGAAAGCGGGTGTTATTGGTAGATGAACATGATTTTTTTTTTTTTTTTTTTTTCAAGTTTCCAGCTGGCATGTCAAGTTTTATGTTACTAATTTTAGAGAATTTAAGCTTGGTTCTGTTTGCATGCATAATTTTTTTTTTTTTAACAAGCTGAAATACAGGATTTTCATATGCAAGTCACTAAGCCACGCTGCTTTATGGAGCATCACTAGTGCTGACGTATTGGGGGGAAAAATAAATCAGCCAAATTTCTGTCCTCAGGCAACATATTTTTGCATCATATCATCTTCTTCATCTTTAAATGATGTACCCCACTCACCCCTTTCAGAATTAGTTTAAACATCTGACGCTAGTTCAAACCAAGTTTTCAACTTTCCTTATCCTTCGCCATCATTGCATGGCTGCCTTTTCTCAGGTCATTAATGATTATATTTGAACTTGGAAACTGGTTGTTGATTAGTCAGCTCAACCTAATCATTTGTCTTTCGAGGCTGTCCTTTGCGGCGAACACTGCTGCCTTCCTATGTATGTAGGAGTATAATACTTGATTGCCAGGTATTGATTTGGGGAATCTGTGAGAGATTTTTGTTTTGATATTAGGGGTGCTCTTTTTAAAATAAGGGAAAACACAAAATAAGGAACACTAATTCCCCATTTTTCTTTTTTTAAATTTCATGTGATTAATACTTGCATAGTATTTTGACATGTTACTGCACGTAATGACCACCTGCAGAAATAAAAAGTTGGAGCCAGTTTTGGAACCGAATGGGAGGGAGAATGGGGTTGAATTATTAGCAGCGTCTCAGGACTATTTTATGCTTTAAAGAGATTCTTATAAATAAGTGATTTTTACGTTCTTTGTTGTAAAGAGATTGTTTCATCTTTAGTTTGTTCTTTACTTTACTTCCTTGTACTTTAATATGGAATTTGCTAGTTTTACCAGGCACTGAAAAGAGGTTAGACTTTGCCTCCGGAAGGGCTTTCCCCGCCTGTCTCGGCTAAGGTCTTTGACACTTGATGCAATACTACCTGTAAACTTGTGTTTTCCCTATAGTACAGAAGAATCTCCAGTGCCTTGTCTAGACTAGATTGGCCAAACCCCAAATTTGCCCTGAATTTGGTGGTTTGGTTTTGTTACGCCTCTCTCCATGGTTTCACTGTGCAAGTGGTGGTTAAAAACACACCAAGTAGTACATGCTAGAAAATTTTTCACCAGTACACTTTGTTTTCTTAATCCAGGCAAAGCCACAGAAGAAAGGATGGATGGGTAGGGAACATTTAGTTATGGTCTCCTGGTGTAGCTCTGGTTTTAAATGATTTTTACCCTGCTTGCTGTAGAGCCACCTGGTGAAATTGGAAAGGACCATATATAAACAAACGTGGGACTTATTCTTAAAACGTGGCTGTGGAAACGGATTGAGAATTGCAGCTTTTTTCTTAATCTAGCAACTTTGCTCAGGTGATCTCCAAACACTAGATGCGTTTCGCACGCTTTTATTTTGGAAAGCCTGCCCAGGGAGAGCTGAAGGGCTCGCTGCCATTGCCTGCAGTTCCAGCGTCTCGGGGGCGCAGCCGAAACTGGGAATGAGGGAAGGAGACCTCGCTGCCATGGTGCGTTTAATCACGGAGCTCCTAGTAAGACTTCTTCAGAGCAATCTTAGCAGTCTACCTTTGCTTAATCCAGCTGTCCCCTCTTATAGCACCAAAATAGCACCAAAGGGCTGTGTGCGAGATGGATCAGAAGAGTGAAGATTAAAAGTGTGGGGTTTGAGGGTTTGCAGGTGGTTTTGAAACAATGTTGATTGTGAATTTTTATGCCACTCTTGATCATTATAGAGTCTCCTCCCATCACTCAAACACATGACAGAAATGACTACCTCTTCTTTCTAATGTTAATGAAGAACCTGTGCTTTTCCTCCCACTTTAGGTTTTCCTTTCTTTTCCTTTCCCAGTTCCCCAGGCCTTGAGAAGGGGAGAGGTCAGCATTTGGGGTCATGAGTAAATCCCAAAGTCTGTATCAGACTACCAGAAAAGCTTCCGTCTTTTTCCCAAATACCGCTTGGGCTACTCGAGCGAGAGGAAAAGGTGCTAAGGTCAGTCAGATCCTCCCCCCTCCAACTGAGGCTAGAAAGAGCTGTCGCATATCTTTCTAAATCTTGAGTTTTTAACCGTCAGAATATTTGCTTCGGCAGCTGATTTTAAATAACTGTTTGAGAGCTGAGCTCTGACCCTGGGGCTTCAAAGGCAATGGGAATCACTAAGTGTATGATTCGGAAAATCAGTGAAAATCTGGCCAATGTGCTATTAACTGAGAGAAATGCCCACAACTTGCCGTTACCATAGAAATCGTAATAGCTTATTTACGAGCAGCCTAGTCATTTTGTAGCATAACTAAAGACCGCTGCACGTTAAAAGCACATATAGCAAGTAGTGTCTGGAGCCCTGCCTGCACACAGTTTGAAAGCAACCCTTGCCGCGCTGCTGCCTTTTGTCTCCCTGGCGCCCCCCACCTTGGTCTTTGTTGGAGGAATCGGTGGCTTTTGTGCTAGATGGGTGATTCAGTACAGAAATGGGACAGAAGTCGAGATGGTTAACTTACCAAGCCAAATAATGTCAAATCAGTTTRTTATTCTGGAGCTGAAGCAGTTGTTCCATAGGAGTTAAAAARTGAATTTTTGTTAAATGTGATTTTCTTTTTTTTCAGGCTTGTGATCAGCTGCTGTTTAGATCAGATATTTCCAATAGGAAAAACTAGAGAACCTAAACCAAATGCTGGAGAGACTGGTCAATGGGGAAGGCGTTTCTCTGCTGGAAGGCTTGTGGGAGGTTTTGCAAGGACCTCCCAGTGGTGTTCATAGGGGTCACAGTCTTGAAAGGGTTTGGGACTAGGAGAACTTGCTAGGACTTGGGAAGGTGAGGTCTCCAGACCTACATGAATCTTCCTTTGCTGGGATACCTGTACAGAGCTTGGAGCAGAAACGAGACAGAAGAAACTGATGAGACTTAATTTTTTGCAAGAGTTTTTCTCTCCTGGCTCATTAACAGCCAGGCCTCTTTATAGCAATCATCAGACCACTCCTATACGTGCTTCTTTTGAAGCGCGCACTTGCACATCAGCTCAGTCCTGCATAGATCCTTGGATCAAGCAGCAAGGCTGCTGCAGCAGCCAAATCCTTTGGGTGTTCATTTAGACCTCCGAGTTGGAAGCACATGTGAAGACCATCTGAATACTTTTTCTTTCTTCTCACTCCTTTGGAGACCTGTGGACACTAGCTTAGTTTCAAGTTAAAATAGCCGTCCTGCTTCTGCAAGCCCAGCTCTACAAATATGGTGCCTCTGTAAGATAAAACTGGGAGGTCAAGATGCCAAATCTTTTCAAAAGGTTGTCCAGGGAATAGCATGTAGGGAAAATGTGGTGACTGTCCTGGCAGGACGCGAATGTTCAAATGTGTTAGGATTCCTTCTTGAGCAGTGTTTCTGATGATGATCATTATTTTGTTATTATGAATGTGATACATTTTTATGCCCTTCCTGTTGACGGAGCATTCTGCTGCACGGTGTTTTCACCTTCTGTTTTCCCCTTCCAGTTTGAGCGGCACGATCCGGTGGACGGGCGGATCACGGAGCGCCAGTTCGGCAGCATGCTGCTGGCTTACAGCGGGGTGCAGTCCAAGAAGCTCACCGTCATGCTGAAGCAGCTCAAGAAGCACTTTCAGGACGGAGAGGTCAGTGGTGTTCACAGCGAATCGGGGAAGTTGGGGTGCAGCCAACCCCTGTTGTGCTGAGAAATGAGCTGATAAACTGAGTAACCTTCACTGATGGCGATCGCCCCAGGCTCATCCAACCTAAGTGTAGTTGAGTGGTGCTTGATAGCAGAGATGGACAAAATTTGGGGCAGTTTCATGCCGACACTGTGAACAGGGTTGAGTTCAGGAAACTACTTTTCCTTCTTCAAGCTGTAGGTTGATGTGCAAGGGTCTTTCCCCTGCAGTAAGCAATCTTTGTCTCCTAAGGAAAAGCACCTGCACCTTCTTGGACAGRGCAGGGAGACATGCTGATTTTGCAGATGATAAATCCTTTAAGCGAGAGCAATGCAGCTATTAGCGTCCAGATCAGACCATAGGCTTGTCCATATTAAAATGCATGCTCTAGATTAAAAACCAATGTTTGCTGAGCAGCACTCCGGGTCTGGAGCCAGGATAAACATTAAAGTTGTGTACCTAGTCGCTAGCGTGACCTTGGATTAATTAGCTGCCATGACTGGGCAGCTTATTATTGCTATGAACTTATATGAAAAATTGAATTACTCATTATTTAGAGAGGAGTAAGGCTGCAGATCCTGCACTAGTTCATCTAGTGAGAGACTTTGGAGTAAAACATCCATACTGAAAGGACATTTTTTTATAGGATAGGGTGCAAAATTACTGCAGTGTTAGAATTTCATGTCTGCTTCTGTGAAGATGGATTGTTCTTTCCTTAATTACGTTATGAACAAGCAATTAAGCAAAATGAGAGCGGATGGAAGGTCTTTACCTATGTGTTGGATGGGTCCGACTGTTTTAGAGCCACTTCTTCATGACACCAGAACTGTCATTTGTTTCTTAACTGTTTTATATGCAAAATATCTTATGAAACACAAGAATTGGCCCTATTCTAGTCCTTTTTGGTCCCTCTTGTAGCACTTTAGGTCCAGATGATGCTCCTGCGAGCTGCAATGTTTTTCAGTGCCTTCAGGGACTGACCGCGTGGCTTCAAAGGAGTTTGGATCTCTACCAGCGCAGCACAGTCGCTCCTTGCATTTAAACACTCCYGAGATGCTGGTTTCGCTAGGGGTGGCAAGCGAAACCCCGTCGGCAGTATCAGTATTTCAGAAACTTCTCAACCTGTCCTAACACCAGGTGGAAGTCCAAACTCTGGGGCTGTGACGATGCATTACTTTAAGACCAATAGTGCCAAAAGCTATCCGGTTAAAAACTAGAGGAAAACGTAAGCGAGCTGAAAGGAAAGAGTCAGAGTTGAGTTTGCGTCCGAGCGTGCTCGTCTGCCGCGGGAGCCCTGCTAGCTGCACCTTCTCAAGGCCTTGGGCTCTGCTGATGAGGCCTGCAAGAGAGCATCTTTACACAAATTTCCCTACGTTTTTATAGGAAAACAGGCTTGCTAAGAACGTAAAGGGAAGACTGTCGCTGGCAAGTTCCCACAGCCTGGGCTCACTTTTTAACCTGTTTATTGCTGGCTTGGTTTCCAAGGTTGCAGTGTTGCCTCCGTGTATTTGATTTTGGAGTGAGATATTCAGGTTCTGCTTTTCCAACACCTCTGCTTTCTTTGAGCTTTAACAGTAACTATTTGATTTTTTTTGTTGTTGAAAAATATTTGACAAGTTGGTAACTGCAATGTGTGCCTAGCAGAAAACATCAGCTCTGTCTCAGTTACTTTTCCAATTGGCAAGTTTTTTGCTCTGATTTGTTTTATGTATATATGTGTGTGTGTGTGTGTAGACACATATAAATAAATAAAAATAAAAAACAGTAGGCAGGTGTATGAGAAATTAGATAGAGGGAGTTATTTTGCGGGGGGGAGGGGGAGGTTACAGAAAATATTCCCACCTTCCATGTGTAAGTCAAAAACCTGACATATGTGGCAGAAGATTTTTTTTTTTTTTTTAAAAAAACTTATTCCTTACCCCAAAATCAAACAGTTACAGATCGGCCAAAATGTGTTTCTATTTGTAGATAGCAACCAGCTTCGTAACCAGTCTTTTTCTTTCTTTATTCTAAGGACTTTTGTGGAGAGAAACTGAGGAACAGTACCGAATTTGACACTTGCAAGAGCGCGAATTGGTAGAAAACACGTAATGGTTAGGCCGGGGGAAATGAAACACCCAAAGCCCTGAGATCAGGCAGCCTCTCTATTAGCAGTACAAGGTGTTTAATGTTTTAGGGCGATGTAAAGGATGCAAAAAATAGCAGCTGCTGTACACTGGAGGCAGATAAACCCTCCAGCAGCGAGGGCACTTCAAAGCCAGTGACTATGTAGGGGCCTAGAGAAGTGAGGCAGCTAGATCACCCATTTTGGCATGTTTTAGCTCACAGAAAATCCAGTCTGGTGTCTAACTTTGCTGTGTCTTTATATGAGAGAACCTTTTCTTGAAAGCTTTTTTTCCACTCTCATTAGGGTATTTTAGGATACGGTATCCCTTGCATCCCCTATCCTGTTTGAACGCAGCACTTTGTGTCTAAACATGCTTTCTACTTTTATGGGATCACCCTGTTGCAGCTGGTAACGTTTTAGGTGGCTTACATTTTTCCTGTTTCTTTAGAAATAAAGCTGCCACGGGCAGGATGATGTTAATTGCCTTCAGAGCTTTCTGGATAGTTTATTCAGGAAAGCACTTGCCTAGATTCCTTGGGAAATGAATAATGAATGTGGTATCAGCCTGAAGAAGAGCGGTCTTGCACTGGAGACCGCAGCAGCTTCATGCCAGAATTGCTTCTTCCCCTGTGTTTGTAACCGTGGCTTTGATCTGCAGAGCAGGCAGCTGCTTGGGCCGGGCTGGGCGCGAGTCGCGTCCTCGGCAGGGCAGTGGAGCCAGCGCTGGCCGCTGCTCTCCCCTCCTGTCCCAGACCTCGGAGAGACCTTGGAGCCGCTCAGCCGTTCCGCTGTGTATCCCRCAGTAATCTCCTGTCACTGAGCACCTTGTTGATCAGAGCACTTTACAGCGCAAACACGTCTTGCAGGAATAACTTTTTTTTCTCCAAATCCCTTCATTTCACACCTCGCTAGCCTACTTTTATGGCAGCACGGCATCGTTACCAGCGCAGTTTACTAACCTGCTGCAACTCCCCTGTGCGCCTCGAGCGCAGGAGTTTTGATTTGCTATTGCTTTCCAAAGGAAGTTGGAGTAAAATCATTTTATTAGTGTGGTGTAGGAAGGGGGGTGGCAGCAGTAGCTGGAATTTTCCGAACCCATCTGGGAAGCTTTCTAATCCAGCACTACCTTGGAAATATAATTTACCATGTGGCTGTTTTATTGTGAAGTCCACCAAACAACATCTTTATTGTCTGATACGATTATCCTTTATGTGCAGAGCAATCTTGACAGCTTCCAAAGGGTTAAAGCTATAATTTTAATCTAATCTTTAGCTATTTTCCAATGTCATTGTTATTCTGTGTTCCCGCTTTTAGGAATGCTATGTTTTCTTGTATTAATTGGTCATCTGCTCTAATTTTTATTTTTCTTGAGGGGGGAAAAAAATCCAATCTTACCCTGGATGTGTGAACTCCGCATGTTCCTTGACGCTGCCACACTCTGATTTGTTTAAAATCGCATACAGTCCTCCCCCTCAAGTTATACTTGCATAGCTGCTTTCCTTCCAGGAATGGACTTAAGTTGTAGCGTCCACAGGCAAGATATTGGGTTCAGGTCTCCCTAAGCTCTAGATGACGAAGCTGACGCTTCAGAAACGATTCGTTCAGGTCTTCTACACGTGCCTCAAGGCTGTTGGCCCTCCAGAACCATGTGGTGTGTATTTTTATGTTGAAAACGCAGAAAGCAGGAGTGAGATGCAATGCACTCCAGCTGCAAGCTGGGTTCCCAGGTGGAAAGCGGTATCTTTTGCAGGCAGTGTTTGGGGCATACCTGCTGGTATAGCATTGACTTTTTTTCACCATTCTGGTAACAGAAATGCCCCCCCCCTTCCCCCTGGCACCTTTCTCCTTTGCACAAAGCAGCATGCACAAATAACACTCTGAACGGCATCAAATTCATCCAAACTGCAGCTATATCTGGAAAATATTATTGCAAGTCACCTACTGCAAATGTCTTGAAAGAAATGTTCATCCTGATCTCTCAGTCACTATCCTCAGCCTCTCCAGAAATGCATTTTCTTGTGATTCCTAGTTAACACATGCCCATATTTTATAATGAAAATACCAGTTGGTCTTTTAACAGTGACATGAGTGACTTATGAAGAGCCTAGCAGTGTTGACAAACACATCAAGAGGGAAGAGATAAATTCCCCTATCCCCACTTTTGACTTATAAAGGAAACCATTCATGTCTATCAATTTGTCAGTGGAGTTCTGAGGTTATTTCATTTTCTGATTTTTTTTTTCTTTTTTTTCTTTTTTTGTGGTTGGAAAGGAGTCAATGTTCACGCCAGACCTGCAGAATTCATCACGAGTATCTTAGTTTTCATAATACCGATGACATTTGTGCCCTAGAGATTCTGTACATTTATCTGCGTGAAAGCCCAGGTTTGTAAGGTACCTCCATTTGTCATTGCTTTTGCTTTTTCTGCTGGTGAGAAGAACCCCGAGTTTACGTGTGTAAGCAATAAGCTTTTCCTTTTCTGTCTGGAAGCGGAAGGAAGAGCAACTGCAGTGTTGGTACTAAACCAGGGGCCGCTTTGCATGAACAACGCTGCTGTGTTTGGCCTTGATATTTGCTATTTCACAGGAAAGTTGCTCTTTTTAGAGCCTGAAACAGTGCTTTGGCAGATGAATCTTTCCTCCCCTTTATTTAAAACTAGTTTATCAAGTGTTGTTGGACAGCCTGACTGCCATCAAAACTGAATGAATTAGAGTAAGCAAAGGGAGAGATCATTTTTGTCTGTAAATAAATAATATTAAAATACAAAAAAAAGTCACCCTGTGCTTTTGTGTAGAGAAGTGATAAAGCTCTGGAATTGATGTCAATGCTATTGGATCGTAGCAGCTGGTCAGATAAATCAGAGCACGGTTTCTTTTGTTAGCCTTAAGTGGCCAAATGAATTYGGATTCCTGCAGGTTTTCCAGATTTTGTTTCGTACTCTGCTCCCAGCCGGTAACGTGTCAATCTGGAAACGCACTATCTCAATTCCGTGCCTAGCAGGGAGGACTTTGGATAGGTATCTGAATTGCGAAGGTCTGTTCTCTTGGAGATCCAGTTCATTTTACCCAGTTATAAAAGGGAACCTGCTAAAAATATACTCATTTCTGTACATACATTTTGGCTTTGGAAACGTAACCGAATGCTGCAGGTATATGGTGGTGTTTAACAAGCGCACGTGAAGTCTTTTCCACCCGTGTACTGGTAAGTCCACGCTGTTCGTGTAGCGAGTCATTGCAATACTCCTTAAAAAGGACTTTCGAGGGTCCCGCTGTCCGTATGGGTGCTCGTACTGGAGGGCAGGAGAGGCACGAGGTCCGTCACCAGGCGGCCTGGGCCTGGGCCTCGGGCTCTGTCCATCTCTGCCGCCAGACCTCTCATGTTAAGGGTAATTCGGCGAGGCAAAGCGGGGCTGTGCAGGGCCCGGAGAGAGTCGCTGTGCTCTGAGCGTTCAGCACTTGCCCTCGCACCGCGGGGCACTGAGCGCGGTGGTGAATTCGGGGCAGGTTTTGGTCCTGTTGTCAGGAAGGGACCCAAAGCTGTTCTGCAGGCAGATTCACCCTTCTCTCTTACAGGTAAATGGCACAAAGCTAGGTTTAAAATTCACTATTTTTGATAGTTCCAGACAATGTATGGGTTAATTTCTGGGAAACATCCCTAAATCAAGGTTTACTAGATGCCTCAGGAATATCCCACCCAATGTCAGCGCCTGTTTGGAGGCATCTTGGTTGTTCATCTGTACGTTGCACAAAAACAGAGGTGTCTGTGTGGTTCTCGGTGCAGTAAGTACCTGATATTTTTTTGCTAGGACAGTATTTTGGTTAGTTCTGCGGTACAGCTCTGAGCACCTAGCTTCTTGGGAAGTGGAGCAGGCGTACACTTGAAGAAAGCTCCCCAGACAGTAACTGGGGATTTCCTTAGGTATGTTATTTACGTGTGCATTTTGCTAACTCATTCTTTTTGCTCTGGATTCATGAATCCAGCAGTGACAAAACCTGCAGTTGCTGGAAGTGTGCATGCTGTAGGACATGTATGAACCACATTGCAAGATGCTCAGTTACAGCAAAGATAGGAACAGGCTGAAATACTTCCATGGTAGATTATAAATCTTCTGTGATTCTCTTACTTAAAATTCTAGAGGCACTGTGTCTCTATAAGATGATTTAAAAAAAAAAAAAGTGCTTTTTATTTCAGAGTGATAGGTCACTTCTTCCCTGGTTTGACGGAACGAGTGAATTTGTCGGGAATGTTTTGAGCAGGGTTACAACAGGTCGTATAAATTTATATTTGACAGTACCAGCTGGATGCGTTGTCTTCCATTCAAACCGTGAATCTGTGTTGTAGTATGTATGGGGATTTTTGGTATCTCGGTGTATCAGTCTGTCTCGCTAGACAGGATAGGAGGAGCCTGAACTTGAACTCATCTTGCCATGCTGATGTATCACTCCAAGGAGGACGTGCGAGTGGTGATGACCCAGGTGATGACATACTACCTCCTCTGTGGCCTCAGCACTGTGTTTGCTCAGGGTGAAGTTTGGAAGTTGTTCTTATTCGAGCACTGATAGAGTTCTGCTGGTGTTAGCGAGAGGAAAAGGATCCCTAAAGCCAGGACTTGAGGGCTGTGGGATGCAGGTCTCAGAGCCAAGCTTGCCGGCAGCTACTCTACCTTTGCGCTCGCCTGAGTGCTGGCCCTACATCGACGGGACTCGGGGAGGGTCACGGGTTGGATCTGCTCAGTTAGGAGAGTGCAGCGTATCACCGTTGCAATAACGGAGCCTTTGTGTTTCTATCCGTCCATCAGTTGCAGCAGCACACGGCAGCGCAATAGGGGAGGGCGTCTCGGGATGTGCTTCCAGGGCTGACCAGATGGCCAGGCCAGCTCAAACGTGTCTCTACATGCTGTGGGTCAAGCCCTTGAAACAGCCTTGTGCTATTGAGTTGCGTTGACATTCGTAATCTGAGCACTGTCACAGTCTCTTCTTTCCTTAACTGTAAGATGTACTCTTTTCTCTGTTGTAGGGGCTGACATTTGAGGAGGTGGAGAGCTTCTTTACCTTTCTGAAGAACATAAACGATGTGGACACGGCTTTGAGCTTTTACCATATGGCTGGAGCTTCGCTCGATAAAGGTATTAAAACTTGTGAGATGGACAGAGCCTGAAAGCTTAGGGGAACGCTTTTTATGGGGTGTGTTTGGACTTTGGACGCTGCTAACAAGCCTAGTCTGACAGAGTAAAAATATACTGAAATCACGTTTCCTCCCATAAAGCAAAGGTTTAACCTGCTCCAGTGCGTGGATGAAGAGGGATTTCAGGTTTTATACTTTCCCCATGTTAGATACACAGGGAAAAAATGCTGAAATTTATTACTGTGATAGACTAGTGGGCTATGATACCGCTGTTCAGCAGAATTATTCAGGCCTGCTGTGTGCAGAGGCAAAACCAGCCCGGGGAATAGCACTGGCTGTGTTACCAGGGCCTGGGCAGAGCTGGGTTTCTTCTTCTCAGTCCTTTGGAGTGAGTGTTTTCTGCTTTTATGAAGTACTTGAAGAATTATTGTTGGACATAAGTGGTATTGTAACAAGACTTGTCCAGTGTCTCTTCTGGAGTTCCCCGTGATTTGTGTGGCAGTATTATGACCCGGTAGCTGAGTTGCTAGGAACTGTGCTTTGCTTTGGCTTTGCTTAAAAATAGGGTATCTTATCTCATGGCCAAATGCTGCCCTTACTGATCTAAAATCAAAGTAGTGGTGAGCACCTTTGGAGTATCCAGGCCTGATGGAGGGTGGAAGGAGAGCACTGGGTGGGGAGCGCACCTGCATTTTCTTGCAGGCTCTGTCTTTTACTTGGGAACCTACTGAGTGCCCAGACTGAGCGTTAGAGTATCTCCAGAGCCGGCTCTCTTCAAATAACCCACAGTCAAGAGAGAACGTGGCCATGACTCGAAAGCTGGGGTTTCCTGGGGAGATTTGTGATAGTGTGGTTTATTGATCAAACCAAGCCATCTCCTTCTTCATCTCACCGTGCATTTCCTCTTCTGAACTAATCCATTGCAGGTATGTTCTCAGGTCTGAACGTACTGAAGTTCTGTACCGTTCATTTAAAAAAAACCTTGAATTCTCCGCGGTCTCTACCTGTCACAAGTGCGTGCATGTCTTGTGTCTAGATCTCTTTTTGAAAGAATAGTTTTCAGACGCTCAGACTGGGAATATAACAAACCTTTGCAAACTAAAGGTTTTTTGAAGTTTAATGGAAACTCTTGTTCTCTACTTAAAAAGTTAAAGCTGATTTACTTAGGCAGCTGCAAAATCAAATGTTTTAGGAATAAGTTCTTCTTTGAACTGTTGCCGTTGTGGGAATATTAAGACATTAATAGGTTTTGGGGCAGTAGAATTACAAAGAGAGTCAAACATGTCACATGTCTTCTTCTGCATGTCAACAGCCCTTCTCGGCTTTGATATTTATTTTATTTATTTATTTATTTATTTATTTTTTAGATCATCTGTACTCTTTATTGTAGATCATTGTATCTTAAGGCTTAAACTTAAAAGAATCTGATAGGCTCTTCCTTTCATTTAAAAGAAAAAGTGAGCAATGAATAGTGTATGTTAAATACGGATCTGCTGCTGCACAGAGCCCCCTCTGCAGTGTGCCGGGAGCAGGTAATAGCCCCCAGAATCCAAATTTCTCAGACTGTCTGTAATAAATTAGCAATTGTAGGGTCATGTATTTGTGGAATATTTAGACCCACACACAGTTGGTATATCAGTGTGATTGCTGTTTAATTGTGTGCAATTAATGAGTTTGTGCTGGAGCCACAGACCTTGATCCAGGAGTCCTTTGGCTGAAGTAAGAAACCTTGGAGAGGCTTCAGGCTGCTTCACTCCTCCAGAAATCAGCTGGGTCTGGAAGCAGCAGAAAAAGGTCTAGTCAACACCAGTTTGGCAATTATGGAAACTAGGAAGGAGAAATCCCTGCTGATTAAAAACCGACAAATACAAACATTACTCTTCTTTTGAAGGAAGAAAAGCGGAGGATAGTTTRTGCGCCCCATAAATTGCTCCTAGCCTAATGCAGCAAGCCCTCTTGTTATGATTTTAGAAATGTTGCTTAAAATGAAACAGGAAAAACGAATGACACCAAACAAGCCATAGCTTGGCCAACTCATTCTCCCTGTTAAATTAAAATAGGCTATTGTTTTAAACAGATCGTAAAATTGTATTTTAATGAAGCCCAGAATAACGCATAGATTACTAGTTAGTCCATCTTTGATTTTTTCCAGAAACAAAACAGCAGTCGTTCTCTTAAATCATAAACAAATCACATTTAGGAAACTTTCCCAGCCAGTTGGCCTGGGCTTGCAGCTGGCAGCAGGGCTGGAGCCGAATTCATCACTTCTTCCCCTTTCGAGGAGAGGGTGTGAATTGCACTTTTTTTGGCACCATCTGCAGCCAGACTCTCCAAGCAGCTCTTCTGCTGGCACCAGGAGACAGCGATGATATAAATCCCTTGTATTTTAGGGCAAGGCACAGATGCAGCTTGATAGAGAACAGCAGCTAGGCAGGGGGACAGGGAAGAGACTGCATTTTCCATCAGTGACTCATGGCCTGAAAATGCAGTGAAGTATCTGCCCAAAAGCCCTCCTCGCTTCCTAGGTGAGTGGGAAATGGCCCAAAACTTATCCTGAGCCACTTGAGGGCACGGGTGATGTTTAAAAGAAGCTGACAGCAAAATACTGTTCTGTAAAATTGAATTAATAGAAGATATTTTAGGTTACTGAGACTGTCTGTAGTATTTGTGTTGTACATATGAGCTTTGGAGATGAAAGGGGTGTACAGAGTTAAATAAAAATAGGAGAAGGGATTGAAATGAGGACAGGAAGGGGGGAATGGCCTTCGTGGAGCCTTGGGCAGGCAGGGCTTGGATGTGGCAGGGAAGGGGAGATGGGCCAAGGTGGTGGTGGGGAACGGCTGAGCCTTGTGCTCCATTCCAGGTGGATTGGACAGCTCTCTGGGGAGGTGAGGAGTTAATGGAAAACGCTTTATTTGAAGGATAGAGCTTGAAATGGCTGCACACTTGACAGGGATTTGGAAGGAGGTAGAGGTGATCTTGAAGTACAGCAGGTATTTGTCATCAAGTTGCTGTTTTTGTTTTAGTCTGCTCTGAGTCGGATCAAAGAAATAATAGTCCCATGTGAAGGCACGGTTCAGCTCACTTATCTGGAGTAACCGTGTGTAGTCAACCCTGTTAGTGGGCTGGGGTGGACTTTCGTAGAATCACAGAATAGCTGAGGCTGGAAGGCACCTCTGGAGATCGTCTGGTCCAACCCTGCTCCTCAAACAGGGTCACCTCAAGCAGGTTGCCCAGGACCACATCCAGTTGGGTTATGAATATCTCCAAGGATGGAGAGTCCACAACCTCTCTGGGCAACCAGTCTTGGTTTGCCTTGGGCAAGCCCCCCATCCTGTGCTCTCAGGAGCTGGGTAAAATAACATTCAGGGGAACATTGGATGAAATGCTTGCTTTGCTGGTTAAAAAAGGCCATTTCCATTTACGTAGCCACCAGTGAAAGAGTCCAGCGTCAGAGAGAGCGTGTACAAAAGCACAGATGAGTATTTATGATTATTTCTTGGAAGAAGAGTCAAATACTGGAATGTAGTGTCCTGCAGAGGCAAGTCATGAGTCGTTGCCCATGCTGCCCTCTCACTGATGCGCTGACGTGTGTGTCCCAAAGGAGACCATCTATGCAAGTGCTTTGTAACCAGCAGGAGAGACCTGGAGCTCCTCTGCCCTTGGCTTTTAGTGAATGCACAGTTGCAGGTGCAGCTTTGCGGAGCGCTGGTGGAACGAGGTGAGGACCCCGCAGCAGGTCTCAGTGTGACGTCGCACATGGCTCGGACCGCAGCGGCTGCCTTCGACAGGCAGCAGGAGGAACTTGAGAAGCAGCTCTGGGATACGGCGGAGCGAGGTGTTGGGCCGGGCTCCGTTACTGCAGAGGATACCCGTCTGCCAGGCTCTGTAATCTAACCAGTAACCCCAGGGACAAGCTCTCTGGAGATCAGCAACTCCTAGCACACTTTGAATCCCTTTCAGTTGAGAAACCATTTTCTGTGCTGTAATTTTTCTTTCTTCACTAATTTGTGACTGCGAATATTATATAACCAGTGGATCATCGCTGCCTTTGGTCTGGTAGCTCCTCTTTTTTTCCTGGAGGTCTGATCTCCGTGCCTTTCAGTCGTGCTCCCTTTGACATGACCACAGCTTCTGCTGAGCCGCAGGGCTGCGTAGGGCTGAGCCTGACCTCGCAGGAAGCAAAACAGAAATACGCACCGTGCAGGACTGGGGGGGGTCTTCACTAATTTTTGTACATCCCTGTTCTAGATGTGTGTTCCAGTGCATATGTGTAGATAACGTCGTAGCACAAAACTCGTTATGACTCGTTTGAAAAGAAATTAAATAGGTGTTGTATGGGATCCAACGTTTCCAACTGGAGCACTTAAACTGAGATATATGCATAAATCTGGGACCCTAAAGAGTCTGGAGCTTTTCCTGGCTGCAGCGAGTGCTCCCGTGATCAGAAAGCAAGGCTGCTTTCATCTCCCCGAACGTGGGCGGAGGTGATGACTACGCAAGTTTGCAGACCTCGGACTTGCCAGAGGCTTTGGGGAAGGTCCATAGACCTGAATGCAGAAGTGGCGCGTCTGAGATGGGGAAAACAGCACTGAGGTACCAGTGAGAGTCCCACCTGCGCTGGGCGCAGGAGCCCTGCGCCGATGGAGACGGCCTCCGTCGGGCCGAGAACACGGGCGGCTTCTCCTTCCCCACGCAGTGGGAAATGACACGTTGGCCTTAAATTGCATGGGGGGGTTTAAATGCCCTACCTGAAGGAGTGATGTTGCTTTCTGAATGTTAACGGAGTGGCCAGGCAGCTTATAGTGAGTGGTGTTACTCTCCTCTTAAATTCGGTCCTTTAATGCTGCTATTAAAGGACTGGCTGCTTAGGATCCCACCCCTTTCTGTAGCACATGGAGAAGACGTGTTTGCAAGCAGGCTTGCTAAAACAGTGCTCACTAAGTAATTCTGAGGGTCTGAGTGGAAAAGATAACAGTTGTATAATATGCTAAATTTGCATAAAATACGCGGAAGGCTCACTAAAGGCAGGAATGTGAGACTGTAGAAATTTTAAAAGAAGAATGGCTTTCCGAGGTGTAAATGTCAAACTCATTTTCTGTGGCATAAAATCCGGGCGATTCCTCTGTGTGAAGACTAACGGAGCCATCACAAAGTCTAAATCTTGACAGGATCTGTCTTACGAAAGAGGCTTCCCCAGAGAGAGCCTATTTCATTTTCCTGAATTGTAAAGAAATGCCACTTGGAGGTTTACTTTGATTTTATTTGCCTCATCAAGGAGTCTTACAGCGTGTGCATCAAAGAGGAAAGTAATGATGCTTTCTCGTTCATTATGACCCCTTAAAAAAAAAAACAAAAATTGTTACCATGTGCAGACTCTGAAAATAACATTTATGTGGTTTTGCATAAAACAAGTCCCGAGAAGAACGCGGCTCTTCGAACGCCGCTCGTAGCCGCCGTCCCCTTCCGTCGCTGGCTGCCTCGCTCCGCCAGCGGATCGCCCCAGCTCCGGCTCCAGGCAGGCGGCGAGCACTGGTTGTCGGATTTCCTCTCACAGGGGCCGCGAGAATCGCCGCCAAGAGCTGCTGCAGCTTGGCRGAAACACAGCGGTACCTCAGCTTGGTCCAGCATCTTCAGAGAAGATTTAAATCGAAATGGAGTTAAATTCAATTCAATCTGGCTGTCTGCGGAAATACAGATTGCATTTGCAGTCTGGAATTATTGGTCTGAGACGGGAGATGACTTACAGAACATCCATCATTTCCATAGCCTGGGTGTCTTGCAGCACCTCCACAACGTAAGCTGGCGCGTGGCAGGTCTTGGTGAAACCCAGTACCAGTTAGGCTGAGAAATAAGTTAACCTAAACCTTTTTTTTATTATTTTTAACGCTAAACCTATTTTTTTTCCCTTGAGCTTTACATACGGTACTGAATGAAGTCCCAAGGCTGTGGCAGGTAAGCGTTACAGGCAGCTGGAGCCAGGAGTGCACAAACAGGGCTAAGAATAGCCAGYGGCTCTGCGGGCTCCCGGCGCGGCTGCCGCGTCGCCTCGCGTTAAAACATTCGCTGCGTTTGGGATTTGGAGGCACCCGCAGCGATCCCGGGTCACCGGGGCTTGAGCCTGATCCTTTGCTCCCTCCGCAGCCTGGCTAGGTATTCGGTGAACGGGCATCCCCTAAGGGCAGGGGAAGGATCGCTTTTGCAAGGCGTATATAAAATCTAGAGGCAAGGTGTTTATCTGCGTAACGAAACACGCCGTTCTCATTTTGGCACCGGCATTTGCTGCCACTTGGTGTTGGCGGGATTAGATCAAAGAGGCCAGATGGGGCACTTGACAGTAGTAATGCAGCCCCGATTAATGCGTTCTGCGTGGCTACAAAAGCATCTGTGATTGCAACGTTTGCTGCAATGTTAAGGAAGACGGATTTCTCTGGCTTTTGCAAGAAGGCTTTGATGCATTATTTTGTTCCTCGATACGAATGCAGTTACAGAAGTAATTTGCTGTGGCAGTGTGCAGGGGCTCGCTGCAGAGCTGGAGCTCCTGTTTCTATGCCTGCACGGAAACCACATGAAGATAAAAGCTTTCTGGTACCTCTGTAGGAGACCTATAAATATTGCATTATACGCATGTAATTTATAGTCATACTCTGTTCTGTTTTGRGGTATGTGTGATTCTATTATAAAAGCAAAACTGTTTGATAGAGCAGGCAAACTGGAAAGGAAAAAAAAAAAAGAAACCCATCTCTAGCTGCCAGTTCCTGTGCTGTCAAGGGTTAGATCTAGATTTCCAGCTATATAAGAGAAGAATTTACCTGTCCCCAGACCTGTTCGCCCACCTCRAGGGCAACCGGGCAGATACAAAAACAAATCTGACGTCTCTTTGCTGCAGCCACAGCTTGTCATCRCCGTTCAGTGACCAGTTCTCCAGCTTTCTCATCGCTTCTCTAGCAGTGAGTCGGATGATGCCAAAGTGGGTCACCGCTGCCATAGTGCCYGAGCGAGGATTTTGCATCAAAGGCAATTGCATAGCTGTTCTCCAGGGGCCGCTTCTTTCCTTCTTCCTTTCATATTTCTGTTACCAGCTGGGTTGGGGGTTTTTTTTCCGCCCTTTCACATTGCCCTCGGCTCGTCCTGTGTAGGAGGACACCTGAAATTGTCCTCGTTTGTCACGTAGATCCACAGCCTCTTTCAAAATGGCTCTGCAGGAAGGTTTCTCCCWTTTTCTAGAGCCCGTGCTCTGAGCGAAGAGGGTCTGAGCGCTGCTCCGGGGGGTGGATGATCCATTTGGCTGGCAGGTGAGAGTGGCTGGGCTTCATCCATCTGTGTGG
>NW_020450185.1:58126-91730 GCF_003343035.1 Apteryx rowi | reverse complement strand
TTTTTTCTCCCCCACCCCCATGCAGCTTTTTTGTCAGAGCCTCTTCTGATGCCTTTTCCGGTGCCTTTTTCGGGTTGCCCCAGCGGTCAAGCAGAGGAGACCAGCAGGTTGCTTTGCTGCTTCTCCCGATTTTGAGGAGTAGCTTGTGCTTTTCTGCAGGGGCCGTTCCAAGGGGAGGTCAGCTAAAAGCAACCATTTTGAGACGAAGGGACTTTCTGAAGGCCTGTCCATGTTCCTGGCCATCCATCCCGGCGTGGAGCACCCCGAGTGACGGGCACAAGAGCCAAGGGGAAGGGGATTGGGGTTTGCCTGCTGCGTAACCAGCCTAGCTCGGGCCAGGACGGGCTTCTGCTTGCTTTTGGCGGAGGCATCTGCGATGCGTGTCTCGAGAGTTGGTCATCCGTGTGGTGGTCCGCTTGGATGCAGGCCAGGTGGGAATTGCAGGATGCATGACTTGAATTGCCACCATTTCTTTTTTTTTTCCTTTTTTCTTCTAAAATCAAGGGGAAAGCTGAAGCCAGCATTGTAATTTAATTACAACTTGTGAACACTTGATGCAAGCAAGAGCTAATTAAATCATAGGCTGTTAACGTACTTTTGCTAGGGCTGAAGAGCACAGTCGTCTGATGTGCCCGTTCGCTCGTGCTGGGATTCATTCAGGCGACTGCTTTGGCTCYTCCGGGCTCATTTGTGCCTAAGGGGGTTATTCTGGAGCAGGGAATTTCGGAGAGCTGGAGGGAAAGGGATGCATGGGTGGGGTGACTTTTTCTGTACTTAAAACACAAATGCCTCTCTCTGTTTCCCTAGTTATCCAGATCCTCTTAAAAACCTTTCCTTGTGCRCGGGGCAGTATATTCTGTAACCTGGCTGGGCAGAGGTGGGGTTAGGAGAYGCACAAAGTCGCCCGGCTGTTCAGTTTGGCAAGCTTTGGGCTTAAAGAGGTGGATTTTTTTTTTAAAGAAAACTTTAAAAAATTCAGGTTTTCTTTAACAGTGCCTTAAAAATGATTCATTCCTTTTCCCCCCACCAAGCGGACCCCGACCTCTGAGCCAGCAGAGCGCTTATGGAAGCAGCRGCTGTATCGCGTGTCACGCTGATGGAAGTGAAATATGGGGTAATAACTGCAGAGGAGAACCACATCTCTCGTACAGGAAAGGGTTGTGGCTCAGAATAATCGCAGTGAAGCGGGGCATGCCTGCCTCTTTTTTCTTTTTTTTCCCCCCCCTCCACCTTCTCTTTAAGTTCAGCTTTTTCATGAATTATATAGCAAAAGACGGGAGAGGATTTTATCCGGGATAAAGCGGTGATTTCCACTGACGAGCGCCAGGGAAGACGTCCGTGAGCTTTGCGCCGCTGCGCGGGAGCTTGACGGTGCTCTCCGCGGAGCTGCGGCGGGCGGCTTCCATCTGCCGGCACTAGCGGGTGCCCCTTCGCCRCGGGCTGCCGGGCGTCGGGGAGAGGCAGGCTCCAGCCGCAGGCGAGGAGGAAAGGGACTGGAGGGACCATGCGTCTGAACGCTTTACCAAAAAAAAAAAAAAAAAATCCAGCCAAAACACTTTGATTCTTCTTTAAGCAAGTTCTAATTAATCTGGCTATGTTATAGATTGGGTGTTTATTTTTTTTCCCTTCCTGTAACTAATTCTGACACAAAACTCTTTACAGTTTCTGAAAGGCCAATAACTCTACAGGGGGAGCAGTGCAAGAAACAAGCCGCGGAGGAAAGCAGAGGCGTTTTTTGTTGTCGCTGTTTGATTTCTATTTCATGCCGCTTCTCTCTATTGCTCACTGAAGTGGAGCTCTGAGATTAAATGCATTTTGGTTGCATTCATCTCATTGGTTTTGCACTTTTTCAGTGCCAACTCTCCATTCTTTCAGCCCTTTGGAAACTATCGCTTTACATCTCTGAAAAGCTAACAAATTAGAATTGCAAAAATGCTTTTTCATTAGTGAGGGTTGCTAGATTTCTGTAAAAAGGCGCTTGCAAAAAAAAAAAAAGAAAAATCCTGTTACTTTTCTTCCCATGAGTTCCTTCCCTTGCTCTACGTGCCATCACCGCCCTCAAGTTTAATATAAAGTTCCCTTATTCTGTAATAAAATTGAGAGTTCTGCTATCAACAGAATTTCCTGCTCCGATTTCGGCTCCGAGGGCRGCTCCGGCGCTGGGCGGGATCACCRGGGCTGCTGTGGTGTCGCTATGGAATTGGCCGGGAAATTCCTTCCGCTAATAACCGTGCAACCAGCGGCGTGTTCCCGCGGACGGTGCCAAGCGCTGCAGGTCGCCAGGCCTCTGCGGGCCAGCGGAGGCGGCGGCAAGGCTCCTTCCCAGGACAGGGAAGCCTGCAAAAACCTCGACAACACTGTTGTCGAGCAAGGCCCCGGATTGTTTGAGGTTTTGGCCGAGTAGGGCGCAAATTAGGATGCGCTGATGCAAAACCCTTCCGTTTTACAGGGTTCGCTTCTAGCAGCTTGGCGTCCGGCTGCCTGACTCCTCGCCCGGCCGACGGCAGCTCTTTAAAACTGCGCCTTGGCTGGAGCAGGGAAGCGAGCCGAATGCTTCAGTCCTGACAAAAAAAAGACAACTGAGCTGTTCCTCCCTGGCCTCTCTTCTCCAGTGAGCAGCCGCCAAAGGGAGACTCGAGGGCAGCCAGGTGCAGAATAATACGTGGGAAACAGCTAAACCAGCCTCTCGAGGGCTTTCTGTCTTCGTGCAGCAAAAGCGACCGCGTGCCCCTGCCAGGCTGATAGCTCCGGGGATCGCTCTCCGCTGGGAGTGCAAATAAAGCCACTTGCTTTGCCGATAAACTCAGCCAGGAGCCTGGGGGGGATCCAAAATCATTTGGTGCAACTATTTTTTTTATTGCCGGGTTAACCATGTCTAACTGCYGCAGAGCCGGTTGAAGGAAGACCCTGGAAGAGCTGTTTCTGCAAATATTAGATGGCCCTGGGCAGCGCTGAGTCTGTATTGGCCCTGGGTTGCTTAATGGGAAAACTTTCTCTTTTTCGCCCCAAACCTATTGAAATAGTTGTCTTATAGGGTATCATCTTTGCGACACAGTTGAAAGGAGCTGCCTTCTCCATCGAGCCCATCAGGAGAAGTTAGAGATTTCCCACCTGGTGCTTATGGTAGTCCTGACCTGACTTCTGATTTTGCAACCAAAGGGGGGAAAAAATTTCCCTTCTAAGTGTCTTTACTGTTTTGCTTGAACACAAAGCTAACACACTCCAGTGCTCACTGGCAGCCCTTTCCCCCCGCTGTTCCTCGTTGCATTAAAAAGCAGCAGCTTTGGGGGGCCCGGTTCAGAGGCACGTGTTGAACAGGCCAGGGAGAAACCTTATTTCAAGCCTCTTTGCTCTGCGGCCGTTCTTGTGAAAGCAGTTTCGCGCGGAGGAGCAGCGTTCCTGTGCCCGGCGGGTTGCGGCGTTGTGCTAACGTTGCGTCCTTGCTTCCCTCGCAGTGACGATGCAGCAGGTGGCCCGCACGGTGGCGAAGGTGGAGCTCTCCGACCACGTGTGCGACGTGGTGTTCGCCCTCTTCGACTGCGACGGTGAGTGACCTGAGCCGTGGGAACTGCTCTCGGCTGCGTCTGCCTCCCGCACGGGCGAGAGTTTATCCAGGTGACAAAATACAGAGAAAAGGCGACGGCCACAAAAGTTGTCTGGGGCACTGATTGGGATTTGGTTGTGTCAGAAATGTTTCCTTCTCGGGAAAGCGTGTGCGGGGCTGTAGTCACAGAATCAGACAACGGCTGAGGTTGGAAGGGACCTCTGGAGATCATCCAGTCCAATCCCCCTGCTCAAGCAGGGTCACCTGGAGCAGGTTGCCCAGGACCTTGTCCAGATGACTATTGAATATCTCCAAGGATGGAGGCTCCACAACCTCTCTGGGCGACCTCTCAGGCAACCTTGTGTCACCTCCAGGAGTTTAAGATACTATCGTTCCTCTTTTTGCATCAGCTGAAGCAGAGAAATACTGTTAAAAAGGTGAAATCAGTCACAGGAGGCAGACCAGATTTAAGATGAAATTTGGGGGACTGTTTTCACCCCCTCTTCACCTGGTTGACTCTTCCCACTGTTCTTCAGCTCTGTTCTCCGGAGATGGAGAACAGCTGTTCAGTTGTCCATGCTCGTGCTGCCCGTATCCATGGGACCTTGCGCGTTGTGCTGCACCACGTCACCGCCGGCGCTTTGGGCTGTGCTTGTGCTCGGKATCCCTGCCTTCCTAGGAAGGGCGCCTGACGGTGCACAGCTACCTATACGGTGCCTATACATCCCTRTATATCGCTTATAAAGCGTTGCACTTTGGAAGGGTGCGGACAGCTTACTGCAGAGAAAAAGCAGCTTGGCCRTATAGCGGGGCTGCGGGCAGCACCACTGAGCTGCGCCCACAGGTCTGGCAGGGGGCTCTTGCCAAAAATCCCTCCCTCAAAACTGATTCTTGCCATTGCTCCGACGGCGTTTGGCCTTTCGCACGTGCTGCTGACACAGCCAGCCGCGGTCTTTGAAGCGCATTGGCATAGGTGAGAGAACGATACTCACTGCCGGGGAGAAGCCAAATTCTGCGTTTGTCCAAAACTGCCGAGCGACCTCGCTGCCTCCCCGGCTGTCCAGCACGTTCCCTGGAATATGGCATCTTTCTGCAATTTCTTTTCTTTCGCTGCAGCAGTGCTGCATAAATAAACAGTTGTTTGCTTGCTGATTTAAATAGAAGAGGAAAAAGTGCCCATCTCCTGAATTCCTCTGCTGTTGGTGGTCCCTCTTGGTTTCAGCCCCACCTGCTGCTTTGCACCATTTTAAAGTAAAGTTGAATCTTTGTTTTATTTTTCTCTATGGTTCGGTGCCATTTTCTGGTTAGATCCTCAAACCAGATGATCCGATTGGAGATTAGCGTGAACTGAAGGGTATCCAAATATTCTCAATTTGCATTCTCTCATAGGGGAATCTGCTAAATATTTTGATAGCAAACCTTTTGAGGGAAAGATTGTGGCCGTCAGAGAAGCCCCTGGAAAGGAAGGAATGAAGTGGAGAAGCAGTCGCAGACCTCTTCATTTGGTTTCACTCTGTCAGTGTTTGTAGCATTACTATGCAYGCATCAAAAACCTGCAGAGCCGGAGGGGATTTTACACATCTCTTGATATTTTGCTGGAATTTCACAGCCTAAATTTGCATTTGGAAGTAATGCAGAAAAAAACCCTCTTAAAGTAAAAAAAAAACCAACTTGTTCATTAAATATACCTGACACTGTTCCTAGTATTGACCAGAGAGATGCTGTGTCTTTTGATCTGGGAAGCTGGTGGAACTGATGGGCTTGTTTTCTGAAGAACTGAAGTGCCTCATTTCTCAGTGCCTACTTAATTTTAGTGTGGGGAAAGCACAGAAGTGAAGGAGAGGGTCTTGGGCTTGTTTTGAGATGACATTACCCCCCTCCCGTTCCCCTGCATGTAGTTTGGTTGCTTTTTCTATGATGCTGCAGATGCTGAAATCGGCAATAGCAGATGTGTGCCATGGGTGGGAGAGCAAAAAAGGCAGCGTTTAGCCCACGGAGAGGAGAAAGTCRGTGCCGTAACCTGCTTGGGGGCAGCCTGAAGGGGAGACGAGAGGTGATATGGCTCTTTGCCCATGTAGTACTTAAAGAAGAGTAGTGGAAAGGGGTGTTGAGAGAGAGAAGCCTCTTCACCCAGCTCGGGTTAGAGGGACTTGCGCTTAACGGCTTAACAAGGCGACGTGCTTAGGTGTGTGCGCCCTGGCCTCTGCAAAGCTAGAGGAAGCTGCCGGAGATGCTTGTGAACAGATTGCCTACAACAGAAACCGTAAGGTTACCGAGACCTGAGATGGCATAAAGCTCGGCTTCCTCCCAGAAGGATTCGATTTATACGTAGGGGAGGGCTCACAGCAGCCTCCGCCACAACGATGCCGTGAGGAAGAGACGGGCAGTCTCGGCGCCCCGTGTTCAACGTGACTCCTGCATCAAGCTCGTCCAAAGCTTCCCGAGGAAGCCAGGTCTTCCCCTTACGAAGACCTGATTTGGAGAGTCGCCTGTAGGAAGTCTTCTGATGACAAGTTAGTTCAGGAAAGTGTGAAATCCCGCTGCGTGGTGTCCACCCTCGCGGTGTGGATGCCAGCGGTATGTCACCCCTTGTCYGGGCTGCCCTCGGTGAGGTTTCTCYTGATGCTATGAAAACCTCGGCGCTCCCGAAGCCAAGTCTGTTGAACTTGTCGCTGCAAATATCACGGCCGCTTCTGCCCGGTACATGGGGGTGAGGGAGGCCATGTCTGTCCCCGCACGCTCACGCATTTCGGCGAAGGCCGGTCATGGCAGGGATGCTCAGACTGTCGTTGCTGCAGAGAAAACGGCAAGGAAGAAATCTGTGCCTGGGGTGATCCTGTAGGGAGGCTCATTTCTCCCAGTTCGGAAACTGGATCGCAGATGGATTAGCGTGTGTGTGAGTGGGCAGGGAGTTTGTGGGGTTTTATATCTCTAACAATTTCTCTTCTTCTCCTAGGGAATGGAGAGCTGAGCAACAAGGAGTTTGTTGCCATTATGAAGCAGCGGCTCATGAGAGGCTTGGAGAAACCCAAAGACATGGGATTCACGCGGCTCATGCGGGCCATGTGGAAATGCGCCCAGGAGACGGCTTGGGACTTCACCACACCGAAGCAGTAGCCGGGCGGGCGGGAGAGCCCGGCTTCGCATGCTCCTGGAGCCCGTGTCTCCTGCAGCGCGTCCCACCGAGACCTGCAGGTGCCCCTCGCTCCTGCAGAAACCTGCTGCTGGCACCAGGCTCTGCGCCGAACCAGAGCCGAGACTGTTGATAACCGGAGATTTTGTAAACACTTTGGTAGAAATCGAAGCCTGTTGTATCCGCTGCTTCCGCTTGCCTCTGCTTTTGCTCCCTTAATATTCCTCTCTCTCTCTCTCAGGAAAAAGACTGTTCTTATGCCCCAGCCGTGGTGCGCTCTGCGTCCTGCGGAGCTGGGCATCGAGCTGGTGGGCTGCACCCCATTTTATGTAATGGTATTACAAAACAGCATGCTTTTTATCTTAAAATTTTAAATCGCTCCTATGAAAGAAGCCCTGGGATTCCTGGAAAGCTCATCCCAGCTTTTGCTCGTGAGCCCTAGGAGCAGAGGCTGAAGCAGAGGGGCGGTGAGTGCACCCCAGGAGGTTGGTCGGCCGAGCACGTCGCGCCTGTTGGGACTTTTGGGGGGTGGAAAGGACGTGTGTGCGCGCAGATGTTAAAAACAAGTTTAAAAAGAAAAGAAAAAGTTAAAAACTTGCTCTCCCATCTTCTTTCCTGCCCTGTATAAGCAACTTGCTGCATAAGGTCTCCAATTCTCTTGTTTTTAAATGGGGAGCCCTCTCCGGGGGGAGCTGCCGTTCTGCAAAGGGAACAGGCTGAAAGCCGTGACCCCAGCGCTGTCCTTGCTGTGCAGCGCTGTGCAATGACACTGCTCCTGTCACCAGCGGGGGCTCGGGGCTCGTCTCTCTTCATTGCACTTTCGGCACGGTGCTGAATAAAGGCGCCCGCGGTGAAAAAGCGGAGGCCGTCCTTGGAGGCTGGAAGGGCCAACTTCACTTGAAATTTGCATCGCRTTGTTTATTTTCACTGTTTTGCGGGGATTTGGTTTTTCAGACTCTTGCAGCGTTAGCTGTTTCATGTGTGCTGCTCACGTGCGACCCGGCAGCCGCTGGAGGAATYGCCTCTCGGTCCCCCGCGAGGGTTTGAAGTAATTGCTGCTGTCTGTAACCCCTGCTTTCGCCATCGGACTGTTTCTGAACCCTCCTGCCCTCTCAGGCAATTCCTGCGTATCCTCCGACCCTGATCCCTGCTGCAGGCCTTTTGCTCGGGCTGTGCCTGCCTTTCCATCAGCCCTAACACCATTGCTCAGACTTGGTCCTGGCCCCGCCAGGAGTCGCGGGTGGGCGAGCAGCGGGTGTCGAAATGTCACTGTTCTCAAAAAATCCCTCTTTTGGGAACCAAATGAAGCCTGTGGCATCCCCTGGCGTGAGTGAACGTGGCAGGAAGCCTCTGCTGTGCCAGCTGAGCTCAGTGCCTGGCCAGTCCGAATTGCAAAGCCCAACTCTCCCTCCTTAGCAGGGCTCTGGCTCTGGAGGGTCCTTTCCGCCAGTGGCTCCTGCCCTCTGCAGCCGCCAAGCCATGTCCCTGGTGCCCAGAGCCATGTAAAAGGCAGCAGCCTTCCAGCCGGCAGCGGCGAGGGAAGCAGGGCTGCAGCTGCCCCAGCAGCATTCGCTGCCATTGCAGGCGTGGGTGCCTTCGCCCAAGCATGCTCAGGGCTTGGCCGCTGCACAGATCCCATTGCACCTCGGTGCTCGCAGCCTGGACYGCCGCGATCCTGAGGCCTCCCCGGTCCCTGGAGGTTGCTCTGGGCCGGCCCGGCTTTTCCCAACCCCTTTCAGGGCAGCAGCAACGGGGTGGTTTTGCCATTTGCCGCCTCTTGCCGTAAATGGGGGTTTGGGGCTGCTGAAGGGCGATGGAAGGGAAGAAACCCTAAGCGACTGGGGAAATAGCAGGCACGACCTTCATACGGCTGCAGTTACGTTAAGGGAAAAGGCAGCCAGCGCCGGCTTCGGGCCTGGCACTGCTGCTCCCCGAGGCTGGGGCAAATCTGCTCCTGGGCGTTGGCGTGGGGGCTCCTCKGAGGGCTGGGATGCCTCGGCCCAGAGCGGATCACTTGAGCTCACCTACAGCTCTTCCCTCCTCTTTTCTGGCTAGCCAACATCCTCCTGGCGGYGATTCCTCTTCCTCCCTGACCCTACGAGCCTGCGAAGCGGCAAAGTTGCGTGTGGGCAAGGCAGCACAACGCCGATGTAGCTTTGCAGCTTCTCTCATTGCCGCGGCCGGGGCATTTCCCCTTGGGCTCTCYGCGGCCCCTTCCTCCGACGCACAAAGGCGTGCGAGCCCGCGGAGCGGGGCAGGGACGGACGGCAGCCTGAGCCTGGGCTGCACGCTCCAGCAGCCCCTCTGGAAGGCAATCCCTTCCCGAGGAGCCCGCGCATCACCCCAAATTAGCGACTGCACTCTGAAATACAGCTGATGTAACTTCAGAAAGCGAAAAGTAAAGGAGAAGGAAAAACTTCTGCAAGACGGAGCTAGAGGGCAGCCGCCGCTCTGTTTTCTCCAGCTATTTTTTTGTGTGTGTGCCATATTTAATAGGAAGCACATGAGAAGTTTCCTGCTGGTTTTTTCTCCCCAATATAGCGCCTGGCTGCGCTCGCCCAGCCCCTGCCCTTGCTGGCGCAGTGGCTGGCCGCTGCTGCAATGGCTTTACAGAGAGCAACTGCAATTTAGCGGTGGGCAGTGTTGGAGCTTCCTTCTGGGTTTCAGCCTTAGTGTGTCTCCGGGCGGGTTACAATGGCTTAACCTGTTCTCCTGCCCCCGAGCGCTGCCTCCTCCTTTACTCGCAGCGGACGACTGTAAATTTACACCCCGCCGCGAGCGCCGGCCCGCGCGCTACCGCCACTACGGTAGCGGCGCCCCTACTCCTGCCACTACGGTAGGGCGGCGGGCGGCCGCACGGCGCTGGGGGTGGGGTGACGTCATCAGGGCGCGCGCGGGACGCGCCCCGCCCCCTCCCGTCACGGCCGCCGCCGCCGCCGCCATGGAGTCGAACAGGGACGAGGCGGAGCGGTGCATCGGCATCGCGCTGGCCGCCGCCAAGGCCAACCAGCCCGACAAGGCGCGCCGCTTCCTGGAGAAGGCCCAGCGCTTGTACCCCTCGCAGCGGGTCCGCGGTGAGCGGCGCGGCGCGGAGGGGCGGGGGGGGTCGCACCGGGCCCGGGGGAGCTGGGGCCTGCGCCGCCGGCCGGCCGCCGCCGCGCCTGACCTCTCACCCTCACTGCGCCTGCGCACGGCGGCGCGCCGCGCGGGGCACGCTGGGGAGGCGAGTCCGCGCGGCTGGGGGGTTCTCGGCGGCGGCGGTGGGAGGGCACTACGGCTCCCAGGGGGCTTTGCGGCGGGGCACCAACGGGCGCTGTAACGGCCGCGCTGTAACGGCCGGCTCTCGGCGCGGCCCGGCCCGGCGAGCAGCCTCCCCGCGCTGCGACCGGTGGCGCAGTCGCCGCCGCACCGCCGCTCGCTCAAGTGGGGCGCGAGGCGGGGCCGCGGCTCCCGTGGGCGTGCGAGCAGCGGCGCTGCGCCGGCGGGCTGCGGCCGGCAGGGGAGGGGAGGGGAGGGGAGGGGAGGGGAGGGGGGCAGCTGCGGCCCTGGCTGCCCCGGCCTCCCTGCTGGCGCTGCCTGGAGCGGCCGCGTGCGCGGGAGGTGCCGAGCCCCGGGGGGAGGCCGGACACCGTCCCGTCCCTGCATCCTCTGAAGCACGAGTGAGGACTACTTACACGCCGTAACACCCGCACCCTGCTGCCCTCCCCTGTGCGTCACTGCCGTCCCTCGTAGCCACGGAGCAGGAAGTGCAGTTCCTGCGTCGGCGGGTCCGGGCACCCCCTTTCTCATCGCGGGCGTATGTCACAACTGCACGTCCCTTTGCGCAACTGGGTCTGAACTCATCCCATGGCCAAAGGCCGTTTATCTTCTGTCACATGCCCAAATGGCCTCTTTTGTTCGTCATGTCGCGTGATGGATGTACAGCTGTCGAGGGGATGTGCACACATCTCAAGTGTGTTTGTCAGAAAAAGGATTGTCTTCTCTTCCTGTCACCCCCAAAACCTTAACACAGCAAAAGCTGCCTTGAAAAAAGCAAAGGGTAGGCTGTGGGCGGATGTCAAGAACTGAAATGCCTGTGGCAGCACTGTGCGTGCTTCTTTCCCATATGTTTCTTTCTCTCCCACACAAGGTTAGCATGTGCTGCTGTAGCCTTAGCTCTAGCTGCAAATAAGGCTGGGTTTAGCTGAACTTGAGGCAGCCAGGGGATAATGCCTGTGTTCCTTTACGCTGGCCCCAAAGAGAGGAGAAGGGGGAAACTTTGTTCAGCAGAGGGGGCAGAGCGCGCGTGCAGGACTGTGCAGGTAGGCACAGGTCTGCGGGCTGGATCTCCGTGTGCAGTGCCCACAGATGAGAGACAACCAGCCTTCCCGCCTGGGCAGGTCACACACCTCTCTCCGGCGGCAGGGGAGGGCGGGCTGTACAGCCTGACCCCTTCCTGCTCCGGAACCAGACGGGCTGTTCTGCACGCAGCAGCCACTGCGAGCAGTGAGAGCAGGCCTGCTTCCTGGGGAAGAGGGTTTCCAGGAGCCGCCTGCAGCGAGCAGAGCAGTTTCTGCAGCCTGCTGRCTGCTWCCTCTTTCCTGGGGAGCAGTGGGGYGCAGGCTGCAAGGGGTGTCCTCGTTTCAGGGAGCTTTCTCTCACCGCTCCCATGAGGAGATGGGGGCTGAGCAGGGCRGGACCTCAGTGGTGCCCCCGGGCTGCTGTTTCTTGGGCCTCTCCCCCAGGGAAGAGAGCTGCAGGGGTGGGCTTTAGGCTGCCTGAGTTTTCCTGGCAAGCTAAGATTGCTGCCGGAGGTCTGAAACCAGGGGCTGTGTTGCCAAAGGACAAACCTTAGARCAGTATCTCAGTTATAACTTGTTACTGGTAACATGTGTCTCACTTTTGGTAACTCTCTAAATTGTAGCTGCTTTCCTGTTTCTGGCCTGTTAGCTGGCTGTGGGGTGTGATCATGTTTGTTCGTGAGGCCATTGTYATTTATTATAGAGGATGCCGTTGTGGGAATGAAAGAAGCTTGGCAGGGTAGAATAAAARTTCTCATCCCAGGCTGCGAGTTACAGAAAGCCTCCATCCTCTCAGGCYGTGGTTCCCGTTTTCTTGTTTTGACGGTCCTGCAGCTCTGTCCGTTGTGCGGAAGTAAAATCTCTTTGGCTGTGGACGTAGCTGCAGAATCCCCTCCTTGAGCACGTCAGCCAGAGGAACTGCAGTCATTTCACGTAGTTTGTAGGCAGGCGAACAAACACAGTTTGTTTGAGCTTACGTGCCTCAAATGGGCTTGTTTTCTCCTGGCATACTCTCAGCAAGTTTTGCTTCTCATTTCTCAGACCCTATTGATTACCACAGCACAACTACTGCAGTTCATTTCAAAGTGCGTAAAAAATATTCTTTCTTGGAGACCATGTGCCTATTTTATGCTTTTTGAGGAACTGTCTCAAAAGCTTCTTGGAAGCTTTATGACAAATGTAATCAATGTATTGCRAAAGTGACTGGGAAGTGGTTTTTAAAACAAGCTAAATACAATACTGTCTCAGTTTATTCTTAAGCTGCAGAAATTTATGTAAAGGGCTGTAGTTTTGTTTTGTTTTTTTAAAAAAAACTTTTACAGACCTTATCTGAGTTTTGATTTTGAGTTTTGCTTCTTGAGCCAGTTGTTTTGGGGCCTGTCTGTTCTGTTGAACTTTATGTTCTTCCACTAGTGAGCTTTGGGTCTGTAGTTGGGAAATATTGCTGAACATCCCACAGTTACACGTTGGTCATTGAGACTTTAGGTAGTTAATGTGCTCCTGGGAAATCTCTTTTCTTTCTTGCGAGTTCCGTTAAATTTGGCACAGATCAACTCCGTGGACCCTGTGCAGGCAGCGTTTCAGACTCTGACCCTGGCTGGCGCCTACGGGTGTTGTCACAGTACCGGTAATGGTTTTGCTAGGGGATTTCGGCAGAAATCTTCTCCTGCATAAATGCAGCTGGACACATTGTCATAAAAAAATTCCACTGTTTACTTTTACAGCAGTAGTTTTGGGAAAAAAATAACGGAAGTTGAAAAAATGTTGGCTAATAGATGAGTAAGAGTGATCTGTAACACATGCTGGGTGGGAAGCCGAGTCAGCAGAACTGCAAATGAATTCAGTGGTCTCCACTTGAGTAGTTCATGACCTTGCTGTGACCGTGCAGAGGACCAACGTGGCTTTGGGACGCAGAGGCAAAAGGACTAGGCTGTAAAGCAGAATGGGACTGAGCTGTGGCCRTACGTGGGCTTTCGTGGTTGGTTTCGAGAACCACATTACCAACAATCTGTTGGCAAGCTGCAGGGAACAGAGCCCAAAACAAGAGTCGGCCGGGTGGAGGCACTGCCTTGCGAGACAAGGCTTAGAAGTGCCTGGCACACTGCTCTGGGCTTGGAAGTAACAAAGCGAAGACTGTAATTTTGTGAACATTTGAGTAGTGTAAATATGAGGGAGGCAGAGATTAATTCATTCATAATGTTGTAACTAAGAACAGGGGACTGAAATGAAGCGAGAATCAAGACCAGATTTAAAGATGAACTTCCCTAGAGTGCGATTTATTAAACTGGAATAATTTTCCCAAGAAAAATGCTGATAGGTCTCTGGCTTGCGATTCCGGAAAGTAACATGAACAGCATTAGTATAAAAAAATGAGAGCCAGATGGGCTCATTTGACTGGACATTTTTCTCCTAGCTTACTCTGACAAAATGTCAGAAAGAACGAGGTATCCTATTTGGCGTTGCCTGAAATATCAAGAGAGGCCAGAAGTAAACTGTAAGCGATGCCTCTGAGGGATTTTGTAACAGATCCATTTAAAGTGTTCTGAAAGCTAAAATATGCGAAGCCCACAAACTGAAACGGCCATTCAGTGAGTTACTGGTCTTTAGCATTCTTTCGTTTTTATCCTTCGTCCTGTAACAATTCCCTTTATTGGCTGTTGGATTACTGAGCAGTTTTTTCTTGCCCAGACAAACTTTGCCAGGCAGATATGATATCTTGGCTCATCTTTTGGCTTGCGTACGTTGTTTGCACTTGCATGAAGAATGTGATACCCCCATAGTGCAAGGTCTGTAACATGCAATCTGCTGGAGGAGATGAAATGTCTTTCTCAGTTCCAGGCTCCGGATAAAGGATTGCAAACTTTTCAAGTAACAGATGCTTCTGTTCATAATATTTTCTATTTTTAATCTTATTATTTGTGCCTATTCTTCTTAATAGGGATAAAACATACAAAATTCAGAAACCTCTTGGACGAAGAGATCAGTCTGATATTTGCTTTAAAAAAAAAAAAGACAAAAATAGTTTAAAAAGATGGAGATATCCAGCTATCGGGGAAATGCATAATGGAAAGATCCCCTGTGCTTGGAGAAGCCTTCTTTGTTTCACAGTGTGGTCAACTAAGGACCTGTGTTGTTRGGCCAGGCCTGAGTATCTTTCCCTTCTTGGCTGAAAAGGATGGTAGTGTCTGAGCCTCGCAAAGAGAAGGAGATGGTCTGAAACGATGTACCAAATATATGTAGGTGCCCCACTTAAGGAAAGGGCGCAAATTTATGCAACTTGTCTTCAGTAATTAAGGGAAAGGATGGTTTTCGCAGCTTCCTCTGCACTGATGAAATCTGTGAAACAGTGCAGGAGAACAAAGCACCCTTCTGACTCGTTTGTTACCGGTCCTGTCGTGCTGCCAGCAGTAAGGACTGCAGCGCTCTGTCCCGAAAGGGGAGCGTTCCTCTTCTCTGCCTCTCCCCCGGGACTGTGTGACTGGCATCCCCTGGTATTATTTTCTAAGCTCTCTGGAGACTTGCTGTGGTCACATGATTTACCTAACACAGTAGGATCTCTGAGGCAGGAGACAGGAATGAATGATATGCAAATGTTTAGTTGTTAAGGAAAGACATGGAAAAAAGTGAGAAGACAAAGACAGAGCACTTTGGTGATCCGCTGTGGTTCCCAGACCTGTTGGCGCTCTGGCTGGAGGGACTTGGGGGTTTGGTGGAGGCTGTGTGCTTTGGGAGAAGCAGGTGGTGTATCTATAGGACTACCCATCATGTTTGGACAAGAGGCAGTAGGAACTCTAGGGTTCACTGAGTGAAAAGGTGGTGGTATTTCTGATGAAGGGTTGGGGAAACYTTGGAGCTGTGGTAGAGCATAAGAGGGGTTTCTCTTTTTGTGGGAGAATGGGAAGTACAGATTGAGCTGAGTGGTCTCTTACCTTGTTTTTTCTTCTCATCATCTTCTCTTTTCAGTTCTGCTCGAGTCACTCAACAAGAATGAATCATCATCCAATGGCCAGTCCCAACCCAGGGAGTCCACAAACCCCCAGTACAAGAAAATGAGTGGAGACTTCCCGTCGGCCAACGGGGAGGCTGGCGGGGAGGCTCCCAAAGGTTACACTCAGGACCAGGTGGATGCGGTGAAGAGGTGTGTGCCCAGCTCTCCATGGCTTTGACCCACTCTTTGTTTTGATTTTATTATRTCATACCAGTCTGTTTCTTGCAGTGTTTTAAAGATGTAAAGATGGAACGTGAAGGAGGAAGGTGGAGGGAACAGGTTGGAATTGTACAATAATTCGTCTTCTGTGCCGTGTAAGGAGATCTGGTCAGCTTTGAACCATACTGAGTGCTTTTTAATTGGCTAGGTATTGAAAAGGTCCCTAGAAAGTTTTAGAGCTACACCAGCCCTGGGTGGCAGCTGCACTGGATCTACGAAGGATGAGGTTTTCCCCCAAAAGACACGTACGAATGCTAAAACTGCAGGTCTGTAGGCCTTTTCCTGGCCGAAGTCCAAAGAGGCATTCTGGATGCGTGCATTTCACAGGCTTCCCGTTAATGCTTGTTTTAGTGCTATTCAATAATACTGTGAAAAATCCCAGTCCTGAAGTGTACGAGTGGAAATCATGACTCACAGCTTGCGGCGGGCGCCCCTCCTGCTCCAAGCTTTGCTCCAGTRGCAGTAACTATTGTGACAGGGCACATCCTTGTCCCGCTCTCCTGCTGGTTTTGTACTCATGCTCTCTCTTAGAGCCCCATAAAATAGAAAGCCACCCCAGGACACTTCACTCTGTTAGCACGATATACTTCTAAAGCTCCTGCTGGAAAGTCTCAGGGCATGTTTATCCAGTCTCCAGTTTTCAAATACTGTTTCAGCTTTTCTTTATTCCTTTGTACCATTCCCAAATATTGGAAGCTGAAGGACTGAACTGTAGACACAGTCACTTGGTAAACTTTGTTTAAGGGTATGGATATGGTTTGAATTGCTCAAGAACTGCTCTGGCTCATTGACTTCTGGGTATATTTATTACGCCATCCATTCCTCCAAGAATCCTGCCTGCTCTCCTCTGGGTAGACGAAGTCATGTGGGAAGTAGAAATAATTGTGGAGCTGTGAAGGTACACAGTATGAACTGGGCTGCTCACACAGGCCTGGGCAGCTCCCTGTTTCTTCCTCTAGATCAACTGGTTTTATTTTTAGGTCTATGAATTAACTGAGTCTGAAGGGGGAAAAAAAACCCAAAAACCCACAGCTATCTTTCAGATGCTGGCTGCCATTCGTAACCCCTGCATCTCCTGCATAGCCACCAAAATGTGATCATGATGAAGCTGAAGCTTATTTGCCAGTCGGATGCTTTTGCAGATGATCTCATTGCCYGGGCCGAGGCCCTTCTGCCTTTACTGGCTTGACTTGTTCTTTAAGAATGTTTGTGTGCTAGTAAGGCAGGCGCAGTGTGAATGAGTATATGAAAAAAAATGGGTCACCCGCTGAGGAATCAGAACTGAGTAAACTAGAGTTCACTGAGCAGCATTGATCTAAGCTGTGATGGGCRATGTTGCAAAGTTGACATATTCAATGCAAAGAGACTTCCACAGCCAAAACTAACTGTCCGTGTCCTCTCATCTCTCTACTGGTAGGGTAAAGCAGTGCAAAGATTACTATGAAATTCTGGGAGTAAACAGAGAAGCTTCTGATGAGGACCTGAAAAAGGCTTACCGGAAACTTGCACTGAAATTTCACCCAGATAAGAACCATGCACCAGGGGCGACAGAGGCATTTAAAGGTAAAGTACATTTCCGACTTGGATTTACCCTCAACTGTCAGATGCTGGTGCTGAGCTGGGCTAGCAAGAACTCTAAAGACAACCTCACGAGTCAAATAGAGTGAAATAAAGCTCTTGTCAGTAAGGTTGTCACAATGTCACAAGTCTTAGCAGGAAGAGCCGGGAAGTATGCTTAGATGAGCAGTTGTCTTGCAGTTGTGAATGCTTGGTAGTTACATGTGGGCCAGGCAGATCCCTTTTATCCCTAGAATAAAGGCAGTAGAGTTTCACAAGAACTCCAGTTAGGTGAAGTAAAATAAAGGAAGTGATCATGCCACTAGGCTTCCCCGGACTAGTTCTGAAATTGCTCTGCTCACAAGTAAAATGAGGGCTTTTCCGACAGGTGCTCCTGAAAACGGCCCTGCATTCGGAATCTACCTTGGTGCTAATAGCCACGACTTATCCTTTTCACCTCAGTGGTACCTACTGAGGCGACACGGGCGTTGGTGGTGGCGTTCTTGTCTGTGGGATTTGGCCTGTGGGATTTTGAGTAGTGGTGATCGATGCACTGAGAATTACTCAGTGGATCTGGAGCAACACAGTAAATTTCCAGGTGGCTAGAAACAGCATTTTGTTTTGCAAGCTGTGGCAGTTTGATCATTATCATTTTACTAAACAAACACGGACCTTCTTGATGCCAATTTTACAGCATTGCTTTGTGCAGTGTTAAGCCATTTGCGGTCTGATTCTAGCCAACTTGGGAGTGAAATACACAAAACTTCTGCAGAAACGGGGAACGAGGCCAGCCTGGTATGAGCGTATTGATACAGTATTTGGGTATGCTTTTAGTAGATATAAATTCAGCAGTAAAAGTCTTATGTAAGGTTTGCGCAGGTCTTTTAAGACTTAAATCCATGACTGATAAGTGTATTGCTGTTAGCAAATAAGGAGCTGACCCTCAGCTACTTGGGAGAGCCTTTTTTAGTGTGGGGTCCAGATTAAACAGTGAGTGTCTGTAGACATCTATCTACGTAGCATGTGCAGTAAGCCACTGTTCAATAGCTTATCCTTCAATCCTTGCTAAGTGGCGAAAGGCAGGTTTCTTCACTTGTAATCTTAAATAATGGTGTTTGCCGAAGGCTTTGACAAGAGTTACGTGCCAGAAGTCGTGCGTTAAGCAAGGTGCCCTTTATCCTCCATTGCGGGGCTATCTGCTATCAGGTTATCTCTCTTCCAAGCCTTGTCTCATTGGCTCTCCTGTCCTTCAGCCCCCAAGCTGAGCTCCTGGTTTGCAACGCTCACTAAAGTCCGGCTATTTGGTTCCAGAGGGTGAAGGGGGAAGCGTACACTGCTATGAGGGTTTTAGTTAATTTTTTCCAACATTGATGTATTAGCTGTTGTCTTGACATTCATCTTCCCAGTGACAGCTGATAAAGTGCTACGTTTTGTCCTGAGACCTTGTCTCAGTCCATAGTTGCAGTTGGCCAGAGTCTGCCTTGGAGCAGGTTTGCATCACTACCTTTGGCTGACGTTGGAAAAAGAGTTGAACCTGGCTACTTTGAGCTAAAATCCTGATTTGGAATGAGATGTTTCTTGGGCTTTGTCAGCAGAAAGTTGGACAATGAACAAATCCTAAATCTCTCCATTTTCATTGCTTAACATATGGTTTGAAAGAACAAGCTAATTTGCTGAGAGTCAGCCCTTGTAGTCTAGCTTCCTTGCTTGATTGTAGAAATATTTGCTCTGTGTGCGCTGATTATAAACAAGAATGAGAATAAACATACTGACATTACATCCTCCGCTCTCCAGCTCTCTAGTCCAAGGAGAAACCAAACACCTCAGTCTGGCTACTAGCAAAATTTTGAATCTTAGGGTTCATCTGCTCAAAAGGGCATGTGTCTCCCTTCTCTCTCACTTCTGCTCCTGCCTTTTTTACGTCAGTCAGCTCTAGTACCACAAATTTATTTTTTTTTAACCTCCTTGTGACGCAAGGAGGAGAGAGGAGGCGCTCCGCAGCCGAATACAGAGCACAGAGTGGAAGTGGTAAACTGGGATGTGTAAAGAAAGAAGCACAGAAGTAGGAAGGTGGCAAGCAGACATTTTTGGCAGCCTGGTTATTACGTGCTGAGGTTGGGAAGAGAGTTACCTGGGAAACTGGCGGGGATTTGGTTTCAGTACATTTCCACTGTTACAGGCGCCGGTTAACCGTCCTTGTAATTATGCACCTTACTTCTGGCCTCTGGAAATTTTTTAGCTCACAGACATAACTTTTAGCCAACATTTTCTTACTAGGTCTTATTGGAGGTTTTAAAGCCTCTTTCAGTGATGTAGGCCATAGTTAAATCCTTTGCAGTTCTGGTTTTAGGCTGTAATATTGAATCCCCATAATGACACTTTTGGATAAAATTTGTCAACTAAAATCATAATTTCCTGTACAATTGCTTATGGCTGAAGGATTTGGACGTTAGTTGTTCAAAAGAAATAGCAAGTTTAATAAATGAAATGAGTAGCTGCTTTCCTACCAATATTTCTTTAGCAATTCATAGGTTCATTGATCCGGGAGGATTTCTCAATGGATGTATACCAAATTCATACCAATGATATTATAACTTCTTAGTCTGAATTAATTAAGACGTTATTCATTGAGTTTGTTGGCCTGGTTTTCTTTTGTCTGTGTTTGCCAGAGCAATGTGCCAGGTGCTAGTGCTGCGCTGCTGAAGTAGCGTTTTGAAAAGACGTGGGTAGCTGCGAATCTCATTTGTGTAATGAGAAAGGCAAGTCCTGCCAGTTTGCAGGGATGAATGTATTATTTCCAGAAGAAAGAAGCTAATTGCTTCCTTATTGCCAATGTTTCAGCCATCGGTAATGCATATGCGGTATTGAGCAACCCCGAGAAGAGGAAGCAATATGACCAGTTTGGAGACGAGAAACTTAACCCTGCTCGGCACGGACACAGTCACTCAGACTTCCACCGCGGGTTTGAAGCAGACATCTCCCCAGAAGACCTCTTCAACATGTTCTTTGGTGGTGGTTTTCCCTCTAGTAAGCCTGTTAAACCTTAATCTCGTGGACGGGACCCAATCCTTCTGACAGAGCAATAATGGAGTAGTGATTTATTTGGCAGTGCAAGGGCTGGGTTGAGAGCTGTGTTCTTCTCCACAGCCAAATTTGATGAGAGTTCTCCTTCACAAATGACCTAAACACCTAGAGTTTTATAAATTGTTCAGATGGGTACCTGGAGAACTCAGCAAACAGCTGGTAATACCATCAAAGCCAGACTTCTTCCCAGCCTAGATACATTTAATATCAGGGCAGGGGTATTTTAGAAGACTCCCTTGTATTTTCTGTAGTCATATTTGGCTGCAAGTGGAGGCTGTGATTATTTGGCCTCTCTGGACAAACTTGGAAAAACAAATATTTCTGTGTCAGTCAAATAGATTGAAAGTAGCTCTCTCCTATCTGATATGTAAGAATTAACACACTAACATCAAGTACTTGAAAAGGCGTCTTGAGACCTTTTGTATTCATGTTCTGCCTGTTGGAGAGGTAAAGCTACTCCAGTAAAAACAGAGTTGCTATTTTAGCTTAATCTCTCTTCCTTTTCTCACTGTCCCATGGGAATTCAGGATCAGTTTCTCAGCTGGTCTCCCTTTTCAGCTGTAGTTTTGACATTTAAGACAAGACATGGAAGAGCTCTGTTTTTATGGTGGAAAAAAATACCAAAATGTTCTCTTTTTAATTGGTTTTAATCTAAAATTGAATTCTATTCCATTCTAAGTGAGAAGCCTGTACAGGATATTCTTTCTGCGCAGCTGAGCCTGCTTCAAGCAAGAGGTTCGACTAGATGACCTCCTGAGGTCCCTTCCAAACTGAATTTTCCTGTGATCCTACAGAATCCTATAGCTGGATCTCTGTGCCCACCACCAGTTCRCCTTCAGGCAAATCTGCTCAGCATACCCTGGGAGGATTCCTCTTTCAGCTGAGGCTTTATTCATAGCTCATTTTGTAAATGATGACTTCAGGAGATAAATATAGAGTCTTTTGTATAAATTATTTTATCAGTCTCCTGTGGAGCCTCCTATTCCATCACCCTAAACTACCGTAGCCTCTGGTGAGCTGTTGAGGATCCCTCCTTTACTGGCTGCGGCAGTGCCTTGCAGCCTCCCTGAGACATACCTGCTTAAAAGTCAAGGCAGCAGGACAGAGTGGCTTGAGTCGGTGGCTCGGCTTTGGCTGTGGGACCTGCTGACCAAATTCAGCCCCGTGAAGCTTTGGCCACATGCACCCCCTGCACTGGGAAGTAATGTGCGGATCTCGGGGCTAACCCTGCTCGGTAAATCGCTGTTCCGCAGAGACATCCCAGCTCCGGCCCAGAAGCAGCCGAGCCAGGCAGATGCGCTGTCCTCCTTCCAGCTCTGAACTGGCTGGCATGCTACTGGGTATCTGAGGCAGACTGAACTGGGAGCAGTGGTAACAGCGGACCAGATCTAAGTGTGAGCAGAGCGTAGGTTCCCTTTACAGTATCTCCTTCCGTCCTTTTATCTTTGCTGAGTGGGGCCAAAACCAAAGCAGCAGATCGAGCCCCTTCTGACAGTGTTCAAAGTGAAAGATTTCTGAATTCACTGTGGCTTTTTAGCACCCCATCTGCTTTCTCTGCTGCCTTTTTAATTGGTGAGGCTGGTGTGGAATGGGGCCATATTTTCTGGTTCCATCCTCGCCAGCCAACACGGTGTTATGTGCTGTGAATGCTTTGTAACAGTTTTCTTTTGCCTATAGGTAACGTTCACGTATACAGCAACGGCAGGATGCGATATACCTATCATCAGAGGCAGGACAGACGAGAACATCAGGGTGATGTAAGTGGAGAACAGGCAGAGCTGGCTGGGACTGTAAAAGTGTTTCTAATATACAAATTGCAACTAGCTAGTGTGGCTGTTTTATGGGACAGTTCTTGTTTTCGCCATCCTGGGCAGAAATGAGTAATGGGAAGTAAATTAGCTCCAGAATTTACAAGAAGCTGCTGGTTTAATTAACTGGCGGCTCTCCCTGGGCTTTCATAGCTGTCTTCCAGTGGGGAAAAGAGTGATGTGTCTTGAAACAGTGACACCTTGAAATAAGATTGCATCAGTAAAATGTATTTGTTTTTTAACACAGGATAAACATTTCTTTTCTCATTTAATCCCTTAATTTCAAAAAGACAGTCYACCTTTCAGATGATGTGTATTCTTGGCTCCTCCCAACATCTACTCTTTCTCCTTTTTATTCCAGTATTTTAAGATGGGGTATTCCTAATCTGTGATCCTTAATTAACCAAGGAAAGCACTTCATAGCATGATCTATTGTTGTGTTTTTCRTCGCAGAACCTAAGTATGTCTCCAGCACTCCAAGCCCTTTAATCTAGAGAAGTGAGAATAAGGGACTTTTACATAAACCTGGTCTCTTAAATATTATTGAAGATCGCTYTTTTCTGGGGATAGCCAATGATATGCTTTTAAAAAAAACCCAAGAACTTCCTTCATGGTTTTCTCGAGGTTAAAGGTGGAAGGATACTCTACTAAAAGTGGCAGGAGCTCAGGAGGTGAAGCAGAGGGGGAATTGCTTTCATCTGACATTGGAAAGGGGAGAGTGCTTTCCATAAAACTGGTTGTGCAGTTCTGTCCTGCTCAAGCTAGTGATCAGAAACTGCACAGTGGCAGATGCTCTAGATGAACAAAATGTGGGCATGAGGCTTTTGAAACCCACTCACAAGGCTACCCCTGCCAGTCCCCTCCRTCCTTTGTCACGTCTGTGGAAGGGGCAAGAAGTCTGGACCTTCAAAGTAATGCTGCCCTTGTCGGAGTGGAGCTGTGGGCTGCTGGATTGCTCCCAGTTATTTTGGGGCTCCTCGTAAGCCCACTGCCTGTGAGGAGCAGGAGAATCGAGGTTGTGGTAGGACTGTGAGGGAGGGATAGCAATGCTGTGGGTTCCTTGTGTGCGAGTGTATGGATGGCGCTCCACTGTATGTTTCTGTTCCTTCAGGGTGGCCTTGGGTTGTTTGTCCAGCTGATGCCTATCCTCATCCTGATCATTGTGTCTGCTCTCAGCCAGATGATGGTCTCCAGCCCACCCTACAGTTTGAGCCAGAGGCCGTTAGTACCTGTTATTCTAAAACTTCTCAAACTGGGGCTGGGGTTGGGTTCTGGAGGGCAGGGTGGCATTAGGGGGTAGGGAATTAGACACTCTGGTTTTCCTGTCATTTTTTGCTTTATCTTGTGCCACTGTTGCTCTTACTCCCAGATGTCACACACATTGGGGAAGGTCTGCTGCTTCTCAAGCAGGCCTTGAGGTGGAAGGCACAGGGCGCTCTCAGAAGGTGCACGCTTGCCTAGCAGAGGGTGTTCTTTGGCAGGGATCTTCTGCGGCCCGTTCCCATTGCTAGATGAGAACGGGACAGCCTAAATAACTTTGAGAGGCTGTAGCTCGGTAGAGCTGTTTGAACACAGCTGGGATCCCATGGGCAAAATKAATTGAGATGCAGAGGTAAATCAGAGTGAGAAAAACAAAACCAGATCTGTTCTTCATAAAAGCCTCAGCTGCATTTACACCTAGTACAACGTAATACAGAAGGAGGAGAAGGAGTAGAAGACGCTCCTATAGAATAGCAGATGCTCCCAGAGAAACCCTCTATTTTTGAACTCTAACCTTGCCATGAAATAGCTGTAGCCAGTAACTTGCCATGCAAAAGTGATGCTGTCTCCTTCCAGATCCTGTGAAATTCCATGGTCTGATCACTTTGCTGACAAAATGAAGCGAATTTTTATTCTTACTTGCTTTGCAGTGCCAACAAGAAATGGGAGAACAGGCTTGATTTCTGGCTGCTTGCGTCATTCTTGCAAAGGCTTAATATATTTCCAATGGAGTTCCTTATGTGTATTTAAAAGGCTAGTGGAGGGTAGATTTGGTTATAGGCAGTGGGCCCTGTTTAGTTTCACCAATGACAATGTTTGCCAGTGATGACCTTAAATACTATAAAACCTAGCTTACCTTTCAAGTCCAAGGCAAAGGCTGTGACATTATTGCTTAGAACCAAAAGATGGAGCATTTTGAACAAAGCAGAATTAAGGGTCGTTCTGAGAGGCTAAAGAGTATTGAGATGCGATTTCTGTAGTATTTATTAGGACTATAAAAATGAGCAGATTTGTATCTAGACCTGCTTGTTGTGTATTGGTGAAGAGGGGGATTTATCAGGTGAAAAGACATTCAGCGAAGGACACTTTTAGGTGGACAGGGATTTGCTTCCAGCCTTGTCAGCTGTCAGAGGAGAACCATCCTTGAGCCSCAGATATTTCTCTGCCACACAATTCCCCATGCTGAGTTTGGGACCCAACTGAGCCCTGCACGTTAAGGCCTGTGCTTGGCTCTAAGGCAAGTGCATTTTTTTGTTGGCCTGCCCTGTAACTATTTCACATCTTTCTTCATGACAAATTGGGTCTCAACTTTCTGCTTCTCAGACAAAAGTTCTTCTGTGGCATGGTACAGTCCTGCCTCAGCTAGACACTGGCTGCCATTAGTGCCTGGGACACTAAATTAAACTCTGTGCATGCGCTCAGGTAATGCAGGCACACCAATTTCCAAGTTTGGGTTTGGACAGGAGAGGCAAGCGAGCTGATCCAGCCTGAACAGTCCTCTGTCACCTCGTTGGAGTGGCCAAGGCACTTGAAATGAAACAAGCTGAAAATGCATCCTGCGCCGGCAGGCGGTGCTGCGCGCTCACTTGCTCGCTCGCTCGCTCGCTCGGGCAGCCGGCCCCTTCTTGCTGCCAGATCTAAAGGGAAATGCTGTGCTTGGCTGTTGTTCGGCAGAGATCTGGGGCTCCCCGCGGTGAACTCGGTGAGCAGGAGGCGAGAAGCTTTTGAACCTGGCAATGTTTGATGGCACAGAGAGGTTTTGGTGCCACTTGTTTATGTAGAGAGGAATAGAAACTTTTGGAGAGCTTAAGGCTCTGTCTTGACGGGTAAAATAGTGAGCTGAGCTTCTCCCAGGCTGCATCTCTGCCAGCAAACGCTGCCTGAGGTGCATTAGCGTTTGTCCTGAAAAATGCTGGGAGTGCTTTTTGGTCTTGTTAAGTCTATCCAATTACCCCCTGTTTGTCCCTGAAAGCTGGTCCCTGGTGAAACGTGCAAGGGTGTCGGAATCACTCCTGTAAACCCTGATAACAGGCTGAAGGGCGAGCCAGATGAGTTAATGTTTACACCTGGCTTAAGAATCAGGCTCGCTTTTAATGCAGCAGCCAGCTGGTATTTATTGTGGGAAACTTTGGGCACGTCTCCAGTTGGAGCTGTTCCTGATGAATCCGGTGTTTGGGCACAGGTCCTCTGTTACGGCTTGCAAACACGCCCTAGCGAGTGTCTCTAGGTTTGCTGGAGTGCTGGGGAAAATAAGTACACCCACTTTGTCTGAAATGCGAAGCTGCAGGGGCAGGGTAATAAGAGATTTCCTTCTAGAAAGTGCTTTCTGTGCTAGCTGGTGCAGGCTTGAGTGCACAGAGTGGATCTGATTTTGTTCGTGCAGCAAGCGTGTTTGTTGCAGCATGTGATGTGCTAGAGGAAGCTGACACTCTTGGGGTTAGCAGATATCTTCAGAGAAGAGAGCAAAGGGGACTGGGTTCAACCGAGAGGCGGCCTTGCTGAGTAAGTAGGGCTCCTGGGGAGTTGTGACAGCCGGCCCGTGCGCTGCTCTGACCCCTGCACTGCCTCAGTCCTCTGTGCAGACACGTTTCTGCCGTGCTGGCTGGTCTTATCCTGCGTCGCAAGTGCATCCGCCTCCTGGCTCTATAACCATCCTTGGAGCTCACYGTCAAAAACAGATGATGGTGTCGTCAGCGAGGAAATTGCAGAGGGATTTAATTAGTGCTGAAAATTCTAATGAACACTTGATTTTAAATGTATTTAGCCCTTGGGCAATCTGCCTCCAAGATATGTCTGTATTCAGAGCTCTGCCCACCTAGCTAGAGGCCCGGCAGGTTTTCTTTCCCAGTGTTAGTGTTTCAGTTCCACCAGAAATGCTTCTCCTTACCAAAGCTTCAAGTTTATGGACGCACAGGAGCGATGTATGTTTTCGGCGGTTTGGTATCATGTATGGCGTGTTGGGCATTTTAAAGAGGTGGGAGCTTCCTGCTCTGCCCTTGAAGAGCATCCTATACCGTTCTGACTTTTCTCCTTGAACTAGGTCTGTGGGTCACATACACAGGAGGGTGACAGAGCACTTGAAAGTTGTCTACTACGTATCTGAGAACTTTGCAGAAGAGTACACAGGCACAAACCTAAAAAACGTTGAAAGGAGCGTGGAGGATGACTACATCGCAAATCTTCGAAATAACTGCTGGAAAGAGAAGCAGCAGAGTGAGTAGTGTGGGGTCAGGAATGGAGGGTTCTGTCTGCAGCACGAGGTCTGCTTTGGAAAACGCTGTGATTGGAGACTGAGTTATGCTAAAGTTTAACCTGGTGTGAGGACATTTCCTGTTTCTTTTTTGTATCCATGACTTTGTGACAAATCTAGTCTGGTTTTGGGATTTTTTTTTTTTTTTTTAATGCTGCTGTAGAACAGGTCAGACACGAGTTGTGCCCCAGAGATTCCTCTGCTGTTTCAGTCGTGTATCTCTGATTTCCAGTGGGGATGGAAGGTTGCAGACATTGGATTTTCAGGAGACCCAAGTGGCTCTATGTAGTATTTTAGTTCTCCTCTTGCACAGAACAAAATGCCTTTTGAATATTTCTGGCATATCCATCCAGCTCCCAAAATAGGCATGTCTGAAAGTCTGCTGCCTGTGATGTCCTCCATCCCACATCCCGTCCCCGCTCAGAAAGCTGTTCTTGCAGCACTGAAATCATCTCGCGTGTTGCTGAACGACCACAGGGACAGGAGAGACGGCCACCCAGCCAGGCAGCACGTGAGATATTCCGGCCRTCTAGCCAGTCAGCACAGTGTGGCGACTTAAGCAAACTGTTTGCAAGCTCAAGAGCTTGAGGTGCTTCCTGTTCCCAGCGAAGTCCGTGGGGTGCTGGTGGTGGATGGCCTAGCGGATGATCCCCTTTCGCATCGTGTTTGTAACGCCGGGCTTTTCCCTTTGCAGAGGAAGGCTTGTTGTACCGGGCACGCTACTTCGGAGACTCGGATCTGTACCAGCGAGCACAGAGGATGGGCACTCCCAGCTGTAGCAGACTGTCAGACGTTCAAGCCTCTCTGCACGGATAGTCACTGCCAGCCCACTCAGCAGAGGTCTAAGTACGAGCTGGTGATGCTTCCCGTGACACTGAAGCATGGCACATCAGTGCTTTTAATACTTACTTAAATCTCTGTTTGAGACGCAAGTCTTCATGAGTCTCCTCTGGATGCACACACGTAATGGGGGGAAGCGCCGCCCTCCGTCAAGTGTACACACTTTAATTGGGAAATTGATTTTGTTTAGTTTGCATGTCAGCACCCTCGGCTCTCTCCAAGCTCACTGTTTTCTCTGGCGTTGTTGGTGTTGGTTCTCTAGGAACAAAGCAAAAGCTCCAGGCATGTTGGCGACTCAGCTGAGTTCTCGTCAACCGTGCATTCGATGCAGTGGTAGTGTGCGCCTTGGCTGGTTGGAAGTTTTCTCCCGTATCTTGCAAAGCCTTTACCAGCCTTGGCAGCCAGCTGCCACGTTTTAATGAACCTTTTTTGTTGCTTTATTGTCTGTTTTATTGAAAAGCTGTTCTCCTATGGCACTTGAAGAAATATGGTGACAGGGAATGGACTCCTACAAAACAGATGTTCCTTGCCCCCTGTGGCCTTCCCGTGACACTCAAGGAAAACAAAGCAAATGGGCAGAGTCTGTAGCAGGCTGTAGAAGTAACTCACTGTATTAAACTGGGAAACAAAGTAAAAACAGCTGAGCACGAGTCTGGAAGACTCATGGATTGGAGAGCCTGAATTAAGGCAAGTCTAGATAGCATAGAGGAGACCAGGTGCACTGAGTCATAGGAGAACTGCATGAAAATAATGAAAAAATTGGCACGGAGTTTGGAGTCCCATTTCTGCTCAATTATTTGGGCTGATTTCATCTATCAGGTACTACTAGCATGGCTGTAAAACCTACAGGCCTCCTCCACCCACAAAACTGTTTGAAAGTGGGGTTTCTTTAGAAAATTGAAGGCGAAGCTCAGACCAAGTTTTAGTTTTGTGGACACCATTTAGGCCTGCAGAGACTTCTCTGGGACAGTGGATATTGCTACTTGATTTGTAGACACAAGTAAGAAGGTTTAGCAGTGGAATTTTTGCTTGTTTTTATTTTCTTTGGCAAATAGAGCACATCTGAAAGTTTGGCCCTTAGATCAAATCCTGTGGGTCATGTTCTGCCTTTTTTGGGTGTATCCTGTTTTTGGAACCATTCTTATCTCGATACGCCCACTGTCTCGTTTTGATAACTGCGCCTCTTACTTAATGAGAGACTGGTATTAATTGCCCGCTTTTCTTTGCGAAATGCAGCACTTCTCTGTACCCGTGATCGGAAAAAGAGAATTGCTCTGCAGCAGAGGGCCYGCTGCACTTTGGATTGGCGTGGCTGAAAAAGCCGTGTCCCCTGTAATCTAGGGGAAGGGTGGGAAAGGGAGGGGGGGGCTGTGACATGCGACTGGCTGGAGACTGACGCAGTTACCGCTTTCATTCCCAGACTCTTGAAATGCCTGAAGACTTTTGGTGAAGTGCACTGAGCCAAGGTGACAGACTTTAAATATAAAGAATCAAACCTTAAATTAAAATGGAATTGGAGAATTAGCAACGCACAGCTGCCCTCTTTCTTCTCTCTGTCTGTCTCCGCCGTTAGATGTCTCAGGCAGCAATTAGAACAGGAAATAAAGCTGCCCGTCTTCCTCCCTCCCTCCCAACACCACTAGAGTGCGACAGTCTAGTTGCTCCTAGGATACCACAACCATGAGAACAAATGTGTAGAGTGTAAAATAATAAAACAAACTGCAGAAGCCACGAAGCAAAAGGAGACCCTTCGTGACAGCGCTGGTCACTTCTGATGGAGAGAGAAATCGGACAATTTGGGGATAAAAGAAAGCTTAAAAAAGAACATATAATCTATTTAGAATTAATTTATAGCTGTATATATGTTGTACTTTTAAACTATGCAGAGGTCGGATTAAATTATTTTGCTTTCCGCTGGGTTTAGTACAGAGGGAAGCAGGAAGTCTCTCTTCCCGGGGTGGCCCGCTCCACAGAGCTTTCCTGCCTCACACACTAAAACAAGGAACACTTGGCAGTTATTGTATTTTGCTTTCCTGAGGACAGCAGCGTTCTGTGGCTTGGGTTGTTGATGCCTGGCTTTGGGGGTTTAATAAAAGAATTTTCACATCTGTAGCGGGTGGGGGGAAAAAAAAAATAAATTGTCCAGACTTGTGATTCGTTTTTGCAACTTTGGCAGAAGTTACAGCAGGTCAGCTGAGCACTGGAGTCCCTTTCAGTGGGGGAAAGGATTGTCCTAGATGGTTTTAGCTCATCAGTTGTTCAGTTTGTTTGTGTGTGTAACCTTTTTTTTGCAGAGTCTGCTTTCATTTTGCCTCGTAATCAGTGTGCAGCATTCRTTCTGTAAACAGGGCTTTCCATAAGCTGTGTCACTTAGTTGTTTGGGTTTTTTTCTCTCCCTAAACTTGGGGTTCCTCTCCCACCAGCACTCCTACTTGTAATGTGGCTGTGGCCTTGACACGGTATTTCTGATGTTTCTTCGAGGAGACCTGTGAAATATTGATATCCCTAAGAAACGGAGCTTTTTATTGCTTCTGTTGAAAGAAGTTTTGCTGGGAGGATCAGCAGTCAGAGGGTGTACTCGATCCCCTCCGACTCCTGACTGAGCTTTGCAGAGCACTGTCACTAGATCACAGCTAAAGACGTACCTCTTTTATAGCAACAACTTTGCCAATCTCGCATTTCAGAAGCGGGAACGATGCTGCTAAAAGCCTTGGCTTCCTGCTTTCTCAGGCAGGACCTGGATTAGAGCAGYGGGAGAGCGCTCAAGGTTACGTTCTCTCTCTCTGTCACATGCACAAGAGAAGCAAAAACGGAAGGAGTGAAGTTACYTTCAGTGGAATAAACTGGATTTTTTTGTACCCTGCAGTTAATTTCTGTCTAAAGACATTTCCTGTGAGAACCATCCCCAGACACCCTTAGGGGAATTAATCAAAACAGCAGTGGCTTCTGGGTAGGGTGGCAAGGGCAGAAGAAGTGAGAGGTAAGATGGTTTTATTTCTTTATCATTAGAAATCCATATGCTCTGTCTTTGGGTTTTTACTTATTTTGCAAAATATCAGCCCTCCTGTTAACTGTAAGCCTTATTATCCCACAGCTACCCTGACCTGGACCTGATTTTAAGGGTTTTTTGTTTTTGTTGGATTTTTTTTTATGATTCCTCCATCTTTGGAAGGAAGTTGGTGGAAGTATGGCATTATGAAATAACTCTAAATAGAGGCACAATCTAGTTGGCATGAAGAGATCATGGGGAGGGGGTTTAAGTGAAAGTCATGTTTGCAAAAGGTGCTGAACGTCTTGCAAAATGGCATTCCCTGGCCAGAGCCTGCCCGCCAAAACCTTTGGAATTTTTTTTTGAGTAGATATCCATGGATAATATGAGTGAGAAAGCATAGATCCTAATGGATGCTCACAGAAGCTGTATTTCTTGATTTAGAATTAATTATAAAATTGTACATCTATAAATAAATGTTTATAACGTGAGAGGCCTCAGCTGTGTTTGTGTCACGCAGACTCTTGTGTTGCATATTGATGGCGTTAACCTGGAAGGAAGTGAGGAGAGAGCAGTGAGAAGAAAAGGTACATCTATAAAAGTGCTGTGAAAGTGCGGCTCTTCCCARTTTACAGGTTTTCCTTGCATTTGGGGCACACAGGGAATGCTCTTACAGCAGCGGAGCAGGTTGCCTTGTTGCCGTGTTCCCACGTGCGTCTCTGCTTTCACCTGTTTTGGTCCTCTGTGGGCCGTTTCTTCACACAGCTTCGTGTCCTGCCCGAACCAACTGCTGTTTCTACACCTCGCTGCTGCTCTGGAGTCACTTCTGCCACGCGGCTAGATTTTACCTCTAGGCACCTGCAAGCTCCAAACTCGGTACCTTCCTAGCTTTCCAAAACTTGCCTCTCCTGCCAGCTCTGCTTGGGCTGTGTCTTCTCTTCCTGCTTCCTCCGGTGCTCTCATTTTCCGTGAAGAGGCCGGGGCGTAGGAAGTCCTGGAGCTGCTACACAAGGTGTTTGGAAGCTGTTAGCAGGTYGCAAGCAGAAGGCGACACAAGGCGCTCCTGCAGCTCCAGCAACGCCCGACTTCTGGGAGGCTGGAAGGAGCTTTGCGATGGGATCCCCATATAGAGCCCTGGGGGTGGACTGGCGATGGATGTGCCGAAAGCCTGGAAGACAGCTGGACCGAGAGCTCCTTCCAGGAAGCTGCGCTCGCGGCTGAGGAGGCCGCTCTGTGTCGGGGAGCAGCCTGCTGCCTCWAGGACTCCTTGAGCTCCTCTTGGCAGAGCTGAGGAGAGGGGTGGATGGGGTGGGTGTGTGGGCACTGGCATTTTAGGCAGCTGCAGAAATTTGGTTTAGATGCTCAGCAGCTTGAAAACTTGCTGTTAAAGAGCTGCCATCAGCGATTTGTTGTCAAATCGTCAGGGGAGCGTCCCCTTCTCAAGGGCAGTGGCTCTAGCCTGTGTTGGGCTCACTCTGTTCCACATTTGCCTGGCGTGAAGGGTAGGGTGGAGGTTAATCTGGTAAGTGACAACACCGTGGGAGAAGTTGCAGCCCTTTTGGAGAACAGTTTGGGGTTTTGACAGCTTGGAGCGGCAGTTTGGAGTCCGCGAGAACTAGCCGAATGAAACCACGCGCCACCGCCACCCTTGGGAAGAGGACAGCAAGGCCGCGGCGGCGGCGGCGCCGGGGGCAGGAGCGCGCGGCGCGTTGAGCACGTCGCGCTTTGGTTTGCAGCGCGCTGTCGTGGGCCGCTAGCACCCGTTGCGTCACGAGCACTCGGACAAAGGTTTCCGCGTCGGGCATTGGGCAACCGTCGTTCCTCTGCGGTCAGAGGGGGAAACGGTCCTCTGGAGAGGCCGCTGTCTGTCTCCGTCTTTCCCCGATTAAAAAGACGGTTAAGGCGACGGCTTTCTCCCTGGGGCGCACGTGCCTCAGCGGCGTGACTCTGCCGCCTTGGGTTCATGCTGCCGGGGCGTCCCACGAAGGTCTCCCTGCGGGAGAGGGGGGGCCTTCAGCGACACGCGGTGCTTCTGCCTTGGGCCGTGGCATCTGCCCAGCGCCCTTCCTCGAGGAAACAGCGGACGTTTTGTTGGAAACGGCCGCGGAGATAAGGGCGAGATTGTTCCAAAGGCCGTTGGAAGGCGAAGGCTTGAAATTTGGCCGTCTTTGGCAATTTTTGTTTCCTTGAATGTGAGCACAATTAGTGATTTGTCCTTAGGGAAAAYTTTGTTCCCAGCCCGGCTGTGTCCAAGAACAGTCCGGCGAGCACCGAGCCGGCGAGGCTGGCGGGGAGACCGCGGAGCCGACGGGCCCGTGCAAACCCTGCGCGTCCCCCTGGGAGCGAGCAGTGCTCGGCGGCAGCGGCGGCAGGATCAGCTAATGCGGGGGAAGAGACCTGGGCTCCTTGCTTGYCTTCGAGCCCCGGAAACGTTCTGGGAGAAAACAGGGCAAACTATTTGTGGGGAAAAATACTCTCCGGGAGGGGAGAGGTGGCTCTGGCGTCGCCGTCCCCCGCGCGCGATGCCGCCTGTGCGCACGGGAAACTCCGAGAGCCCGGCGCTGCGCGGAGCAAGGGGTCGCACCGGCCCAAATCCGGGTCTTCCAGGGCATCACCCAAACCTCGCTTGTCCCCCCCAAAACCCCTGCCCGGGGCTAGGGAGCTGCGCGGAGCAGGGAAGTGCCCGGAGCCGACGCTGCCTGTGGTGGGGGGGGGCCGTCCCTGGGGCACGGGAAAGCGCGGCGACACGGCACTAAATTAGAAGGAACCGTAACGAGTCTGTTTTTGCATTTTGATGCCCGGTTGTTTTCCGGTTCAAAGCAGCGAACCTGGCCGCGGGGCCTGCGCAGCAGGCGCCCAGCGCGCAGAATTTACCCTGCTGCTGCTGCTGCTGCCGCCCCGCTTAACTTCTTCTGCCTGACTCCAGCTCGCACCGGCAGGAAAAGAGATTTTTTTTTTTCAGCAGCAGCCGCCCCGAATCTAGGGCCCCGCGCTGGGCAAGCTGCGGTTTTCCCACCCCACGAGGGATGCAGCAAGGGTGCAGGGGCTTTGGGCCCGGGCAGCTCGTTTGCCGCCCGCCGGGCTCGTTTAGCAGGGCAGGCCGAGCTTTTAATTGCGGCAGCTGCATGGCCAGGTTGGGCTGGTGGAAAGGTGGCAGTGGAGGTGGCTGCGGTGTGAGCGGCTGCCCCGGCAGGTAAGGTTCCCCTGAAAGCTTTTTTTTGGGGGGGAAAACAGCCGAAATGGGAAGTGCAGGTGGCCGGTTTGGGGGGGGGCCGTGCCCGGGTGCAACCGAGTGCCTGGCATTGCCGGGCCGGTCACGCGCACCACGAGTAATCCCCCGATATCCCCGCGGGTGTGAAAATATCCCTCTGCGCCGCTCGTTTTCCCGGGAAAGGCTAAATAAAGCCGCCTCCGTGAAAGGCGTTCTGGCACCTTCCAGGCGAGCTGTGAAAATGTCCCGTCCCTGTTTTGCCTCCAGGGACCTTGTTTTTCCGTCCGTGTTCCCCCCCACCCCAGTTTCCCAATTTTAACCGTGGAAAGGGCATTTTGCTATAAATAGGCTGGGCGTCCTGTGGGCGTTCGTCCGCTCACGTGGCTCCTGGTTCGGACGGGGGCGTCGCGGTGGGATTGGGGGGGGTGCAGGAATGAGCTG
>NW_020450185.1:42087-56981 GCF_003343035.1 Apteryx rowi | reverse complement strand
CTAATCTGTTTTTTTGCACTGCCTTAGGGCTGGCAAAGGTAGCCCCTTGAACTGCCACCTTCTCCTTCCCTGCGGGTATGGTTGATATATATAAAATACGGAAGATACTTGGGTGCTTCCCCAAGGTTGGAGAGGATTTTAGCAGCATGAGGTGGACTTTCACCTGCGGGACGCGTCCCCAGCACAGGCACTGGCGAGACACTGAAAAACACCAGCCACTTCCTCGTATCCTCCCGCCGGGGACAGCCGTGCCGGGCCTGACTCAGCCTGGCCACCCCTGAGTCACCTCCCTGTGCCCTGCAATTAGAGGTGGCCAGAGGACCACACGGGCGCCTGCCGTTCCTGCTGCCTTCGTAAGGGCCAAGACACACAGTGCGGACACCGCCGCCGCTGCGCCAGGGAAAAAGGCTTTCCAAGGACACCGGGCACATGGTGGCCGAGCTTAAAAAAAAAAGCTTGGAAGTCGCCTCCATGTGACAGCCCTGAAATAGGGGCTTCCGACAGCACACGTGTGGGGCAGGTGGGACTACAGCCCTGCTGGCCGAGGACCATCAGGGCATCATCGAGCCAAGACACAGAGACAGCAAGGCGTCAATTAGAAAGGTTTTATTAGAAAAGTAAAAAAAAAAACAACAACCAACACAATTGCATAGGAAGTTTCGCACTTGAACATCAAGTGTACTAGTGTAAACTGTAATCAACGGGAGCGCAGGCTGCCCAGGGGGTCCCCGAGGGATCCTGCCCTCGGTCCCAGCGTCGCCGCGCGCCCCCTCTCCTGCCGGGGCTGGGGGTGCCTCCCAGCAGTGTTTTAGTTTGTGATCGAAGACATGACAGGAATTCAGACCCCCGCCCCGGTAATCCCGGCTCCTGCCTTTCCCGGGAGTCTGAACGTAGCTGCCCAGATGTCAGTAGTGGAGTTTTGTCTCGGATCCAGACTCGGTTCGATCAGACATTTAGCTTAGCCATCACTCACTCCCACGCACACGCCCTCCCCCCAAACCCCATCGATTACAACCGTCGTTAACAAGAGGAAAAGGAGTCACCAGGCAAGGGCAGGGAGAGGGGCTGCTCCCAGCAGCCCGGCTGCCAGGGCAGGGAGCGCAGACAGGCGCCGCAATCACACCATCCTACAATCATCAGCAGTGTAACGCTAGCACAGCCCGGCCCCCGCCGCTGCCGCCCTCCGGGGTCGCACCCGCCTGGCGGGGCGGCTCCGCGCGCGCACCGGGGACACCCCAGCGTGGGCGGCGCGGCGGGGACCTCCGCCTGCCCAAACTACTTCCACCTAGAGCCCTACTCCAGCCTAACCTAAACTATAGTGGCTGCCGAGAGCCGCCACACTAACAGCTCAGGGTTTTTTTTCCATTTTTCTTTTTTTTTTTCCCTCCTTCCTTGCTAGCTCCTCCAAAAGCACTTGGGTGAGCCGTTCCTCCAGGCGGGCGCGCTGCGGCCGGCCCCCTAGCACTCCTCGATGAGCAGCTGCTCGGAGCTGTACAGCTTCTTCTTGATGACCCTGAAGCCCGTGCCCAGCTTCAGCGACTGGCTGAAGCCCGGCGTGAATGCAGGCCCCGAGGCAAAGAGTCCCTGGATCTTGGGCCAGAGGCGGGAGTCCAGCCGGAGCACGAGGGTGAGCTGGAAGGTGGGCACCACGGCAGGGTCCACGGCGATGTGCCCCACGTCGTGGCAGGCCTTGCCGTGCTCCACGCAGAGGTCGAGCAGGGCCCCGCGCAGCCCGCAGGGCTCGCTGCAGGCCAGGCGCAGCAGCTCCGTCCGCACCTGCGCCACGAGCTGCTCCGGCATGAGGAGCCGGGAGCACCGCTTGGGGCCCAGCGGGGCCTTGCCCAGCGTGGCCTGCACCACGTCCATCAGGTTGGCGCACAGCAGCTCATCCTCGGGGTCGTGCAGCAGGTCCAGGTCCGGCAGGGAGGCCTCATCAGCATACTCAGGGTCTGCAGAGGAGCAGGGAGGCAGGTCAGCACCAGGCAGGGACAAGGAGGGGGGATGGGGTCCTGCTTCTAGCCTTTCCCAGGGGACGCTCAGGGCACGCTGACCCCCGGGGCTGGGGGCACCTGATGGTCACATAGGGCCTTTTGGCAGCCCCCACTGTGCTGCGGTAGGGCAACGCTGGGCAGTGGGGGGACCCCCACCCGCTGGTGGGGACCTCCTCATCCATGGGGGACCCTGGGGGGAACCCCACCATCCATGGGGGACCTCCTCCGGGACACATATCCCTCAGGAGGAGCCCACCATCCATGGGGGACCTCCTCCAGGAGGCGCATCCCTCAGGGGGACCCCACCATCCATGGGGGACCTCCTCTGGGACACACCCCTTAGGCAGACCCCATTGGGGACCTTCCCCGGGACCACTCCGGCCCCCGCTCACCTCCCTCCGAGCCGGAGGCGCTGCCCAGCGACTCGCAGTCCGAGGTCTCCAGGCGGCCCCGCTCGCCGCCCGCCAGCCGCTCCCAGAGCCCCGGCATGGCGCCGCGCCTCGCCTCGCCCCGCACAGTCGTGCCCCCCAGCCCCTCCGCCCCTCCCTTATATAGAGGCGGCGCGGGAGGCCCCGCCCCCCCTCGGCGGCGCCCGCCAATGGCAGCGCGGGGCACGTCCGCGGCATCTCTCCTGCCCGGTGACAGCGGGAGGCCCCGCCCCCCGCTCCCCCCTCGCCCCCCCCGGCGCGGCCGCGCAAGCGGCGCCGCGGTTGCATCAGGGGGGGCGCGGAGCGGCGGGGGGCAGCGGGACACGCACGCAGGCGCTCGGGAGCACCGGCGCAGAGCTTGGCACGCTGCTTTTAACAAAACCCGGCTCGCGGGTTGTTGCCCCCCCCTTTTTTTTTTGCCTTTTTTTGCTTTCTTTTTTTTTTTGCTTTTTTTGCTTTTTTGCTTTTTTTTTCCTTTTTGATTTTTTCTTTTTTTCTTTTTTTTGCTATTTTTGCTTTTCTGCTTTTTGCTTTTTTTTTTTGCTTTTTTTGCTTTTTGGGGGTCTTTTTGCTTTTTTTTGCTTTTTTTTTCTGCCTTTTTCCCCCCTTCCCCCCCCCCCAATTTTTTTGCACACACATCGGCTGGGTGCGGGGCCGGTTGCAAGGGCTGAAATAGGTGCGCTCGCAGGAGCAAAGAGGTGGCGTTAGGGTCAAAACCTTGGGGGGGGGGGTGGAAAAAATGTCAAAGAAGCAAAAAAAAGAGGTAGAGGATGGCAGGGAGCGCCGAAAACGCGCCCGGGTTAAACCCCGGTGATCCGAAGCCACATCGGGTGCGAACGCACCCCGCTCTTGGGCCTCACACGGAGGGGAGCAAACGGCCTCGGGGCCGCAACCCATTTGACACCAAACTTTGGTTTTCTATCCCCAAAACACAATAATGGGATAATTTCCACAGTGGCACTCGGGTCTGGTTTTGGGGGGACGGGACGTGGCCCGTTTTCCAGCTCCTTTGCCTTCCTGAGCTGGGGCAGCTGCTTTGGGAGGAGAAAGCACGGTTTCGGGCGCTGCGAGAGCCGTGCTGAGCTCAGCACTTTCGCAAGGCAGCGGCGAGGAGGAGGAAGAGGAGGAGGAGGAGGAGGAGGAGGGGGGCTCGCTCCGGCACCGCTCGCGGCCTGGCTCTGCGTGCCGTGTCCCCCGCTGGGTCCATCCCGGGGCTTTCCCTGCCGCCTCCCTCCCTGGTGCAAAACCCAAAATCCCACGGCTTGACGCGAGCATGGAAATTTTTCTTTCTTTTTTTTTTTCTTTTTATTTTTTTTATTGCCTTGGGGGCCGGGCCGCGGGGAAGAGGGAGGGGAGCTGGGCTCGCGCGCCGGTACATCGCGTCCTGCGGGCGCCCACAGGAAAAACAGCCTTGAAGGAGCCTCTTTGTTCGGGGATTTATTTATTTATTTTATTAATTTTTTATTTCTCCCCGGCCCGGGCGCAGCTCGCGGGCTCCCTGCCCCCTGCCCCGGCGCCTCGGGAATTCCCGCCGGCCGGGGAAGAGCCGCGCTGGGAGGCCGCCGGTGTCTCGCTTGCCGTCGCCCTCCCGTTTCTCGCCGCCCGACCCGAAGCGCGTACGGAGGGCGGCGGGGAGCAGCCAACAACGTGTTTTTCGCCGTCGCGGGGCCGAACACAGCGAACTCCTCGCTTCCTCCCGGCGAACACGGCGCGCACGTGTCTGTTTTGGAGCCGCGCACGCACGCAAACAAGCCATGTAGGGCAGGGAGCCGGGGCGGCTGCCAGCCCCGCGCGCCGCTCGGGAACGGCTCCGAAACCCTATTTGTTTTAAACCCTTTTTTTTTTTTGGTATCCAGTTACGCTGATTGCAGCACGTATGGTTGGCGGCAGTAGGTGCGCGGCTCCGTTTCTAACCCAGACGACGTTCTCCTGATACGTAGGTATTTTTGGCGGGTTTGGCCAAGGTACGTTTAGGTGGCTGCAGTAAGCAGGGTTAAAAATAGACGGTTTAAAACAAACAAGCTCAAAACTGAAATAGGCCTTTCTCTTCAAAATAACCCCGTCCCAAATTAAGTTTTAATATAGAAAGCCATCACTTCCCGTTTAAATTGTTGATAGCCAAGGACCCAGTTACTGCTAAAGCCGTACCCAAGGTCCGGCTGGGCCAGCAGCAGGCATAAATCCAGCGCGGGGGATGAGATTATCCGAGCGGCGCAAGCAGGGAGGCAGCGCGGCATACGTAGCAGCCGACACGTAGCGTCAGGTGAAAACCATCTCTAAATGGTTTCAGGGTCATCTCAGCCCATCGCTTTGGATAATGCCAAGCTGACCCTGGTACTGGAACTAATTTATATACTGAAATCAACAGAAAACCTATTTGGATGCTTTTCCCCCTTAGTTTTAGTTAACGCAGATTGCTGGCTGCACAGTTAAAAGGAATGTGCAAGATTCAACTGAATCTCGGTTTCAGTCCAGATGTGGCAGGGCTGAAATTATGAATTAAAAAAAAAAAAATCTGGTAAATAAGGAACGAGTCAGTTGCCACTGTTTAAGATAATGAAAACGGAAAAATTAGGCATCTGGATTAATAAGTTGTACAATTGCTTAAATATAGTATAGAGCCTATCCCCCTGCTGGTTAGCAAAAATGTAGCATTAAGGCTATAATAAATGGAAAATTAACATGTTGAAATGGTTATGCCAGAAAATGGAAATCCAGTTCCCCTTAAGAACAGAGCTGAAGTGCAAAAGAAAAACAAGATGATGAAAACGGATGGATTTAAATAAGGGGTTTCTGCTTGTAGAGTTAAACCAGGATTAAGATCTGATTTAAATGAATCCACTCTGAGCATAAAGCAAGTGTGGTTTGGTTTCTTTTGGAGGATTTTTTTAAAATTGAATTTAAGTTTGCCATTGTAACAGCAGAGGTGCCTCTGAGCTTCATAGAACCCCACATTGCCTAATAAACGATTGTTCCTTTCTTCAGACCCCCTGCACCAAGCTTTGGAAAGATAAAATAATTCTGCCTTTGAAACCGTTTATTATCACAGAACAATCTAGTATATAATAAAGGGGAAAAGAGTGTCAGGGTATTAAAGTTACAGCATCTGCATTAAAGAGCAGGCTCCCACCAGTACTCTCAGTGCAGACAAAAGAGAAACAGCAGTGAAGATAAAACAGCTTCAGCAGCACAGGGAGATACCACCGGGGAAAGCGTCTCCGCTTGCCCCTTCCGAACTGACCAAGGACAGTTTTCCTCCTATTCATTTGCAAAAACAACGGCTAGGACTGAGGAGCGTTTTTGGCAGCGCTTCGTACTTCTGCCCTACAGAGGCAAAGACGCGCACGTCCCAGCCAACAGATCACCCGGCCCTGCAAACCTGCCCGCTCCTCTAGGAGGTCTCCCGAAAGGTCACGCTAAGTTACTGGCTTGCCTTTCCCCACCCCAACCCTTGCCCCAACTTTAAGTCTTCCCTTCCCTGCAAACGGTCGGCTAATTCTCCAACTTCTTTAAAACTGATCCTATCCTGCAAGTTACAGAAGCTGAGTCCTGCCAGATTGTTACGCTGCAGAAGACTCAAAAGATTTCTGTAATTTCAATTTACTGGCAGCTGTAAGGGGGATCCCCACTGTAAACTTAAAAGAAAAGCCCAGTCCCCTTGATGCAGCTGTGAGCATCCAGACAAATGGCCGCGCATTTGGAAATCAGGCCAGAGAGTGCCTTTCTTCTTCTCTCTGACAGCAGCGATCCAGACGTGTTCAGCCCGAGGAGGGAGTGAATCCCAGGAGCTGCTCTATTGGCTTGTACCTCCACTCATCTGCCTCCAGCTCTTCCACCAGACCGGCTAGTTTTTCCATCCGTGCAACTTGTTGATCTGCAAGAAGTTCAAAGGTAACCGTGGTTTGCAATGACATGGCAAGTAAACCTTTCAATTAGACTCAAATTCTCACCTTGTCAATGGGGAATAGAGAGTAGAATAAGCCCCACCAAACTAATCTGACTACGATACCCTGTGCAAATGGTGAGAAGTCCTCACCAGATCATGCGAGAAAGCAGGGGACAGGGACAGACTCTTCTGCCTTGTCCGATGCCGAATGCGTGTTTACCCATCCCTGCCCACGCCATGTAAATTCAAGCTGTAACAGGGGAACACAAGGCCGATTAGCATAAGGCAATGAAAACACAACGACGTTCATTTCTTTAGCATAAATATTTTCAGCCAGTTTTGTGCCTCAACACTTCTGGTGCAAAAGAGCAGACAAGTTTAGAGAATGCCTGGTCTGCACAGAGCCCACGGTAGAGCTGGGTGCAGCGTGAGGAACTCCTCGTTTCAATGTCCAACCTTTGAGAAGGACCTGGGTGATAGCAGTAGAAATGTGCTGCAATCAGACCATGCTGATGACACAGATGTCACGGAGGAGAGACGTGCTGCCTCCCTGGGGTTCCCCAAGACAACTTGTTGCTCTCGGCTTTATTTAAAACTGGTTATGCTTTTGGCACCAGGACCACATGTTTGATTAAACTGGCTGAGGTGGTGCAGAGATCAGTACAGCCCTTTTTCCTCTTGACTCCATCGAAGGCTTAATAGTTTAGCAAACTGCTGGGAAAATGGCCCAGCACTAGCTGACTTACCAGCAAAAGGCACAACATAAAATGCACATTATCTATGCTTACTGCAGCAGCAGAGGATGGGTGCTTTTAAGAAGAGGGAGTGTTCTCACACCATCTCCTGCAACTAGGTACTTCTGGGAAGGCTCAAACAAGCAAACAAACAAAAAAATGATGACCTTGAGCTTATTTTAAGCCTTCCCCCTTTCTTACAGGGTGGTAATCAGTGCTCCACAAACCAGTTTCCAAAGCTGCTGCTCATTAGGATGCCAGTCTGTGCCGCAGCCTCTGGTAGTTACAGCCGCAGCAGCACTGCAACTGTGGAAACAAGGGCTCTGAAGTTCAGCTTTGCTTTCCAGTTCAGAAATACAAGATCCTGGCTACAGTGTAATGAGGGCCTTGCAAGCTGTTGCACACCCTGAGACCTCCCATGGGGAACCTGCGGTGGTGAAGGACAGCAAAAATCTCAAGTTTAAGACAACACTTGGAAATGCCCGTTCTAGTTGACAAGGGGTGGAGACCAGAAAGGATGTGACCCTCAAACACATGCGGTTTTGCGCTGAGCTGCAGCTCTGCCCAGCATCTTGAGAAAAAAAGCTGCTGTGCAATCAAGCCCATCATTCGGTTATAGACACCTGGGCCACAGGCAGAGATCTGAGGAGGGAAGCAAAAGTCTGAACTGTATGTAAGGCTCTTTCTGGGGCAGGTACACGGTGGAGTCAGTCCTGTCACACCACGCCAGACACTTTTGTGCAGAGAGGTGGTGCTTCCATTTCCAAAACACCTTTGGAAGCCTTATTTGACCCTGCCGGTGTCATGAGGGCTCAGCAGAGAAACAAAGGTAAAATCAAGTGACTTGCCCAAGGCCAAAGAGACAGTCAGTGCTGGGCCGAGAGCAGAACGTGGGCGTTTCCTGCCCATAACCTCCTCTTCTGGCCTCACCTCTTGTGAAGGCAGCACAGCACCGAGCAATGGAAAAACAAGCTTAGAAAGGCACAGCCTGTTCCCGCCCCTCTGTGTGGGTTCCCTTCGCTTTGCATAGGGCTTGCAACAGGACTCGGGTGATAGTCTGACTTAGCGCTAATTCACAGACTTAAAAGGCCACTCTGCTTTTTTGTGGTTGGGGCCCTAGAACATGTCGGCCTTTTCTCTGTGCTCCCCTGCGTCTTCCCTGATCAACATGCACTTGCAGTATATAATGCTCGAGCGCTTACCGTGTTTCACTTGCTTTAATGTAGACGCAACCTGATAGCTGAAGACGGATTCACAGAGGAATCTTTCTGAGCCATCTGTAAACAGAAAAAGGGAGGTGGTTTAATCTGTCCTAAGAGTTTTATGATTTAGCAGTCTTAACTACGTGCTGTGGACCTTCTGTTCTTATGTCTGAGGTGTGGGTTTCCCCATCGGTCTAGTTCAGATACTTTCTCCCGTGCTGGGAACGTGCAGCCCTTCGGTCCCTAGGCCGTGGGGCCCTGCATCCGAGTCCCGGCCGGGGCTTTGGCTGGCTCCCAGCGCCGCAGACGGCTGCGCTGCCTGGGAGCTGTCATTTCTGAGAACGGCTCTTCAGTAGGTAGGAAGTGATGGGTGCCACAGCACGCCGAGAGAAAGTCTGGTCCGCCGGCCCACGCTTCCTTCCTGAAGAGCACTCATTTGAATAGTCTAGAGCAAGGGCAAAAGGGCTGAGGCAAGGGAAGTGATGCTCCTGCCCTGGGAAACCTCGTACCCGGGTCTTCTGCGGCTGGGAGCAGAGGAGAGCACGGGCGGGAGGTAACACTGCTCCCCAGGAAGTGCCAGCACGGAGAGCTGAGCGAAGGGACCCGCTCACGGACGAGAGGACAGCTGTGGCATCGCAGTTGGGCAAGGCCTGCAAGGACAGGACAGGACAGGACAGCCTGGCAAGGGCAGCCCTCCTCAGCCACACGCTGCGATGCGCCGGCAGCTCCGCTCACGTGAAGCGGCCCTGGCACGGAGACCGCACGAGCTTTGGGAGCGCCGCGGCTCCAGGCCCTGGCCACGGCCACCTGCGAAGCTCTGCTGGGTTTGCAGCAGCTGCTGCACCCGAGCATGTAGCTGCGTCAGTGACGCTTGCGGCCCAAGAGGACGTGCAAAAGGTGCTCTGCGAAAAAAGCTCAAAGTTCCCCCTTCGCTTCTAAAAATAACACTTAAAAAGCCAACGACTGAAGCTTGCACATAACAAGTGCCAGCAGCTTAACCCTTCCAGGCACAGAGGGCTTCGACATCTCCTCGCTGGAATCAAACTGCATTGGCTTTTGAAGAGAAAACAGAACCACTGCAGTTTCAACAAAGTTCCCCAAATTCTGCAGTGCAACCGCAGGGCCAGGAGCTGCACCAGCCCCGGAGCCTGCCCTGGCGGAGGGAGGGAAACCACCCCCGAACAGGGTGATTTTCCACAACCGGGGAAAATCCTCCCTGCGGCGAATGACTGCTTGGGAGGGGAGCTGTGCCCGCTCGTGCCCAGCCTGGCAGGCGGCTTTGCACAAACGCCCTGCTGCAGGTAGCCAAAATCCCTGTGTGTGGCTGCACCGGGGGGGGAACAGTCTCTCTAGCTAATCTCCTAGCAGGGGCAGTGACAGTGACACATCTCGCGTGGTGGCCAGCGGCAAACGGTGCTAGAAAGACCCAGCTGGCACGGCAGGACGTGACCGCGGGCTGCCGGCAGAGCCGTGTGGAAGGCGATTCTCGCACGCTGGACGGACGCTGACCGTAGCCGAGTCACTCGAGCCTTCGCCTCTCTGGGGTACGTGAGTGATCATGCTCTGCCACCGCATTTTTTAAATTTGCTTGAATAATTTGTAGAGACTGGCACAGAGGTTTTGCTTGCAGTAAGGCTGCAAATCCACAAATACTAAGGCATACTCCCCTCTGTCAATCAATTTTAGTCCATTTTAAATAGAAGGTAAACTAAGCAGAAGCCAGCTAATATTACAACAATCTCTGATTCCCTCAGGACTCAGATATTTGTGTCCTTGTGATGCTTTATGATTCCCACACACTTAGACCATACCCTGCATAAGGAATTTCGAGTAATTTGTATCTTACAACCTAAATCAGTAATTGATCACACAACTATCTCAGAAATAGAGCAATCTGAAATACACACCTAATGGTGTGCCAAATACTAATGTGGTTTATGCTACTTTTTTTCTCCAAAACTCCCCAGGGGTTTATTAAAAAAAAAAGTGAGATAGTTAAAATATGAATTAAAAAAAAAACCAACAGTCTGTTAGCAGGGGGTTTTTGAAGAGGAAACCAGTATGCAGCTAGCCCACTCTTAACTGCCTGAGGAAAGAATGGGTGTATCACCTTTATCTCAGAAATTAAAAAGCTAACCTAAAGCTTCCTGCGACAGGGAGGGAGTTAAACTGTTGCTGCCACCCAAGACAAGTGAACTGCCATTTTACTGGCAAGCAGGTCAGTCCGGAGCAAAATCAAATAAATGCTGTGAAGATGAGGAAGAGAAGCAATTTCAAAGACTACTGGTAGTAACAGATCCTGGCACTGGGTCTGGACAATAGGGAATAATCAGAGTTTCACCATGACCAGAATATCCTCTTGCAAACGACTGAAATACTACACTAATGCTGCACTGTGCTGTTTCCGAACCTAACGAATACTGCTTGAACGCTCTCGTTACCAGTGTGGGAGACAACTGCATTCCCTCTCCTCTGACACCCCATTCACCTTCAGCCGGGCCACCTAGCCTAAATGGTCCTCGTGAGGAACAGTTGCCTGTCTACTTGGTAACATGAAGTGCTTCATTATTTTAATTTGTTTTGAGGGCTCATTAAGTTCCGTGAACAAGTCTTTAGTCATAATTACTTCAATAGACTGGCATATGGACTCTAATGTATAATAAAAACCTTCATTGCAACAGCGTGATCAGTACGCAGCTGCCCTGTGCTGTGAGGTCATGTTCATATCTAATCTTTCTGGTCACACATATCTACTCTAACAGTTATTTCTGAGCTGCAGGGCCATGGTCAACTGATGCATGTCTCACTGCACAGCCGTGCACCGGCCCCAGCCATCCGAATGAACTCTGGGCTTCAACAGCCAAACGCGTGGCCTGGTAACGCAGGAAGTTCAAGGCGAGCAGACAGACCCTGGCTTAACATGTCATCTGGACGGCCTTTCCTTCCTCCCTCACGCAGACCACGCAGATTCACACAGAGGTAACCTTGCTGAGACGGGAACGTGCAGCCTCAACGCGTTTGGGTCTCATCGTCCGAGCCCCGTCCTCCTTCGGGCAACCCTGACCACGCAGGTGACGTGGCCAGGGTACCCGAAGGTGAGACGCTGCGCTGGCTGGGGGTCCTGGCACTCTCCAGGTAACCCTACGAGTCAGCCGTGGGCAGAGGACAACCAGCTCTGGAGGGGAGCTTCTCTTAGGCATCAGCAAAGCTCAGTCTGAGTTTCTCCCTAGAGAAACGCCCCTGACAGGAGTGACCTCAAGAGGGGAACGTGCTCAGCCTGGAAAATTAAAAGAGAGGGCTAGTCCTCATTTGCTGCTGCGTTTGTGCCGCGGGGCCAGACAGCAAGAACTGCCTGCAAGCAAACTTGCCCTCAAGAGCCTTTATCTCTGAGAGAGCCCTTTGTGCCGCTCTCAGAGACCTTGGCAGCAAGGTCTAATTCGGGCTGAGGGCACAGCAAGCCTGTCAGTTCCTGGCTAGCAGAGATATAAGCTGTCTTCTGTATGAGCCCAGGCAAATTCAACCCCGGAACATGTTCTGCTAAGAAAAATACCCCTGTCTCAGCTAGCTTTACGGTAAATCCAGCCCGACATCAGAGGATTAGCTAACAATGAGCAATTAACAGTGACATGTTCCCTTTCAGGTAAAACATATCGCTTCCTCGTCTGAAGTGTTGCATGGATCTAAAAACCATGTGACTGCAAGAAAAGTCACTTCCTTGTGAGTAACCGGAGGGAGGGAGAGCTGGGGCTGCAAGTCAGGCCATGGGAAAAGTCACTCTGACCTACCCTAGCCCTACTGTTTCCTTCTTCCCTCCAGCTTTTGCCGGGTACAGTCTGAAATGGCACCAGGGTCCCAAGCCTGGCAATGCTCTCGGTGCAACAGGAAGAGCGGGGAAGGGGGCTAGAAGTCAGCCAGAGCAATCACCTTCCAGCATCTCTCCAGCTCCTTTGGGGTACGTGAAGAGGGCTTTTCGGGGTGGCGCCAGGTCCGAGACGCTAAACCCCGATCCCGTAACAGAGCTGCCGCTGACTCCGCCAGCTGAGGAGGATGAAGAAGAAGCTGCCATTTCACTCCGTCCTAGCCTGAAACAATGAAAAGGAAGGAAAGCGGAGTCAGGAAGTGCATCTTGGCAGTGAAGCTCCTTACTTCTGGGCCTGGGTGTCAAGTGGACTCATGCTTATCAGTACGAATGAGGTTACAGAGTCTCACCCCACATCCCTGTCTCAAATACATTGCGTGGGTGGTGACGTCCTCCAGAGCCCGGAGCAAGGGCCCAGGTGCAGGGAGGGCACCTCTGCCGAGCCCGGGGATCTGCACACATCCGCTCCAGCAGCTGAGCTGGAGCTTCCCAAAGCATTGCTCACAGAGGGACATTAAAGGAGAGGGCACGAAGCCAGACACCACGTACGTATTTCACAGCAGACAAAGACAGAGTTCAGAAGGGGCCAAAAAGAAAGGCTGCCCCCCCCCCCCCCGCTCTGACACCCTGCAGCCTCAGGAGCGCCGGCGGTTGAAGGCTGCCCCACACGCTTGGGAGACGCCGAGCTGGGAGCACTGCCGAGGCCTCCCTGGGCGCTGGGGTTGGGTGCAGTTAGCTGTCGCACCACGCGGTGGCACCCAGAAACTGAAGGTAACCCATGCTCTGACCCTTGGACAAGGGGGCCTGGGAATTTAGCAGGATGATTGGAGTGCATAAAAATAACCTGGCACAGGTCACTGACCTGAATTCTCTGGCCTTCAGCTGCTTGGCTCTTTTCCCACTCCCTACAGACGCACACAGACTTTTTTTGCCTTGTTTCCAGGGGCATGAGCACGGAAAAAGTCCTGCTCCCTCATAAAACCTGGAAACCCGCAGGACTGCCAGTTCCAATGCCATTTCCTATACAAAGCAACACCCAGTCACATTTGCAGCAACTGATCTGTGTGTTGCTCCAGATGCACTTTTGCTTTTAGAATACTGCATTTGACCTAAAACAGCAACAGCTGAGCATCTATCTCCTAGTCTGGTCATATCTTGCATATCCTTTTCTCAGCCTGATTTTAAGAGGTATTGTCTGTATCCTTTTGTCATGAGAGAGTGCTTAAAACCTGTCAAATACTTACCTGATAGTAAAAAAAGCTATCACTTGGCATTTACAAGTGAGTGTTTGCTACTCCTGCAAACCACTTACAAACACTTCCCACTTAGCCTACCTATTTAACACATTACTGCAGACTCTTTAGGCTATGCAGACAGTGGCTTTGGATAGCACTCAAGGATTTAGTGGAGAAAATGTTTTTTAAAAGCTTGTCATAGTAAGCTCAGGGTTGTTTTGTTTACTGTGTATAGCACGAAACAGCACAGCAGCTCGCTGTGAGGCACGCAGGAGACAGAAGGTTTGCAGACTGTGTAGAAGTATGCATGGATAAAAGAAGCCTTTCCCAGGGCTTTGATACGTCCAGCGACACGTTCCGCAGCAAAGCTGGTGTTTTGCTGAAAACGTATTTACACCCTTCTGGGCAATGTACAGGATCCAAGGGGTTGGATGCATGCTGTTTTTCACAGGGAGTGGTTGGCTGGGTGAGTGACACTGTTAAATGAAACCATCGTGTACTCCCTAGCAGGATCCTGGGTGTTTGCTCCAGGGTCGGATTAAGTATCCGAGTTATCCCTGTGGCATGTTTTCTTGGTGCCTGGAAGCAGCAAGCTTTTCCTTATATAAAGGACATATTTTGTGGTAGGTTTCCTTCCCTCTCCCCCCTCCCTTTTTTTTGTCCTCTCAGGAGCCTAGCAGGAGAGCAGCTCTGGATAAAGATCACAGAGCGAAGATATAATCTGCCACAAACCAAAAGGATTAAAGCCTCAGAACTCTGCAAAACCCTTTCCAGTTGCTTAATCAGGGGAATCGGTTTCCGAGCGGGCCTGGCCGATGCCAAGAGGCCTGCAGAGGTGGTGCGAGAGACCAAGCGGCGGCAGCAGGCACTGCGCCAGGCGGAGGGGGGAAGCGCCCAGGACGCCTCGGATTTGGCCAGTGCCCCTCGGCAGGCCGAGCGAGGAGGGGGAAACCGCGCTCTGCTGGGCTGGTGTGAAAGAAGGAGACGGAGCCGCTGTGCATTGGGAAGGCGGAGGCAGGAGGAAGACAAAGGAGGGCAGGAAGAGAGGGGCAAAGCGGACGAGGGCCAGACGGGAAGAAGGCAGCGAGGGGGGGGAGGGCGGGCGGCTCTGGGGCCCTGCCTGCCCCCGCCGCCCCGGGACAGCGCCGCCTGCCAGGCCGGGCAGCGCGGCCCAGGCCTGGGGCACGGCGCCATCATCGCCGCCAACGGCCGTGGGGGGTGGGGGTGCTGCCGGCCCTGCGCATGCGCAGCAGCTCCTCTTGCCCACACTGCCGCTGGGGGGCAGCAGCCTCGGTGGCGCCAGTGCGCCTGCGCCGCCCTTGACGCTGCGCATGCGCCCTCGCCGCCCGGCGCCCCGGCTTCCTCTCTGCCCTCCCCCGTCTCTTCGCGCCATGGCCCCTCCCCGGCTTTCGTAGCGAGCTGCCTCCCGGTGAGTGACGCTCCCGGCGCTAGCGTGTTCCCCCCCCGCTGCCGTTCTCGTTCCCGTTCTGCCCCGCGGCGCGGCGGCCCCACCAGCCTCACCTGGGCGCCCGGACCGCTTGGCGCAGGCGGCGCGCGTG
>NW_020450185.1:0-41853 GCF_003343035.1 Apteryx rowi | reverse complement strand
CGAGGGGGGTCTCGGTGCTCCCGCGGCTTTTCTCCTTCGTTCTCCGTCCCGGTGGGAACAACGACAATAAAAGCCGGCAACGAGGCGGCTTTTGTTCGCTTGTTCTGTGTTGCTCGGTGTCTGCGCGTGCTTCGCGTTTCAGGAGCTGGGGCTCTAGTTGAGAAGAAGGGCATTCTCTTTTGAAGGCAATGCCAGTATGCGTTTTAAATCCAGTTTAGGGTAAGCTCGGTTTTAAAGACAAATGCATCTTTTTTTTTACTCTGTGAATAAACTTTCTGGTGAAGGCACATTTTTGGTGGAGATTTTGTCTTCTAAAAAGTAGTCTTCGAAAAAATAAAAAATTATGTTTTAAAAACAGTAAGGCAACCTGAAATATCAAAAAACCCCCACAATTTCAGTGAACTCCAAGTATGCAGGAAATCATAAGTGTCCGTGACAGATGACATTGTCAGTTCTTTGGATCATCCTATTGCTTTTACATCAGAAAATGTTCTCTTAGGTTGAACACCATGTCCCATATTTCTAGTGTTTAGTTAGCAATAACTGTCGGAAGCGTAGGCTAGGGTATGTCTCAAGCTTAACGTATCTTTTCACGGTGAACTTTCTCTTTTGTTGTTCCAGTGAAAAAAGCGCTGTGCAAGCTTTAAACAGTTCAAGGACCACATGATGCAACATGTTAAGGTGTTGCAGAGTGCTGTATTAGGCTTAAATCATTTTCAGTGTTTTTAATATCTTTAAGGGATGGATTCATGGGAACACAGTGATGGCTTATCCTTCTCTAGGCCATTACAAAGCAGATCCCATGGGCAGGTAAAGCAGCTCTATAAAGCTGTTTTATTTTGCCTGAGCTGTGCGAAGTAGCACAGCTGTACCCAGGAGTTTCTCCCTTTCTCCGCTGTTCCCACCTTTCCACACAGTTCGCTTTGTTCTGCAGGTGCATGTGTGTGCCCTTGCCCACCCCCCCATGTGTTTAGGATTTTGGCAGATGGAGATGTGGCAATTAAAGGATTAACCAGCCCCAGCTGTCTTCCCCACTCCTCTCCCATTTCAAAGTGACCCTTTTCAGATGTTTGGGGCTTGAGCCATGGTTTCTATCAGGGAAGAGGGGTGGTCTCCTGGGGTGTGAGAAGGTGGGAGTACTCAGCATCTCTGATAAAAAGGGGGGGGGGGGGTGCCTCTCTAAATGGAGATAAGCTGAGAGTGGCTGGGGCTATGTTTTTGGAGAAACTGGTGCAAGATGATAGATCCTGTGAAAGAGGTCAGTGTGCTGGCGGATTCCTTGTAAAAGGCTATAGCATCTTTCATCTGCAGCTGAAACTTCACCTCTGAAAAATAATGAGGAGAAGAAACTGTCCAGAATCTGGAATGATATTAAATGGCACATCTAACTGAGATGGCAGTGAGTTTTAATTAAAACTTGCGAGTTTCAGAGAGAGCGGCGATCAGTTGCTGACCTTGTTGTGGGGGGCAAATCCGATGCTTTGTTACACTTCTTATGTTGCTTAAATTTCCCATTTTTAATTAATTGTGTTTTCTGAGTTGACAAAGAGCATGCTTGTAAGTTCTGAGAAAATTAATCTCCTGACTGAGTCACATAAGTTCTGGCAAGGTACTGCGTTTCTGAAATCACTCATACATACACATAAAAAGAGTTACTGCTCTTCTGGAAGTAGCTCAGTCTTTACTGCTGACCTCCCTCCTTGCTTCCCTGATGCCCTTCAGAAATTATCTATGGGGAAACCTCAGAATTTACCTTTTTTTGGCATAAGCTGGTAGAGCTATCTTTCTTTTTTGTAGCGTGCCATCCTTAGGAAGAGGAGCGCCATGGATGTTCTGCGTCCCACCCTGATAAGGATTGGGGGAAGAATTTACAGGAAGAATCTCATTCAAGAACAGGCCTACCAGCCTGAAGAGGAAGAGGATTTCTATGCAGGTAAAGAATGATGCATGGGGGTGACCATGGTGGTATGAGGGCATACTACAGATGGGGAATCTGCACTGGAGACAAAGGGGACACAGCAAACTCTTGGTGTTGCTCTGAGGACCTCCTTATGGGCACAAGGACCTGCCTCTACAGAGTACTGAGATGTTAGTGAGGTAGACAAATGCTTTGCATTAGTCCCGGATGATCTTGCTGACTGAAGAGAGGACACAGTCCTGATTACCTAATACTGGTTTGAGTGACTGTGCTACTGACTACTAGTCTTGTTTTCTGACTGTGAAAGAGATCCACTAAAAAAAAAAAAAGTTTGTAGATCTGTTTTCCCTGGGTCCCTGCACTGTAATTCTTTTCAGTAGTGGGTTACTGAGGGAGTACAGGCAACCTGCACAAACTGAAACACAGGAACTTCTGCCTGGGCAGCCTGCTCTAGGTGACCCTGCTTGAGCGGGGGGGTTGGACTAGATGGTCTCCAGAGGCCCCTTCCAACCACAGCTATTCTGTGACTTGCAGATGCAGTGGGACTAAAGGCCACTCGCTAGAGGTCCTCTGTCCTTGCACTGTTTGCCCATTAAAAAGCTGACTTCTTACAATGTGGCTTTCAGGGGGCGTTGCCTATTTTTATGGCAGATTTGTTTCTGTTCTGATTTGACTTACTTCATCTTTCTGCCTGTGTATTATATTTGTTGTAGCTCTGCGTGAGTTCTTGCGGGCATAGAAAGGTCAGCTGTTATTTTTTTTAAATAGAAAGGGTTGCTGTGTTTTCTCCCTTCCACCCTGCTCTTCAGTAGATTGAACAAAGCTCTAATAAGTTGCTTGCCGCCAAAATCCGTCTCTATGCTGTGAAGGAGATAGCAACCCCTTCCTCTTTCTGAGGAAATCGTGTTTGGACTTAGCAGGCATGACTGAATGGCCCACGGATGAAAAGTTTGCCTTTAATTGGCCCTTGCAGAGGGTGTGAGAATTCCCCTGTCTTCCTAAACATTACACGTGCTGCACTTGAACCCTTGAACCAAAACTTTCAATCTACGCCTTCTATTTTTATTCCTTTGTGACTTTAAAGTCCTGCTGCATTCTCTGAATGGGCTGGTGGCTTCCACCCTGCCAGGAGAGCAGTGCATGACTTGGAAGAGGGCACTCCAACCAGGGAGTTGTACAAATTAGAGCCAAGAGAAAACCTGGGCTGTAACTACTACTTTCCTATGCCTCCAAGCCTGGCAGATTTAGAAACAGTCATTACATTTTTCAGAGCTGGTAGTAAGGTGAAATAAAAAGCAGTTAGCTGCCACTAAGGGGAGTCCGTTTGTTCCTTTATTTAACCTTGGGAAAAGATGACTGTGAGACTACTGTCTTGTATAAAGCACTGCCAAACTTTATAAAGGTTGTAAAAGGTTTGTTGTTTTTTTTTTCTGGTAGGCCCTGGTGACTGTGCAGATGAACCATGTGATGCCTTTGTGGTGGAAGAGACCGAGAAAGGCTTCCAGTGCAGAGTGGAGGTTCCCAGTCCGCTTTACAAGTGAGCCTATGTGTTTCTGGCTTATCTGCGTGGCCTCTGGCTGAGAAAGTATTTGTGTGCAGAATATTTTTTGAGATCAGGGGCAGGTGCCAGATCTCTGAGATGTATTCCATTTGTGAATGTCCTGTGTTTGGGAGGAGAAAAATGACAATGCCTTTCTAGTGCAGTTGTGCCATGTTGACTCTTAGCCTTTGCTGTGACGGAGACAGCAGGTGGTGCTTTCTTGCTGGTAGGAGAGTTTTTGAGCATCTCTTCCCTTGAACATAAAAACATCAGGGAGGATGGAAGAAGGGAAGGAAGAACTGGGATGAGCAGCCTGGCAGGGGGAGATTGTGAAAGCTTTGAGAAAGCACACCCAACTGGAATTGATTATTGACTCAAATCTGATGTTCACTGGGAAGCCTGTAGTGGAGTTCAGAGCTTTATCTAGTTATTTTTGACGGTTTTGTTGGTACGACAGTGTTACTGAAATGTAGAAAAAAAAGAAAGGTATTCTGTTGTGTGTTTGGATGACAAATGACCACCTTGAACAAAGCACAAGCCAGAAAAAGTGCAGTTAGTTCTTCCTCGTCTGGGTCAAATGGAATAACCCAGATGATGTGTGCAGTGACAGGAAGTGCTGGGAAGAGCTGTCAAGGCCCGACTCGTTTTAACTTAAGCAGGTTGTTAGCCACGGCTCAACATCATCCTGTGGTCCTGGGCCGGTTCTACGCAGAGTCCCAGGAGTGGCCCCTGTGCCAGGACCGGGTCCTGCGTGTGGAGCTGAGCCCGCGCATCCCTGTAGCACTGAGATGCGGAGTTCTGGGGCACCCAGCCTGGCTGCCTGGGGCCAGCTCAGGCCATGGTTAATCTTCTACCTGGGCACACTTGATGGAGAGCGGAGCAGTGCAGTTGTGTGAGTGACTCCTGCACCTTTATGCCTTTAGGTACATAATTGGGAAGAAGGGAGAGACCAAGAAGAGACTAGAAACAGAGACTCGAACCTCAATCAGTATTCCCAGGCCTGGAGTGGAGGGAGAAATTGGTGAGTTTTAACATACCCAAAATGATTGTTCTCTCATCGGCTCTCCTGCAGGCGTGTCACTGACTCACTTTATGGCCCTGGGAAAATCACTTCAGCTTTCTCCTGAATTTATTTTTCCTGTCTATAGACTCTCATAAAGCAGTGTAAGATTTTGGATTAAAAATATGCTATTTTAAGCAATGAATAGTCTTGCTGAAGTGTCTTCTGTGCCTTAAATGACTGCCTTAAGAATTTTGGGCCCAAATGTGTTTTTCTTTTCTTTTGTTTTTCTTTTTTTTTAACTTTTATTATTACCGTATATAATATTGCTATTAATGAGGAGCTGTAATATACATCCAGAAAGAGAAATTGCCATGTTGTGTATTTATACATGAAATAAATATCATTTTCTTTAATATGAGAAGTATTTTGGTGACGTTGCTGCTTTTCTGGCGTTGCTGCTTGATCCTTACGGTGCGAGCAGGCCTTCGTGTACCATATGTTCCTTCTAGTTGCTTCCAGTGACTTAAAAAGAAAGAAGGCATTGCTCGTAAGGGCTGGTCCGTGTGGATTTCTGCCTAAGTGGATATCCTGAGGGTCCCTTACACACATTATGGTGATAACTGTTACAGTGCAGAGTTACGTTCATGACAGAGCTGCGGGGAAGAAGTGACTGGGGGAATCTGACTGTCTTGCTGCACAAGAATGTGCTAGTGCTTCTCAATAAGTGGGTCTTGACTTCCCCCTGAGAACCGTGAAGGACTATCAGGAAGGTTGAGAGACGCTGAAAACATGGAGTAATGGGAAGCAAAGAAAATCTTGCTTCTTGCAGTTCTTTCCTTTCAAACTCAAGTGTTCTCTGTTTGGGGCCTTGAAGTGCAAGCACAAACGATATAGGCCATCTTGATCTCTGATAGATTTTCTTCTTCGCTTTGACTAAGAGACTGCCTTTATGAAAACTTAAAATAATTCTCTAGAAATCTGAAGAGCCGCTGAAGTGATAGACTCAGCGTATTGTTTTTTAGACATGCAGAGCTGACTTTCTTGAGAACAGAGGGATACCTTTTGATGGCATCATCCTGTCTTTACACAGGAAAGCACAGCCGTGTCAGGTATTTTAAGTCAAGCAGGGAGTTTGGCAAGATTTCTCTCTGCACAGTTGGGGGTTTTAGTTCCTATCTCTTCTTTAGCGAGCCCTGGGCTAATAGTCGAGAGGTGCTGTTGTGCGGGTTATTGTAATTCCCTCCTGGCCTCTCCATATCTTTCTATCCTGTAGTCATTTAAAGGAAAATTGTGATTCAGATCAACCACGGGGGCAGTGACGCCATAGATAACTATCCAGGAGGACAAATAGTCCTACCGTCACAGTATCCTACAATTGGTATTTTAAAATGCACAGATCAGTATCATGCAAAATCACAATCCATTTAATTACTTTTTATTTTGCATGGACACGGGAGTAAGGTGTCACTGTTTTACCTGTAGCTTCAGGAAAGCCAGACAGATATTGCTTTGCTTTCTTGTAGTGATTACAGGACAGCAGCGCGGTGGTGTCATCTCGGCCCGGACACGTATTGATGTTCTTCTTGAGAGCTTCCGGAAGAAGCAGCCCTTCACACACTTCCTGTCCTTTGCTCTCAACCAGCCCGTAATTCAGGAGAAGTTTCTGCAGTTCAGGGAGGAAGTATTGGAGAAATGCTCAAAGGTAAGGATCCATGAAAGAACTGAAATCAAGTGGAAGCCCTTCAGCAGGGTGTTGTTTTCATTTATTGAGGTAGCTCTTTGGTGTTTACCTTCAAGGCCGCATTACCTTTCCTAGCAAGGTATTTTTAACAGGCTTTTTACTTAACTTGGTGGATATACTGTGAATTTATTGAATGCTATTATGAAATCTTCCGGAACGTGGAATGGCTTAGTTAGTAAATTGTTAGTAAAATACTTTGTTCCCTGTAGAGTTTTTCCTAGGTGGGAAGATATTCTGAGATTCAAAAGGGGGGGTTGTTTTTAATATGAAAGCCACTAAATAATGTAGTGGACCTTTGTGCATTTTATATGATTTCTACATAACTGTAAAGTCAGGTGGGAATTCACAAGTTTGCAGTGTCTATCTCACTTTTCCTTTGGTTACTGACAGTGAGTGAAGACGGGTGTCATTACTGGAGCTTAGCAAGAAACGACTTGGTAGCACATGCCATCTTGCAAACCTAATCACTTCCCTTCTTCCCCAGGAGACTGTGCTGACAGTCCCTCTGCTTGTCTTCAGATCTTATATTGGGAGCAGTAGGAAATAGGCATAGGGAAATGAGGAACAGAATGAAGTGAAAGTTGTGTATTCCCTATTTTATTTTAATGTGCTTCTCGTTTGACAGAAGTGGTATCTCAATGCACAGGGCCAGGCTGAGAAGAGGGAATGGTATTAAATTCCTCTGTCCTCTGAATGTGTTGGGAAGACTTCTCTAGGCAAGAGATGAGTTCCTCTGCTACAGCTGAAGGTTAGGTTGTGTCCCTGCAGTAGTGGTTTTGTGGGCTGATATTCTTACTCTTGTGCCTCTCACTTCTGTTTGCCCCTTTCAAAGGGGAAAATATAGTCTTGCAAATAGCAAAACTGAAGAAGTTTGGTTTCCTATGTCTTCATGCCTCGTGAGTGAATTATCTGATATCTAAGGAGATGCGAATTCTTGCTGAAGTTTTCGTGGTCACTTGCATGTGGTTGTCTGCTCTCTAGGAGCAGAACTGAGCTTGCTTTGCAGCCTTGTCTTTCCTGGCTGTACTGATTTGAGTCTCTCTTCTGCACCCAGCTGCCTACTTCCATGACGTCTTAGGAGCTTTTTGTTGCTGAGGTTTCTACCTGATGTTAAATATAGCCAAAATTGGCCAATAGATCCCGGAGTTAGCAAGCTGTGCAATGCCATGAGCGTTTGGCTAGGAGGATATCACTGTCTCAATCTTCTGTGCCCGTTAGCCAGAGCTCATTTAAAAAAAAGCCCCGAAGACAGGATTAGCCTGAGAAAGTGTTTGCTGGACAGAAAGAACTGAGGTGTGCAGCTGGCTTGGAGTGCAGTGAAGGCAGTGGTCCTTTCCGAGGTTGGTGATACCAGGCTTTGGGCGGGTGTCAGCGGTTGCTGGCTCCCTCTGTTGGTTGCTAGTTCCAGTGCTTGGCGGGGAATGCACCAAAGTCATGGGGAGAAAGGCAGCATGCTGGGGAGCCAGTGACTTCAGCGTGGGGCTCTTCAGTGGCTGTTCATGCGGTTACCCCTGAGCTGAGAGTGCTGCTTTGAGCCTGGTGTTCCTCCTCCCCTAATCCCCTTCCAGCTGGGCTCGTGACTGTTGCACAGTCTGTGACCGTCCTTTCTCTTGGTCTCCCTTGACCTGTCAGTCCTTTCAGACATGGCTGGCCCTGCTCTCCCTGAAGCCTTGGCATCCTGGACTCCGCCTCTCTGATCCTCTTCCTCTCTCTAGTTGTCTGTCGGCAGGTCCTGTGGATCTTTTTTGGCCCTCCCTGTGGACCTGTCTGCTGCTCAGGCCAGTAACCTTAGTGTCATCTTGTACATCTTGCTAGGTTCGTGCCTCCCGGTTGCCTCTGTGTCAGGTGAATCCTTTCAGCATGACATCTCTAAGGTGTAGCCTCTTTTATTTAATCTTTGCAGAAAATGCTATCGTCCCCACTCTCATCTTGTGTCTTTATTCCTGTAACACGCTGACTTTCACTCAGGACTCGTTCTTTTCCTTTCAGAAGACCTTTTTCTTGCCTGCTGCTTTAGTCACATCTCTATGCATCCCTCCATTAGCCCAGCCTCTGCTCGTGAGCATACTTGCTCTCCAGGCCCCTCCTGCTCCGTCCCTGTCCTGTTGTTCATCTCTTGCTTGCTCTTAAGTGTCAGTTCACAACCCTGGTTAGGCAGCAATGCCAGTGTCTGTCATCCACTTGGAAACGCTTCCATGAAATCATCTTGGTGCTTTCCCCTGTGTTGTCATTCACATTCAGAAGAACATCTGCATGTTCTGGGATGCCTGGGAACCTCTGTAAACCTGCCCATGCTCCTTTGCCTAGAAGGCTACAGAAGCTCAAGTTTGGTCAGAGATGTGCTGAGACCAGTGCTGACCAGGCTATTCATGTTAATTTTTCCTCCTCTTGCCTTTCTGTCTATCTCTTATGCAGTTGTGTCTGAACAGCACCAAGTCCTTTAAGGCTTTGCTTCACGGCTGGGGATCTTGCAGTGTGGGTGTGCATGTAAGAAGGCATTTCAGCCTAGCAACTAATTCTGGCTTTCAGTTACCTGTGATTTGAGCTGTATTCAAAGCCAGCACCTAGACGTGAATCTTTCTAATAGCGGTATAGCAATATCCCTGAGAGAGTGCAGGGCTCAGCCACAGCCCGCCTCTCACTGCAGCAAGGGGCTTTCGGGAATCTCCCGAAACAGTGTCAGCTGGAAGTGCCCTGTAGCAGGACGTGCGTGTGGGGGTGGAGGCAGGCGGGCTGGGGCTCTAGCTCCTGCTGTCCACACTGCGCCAGCGCAAGGCACCCTGGCCTGCGAGCTGCAGGGTCATGGTAGCGCTGCTCTGTGCCTGAGCTAGTGCCCTCTGCGTCTCGGGACGGTCTCGAGTGTTCTTGGTACTCCCTGTATCAGCTCTAGCGTTTCCATTTTTAGTTTGAAACGTAGAATCCTGGCAGTGGCAGGTATTTGGAGGTTTGCATATGTATAGCCTAGGAGTGTATGGTGCTTTATTTTTCCACCGTTCCTCCTCCTGGCACTAGCAAAAGGGCTTCTAGATGTATTGCTGCCTGTTAGTTCAAGGAGTATATTGCAGCCCCATATGTCTCTCAATCACTCCACAGCCAGTAATGCCACTCTAATACCACTTTATGTCACAGCAGGGTCTGCTAGAAAGCACATCAGTAATGAAAAACAGTAATTCAAAACTGTGCCTCACAGAGCAATAAGAGAGCTTATAGATTTGTCCAAAGCAACGGGATTTCTCAGGATGCTTAAGGAAATCTGAACAGGTTTCGGCGATAGAAGCAGTGCGCTTCTCTTCCTGCTGCGATTTGCTGGTGCAAAACGTTGCAGAATTAGATAGACTCCAGTCTTTGAATGAAGCTCGTTAATAACGGTAAGAAAGGGAGAAGACCAGGTGCGTGCGTGTGTGTGTGAAGATTTCTTCTGGCCGTTGAGCATTTGTGAGGGACTCTGTCTCTCTAGAGCAGTTACCATGGCAACCATTCTTCTGTATTTTATAACATAGTGTTGTATTGGTGGGTATATGCTGTCTAACTTTTTTTTTTTTTTGTCTTTGAGACCTTTTATAAGGTGGACTTTGTGGAGAGATATGGAACACTTTCAGTGTCGTTTGAGGTATTGTATGGTCAGTGCAGCCACACAGTGAACCAGGGTTGAGGAGAGGCTCTTTTGGGGCTGATTTATTACAAATATTGAGATGTGGCTCACCTGAACAAGGTCAATACTGATGTGGCGCAGTGGGTGATCCAGATGACTGGATGACCTTGGAAGTCTCCTAGCACAGTCATATAGGTGTCAGAGCAAGGAAGACTGAAACGGTTGTCTGAATGTGCAGGTGGAAAAGGAAAGTGACTTTGGTTATGCAGTAATACTGCCATGAAAAATCGCAGTTGGGTCTTTCCAAGCTGTGCAAACACAGCATTTGCAGTCTTAGCAGGCTGCAGATGTAGCATGGAAAAGAAATACGATTGTCGTAATATATGGCAACCTGTAAATATCAAGCATTGCTAATGAGATATTATATTTCAGAGAGGAGGGGACAGAAGAGAGGAGGGGTTTTTCAGCCTGCAGTGCTTCAGTCAGTTCTGAGGAACTGCTGTTTGTCTGGCTTGCTCCTTTGTTTGTGGATCACGGTGGGAGAGGGCAAATTGCTGTAATGCAGTATCCTGCTATTAAGGAAAAATATCATAAGGTTGTCTGCGAATACTGGAAGCTCTTAGGACGGTATGAAGGATGCAACCAGGGAGAAAGAGCAAATGAGTCTGATCCTTTGTCTAGCCATGCAGAAGGCCTGAATTATGTTTTGGACTATGATTTCCCAACTGTGGTGTCTTAGATTTGCAGAGACAGTGTGCCTGAGCTTTGAAAAGAGAGGCTAGGGCTCCAAAGAAAACCCTTTCCATGCTCCATCTAAAGGAGGAGAGCAAAGGTAGAAGTCCGAGTAGCAGGAGAGAGGAAAGAATTACTTTTTAAGGCTACCTGAGTGGAAGTGAGTTGCCCTCTTAATCTGTGGAATTAGAAAAACATTAGAAAAAGCCAGGCACTTGTCTTCTGCCATGAGTCTATTTCCATGTAGGAAATGACTAACTTATGGTGAAGGGAGGCTGTATGTTTGGAAGCCTGTTGAGTGTGTGTGGGTTGGTTTTTTTGTTTGTTTGTTTTCCTCCCCACAAAAGATCTGTTCAGGAAGCCTGAGATCAACTGTGCATCATAGACTAAAGGTGTGTTGCTACTGGAGCGAAGGTGCAAAGAAGAATTAAGCCTAACCATCAAAGGGTTAAACACCTTGTAATAACTGCAGCCTCAGTGTTTGAGAAAATAAATACAGCTTGCTTTCTGCCGGTGCCTGACTCTCATGTGCGTGCTGCTGCTTCAGTTCATAAAACCTGCAGTGGTTTTATGGTCGTGGAGGAAGGGGAACTTCCGTGACCTTATGGTTTTATCATCTGAGAAAGACAGCAGCCTTCTTGTTGCTCTGTCTCCCAAATTGCTCCTCCATTCCCTTGGTTTAGATCCTTGCAGGCTGTAAGCTCGCTAAGGTCTCCTGGTGGATCTGACAGTTGGTTTTTGACCGTGAGAGGGCAGTGTCTGGGAGAGAAGCACAAGCCAAAATGGACAGTTGTCACATACACATGATGCATAAAGGGAATATTCTCCTAAACTCAGGTTTGAACCGTGAGTTTTTGAGAGAGAGAAAGTCTGTTTTATGTATTTGTATCTGCCAGTAGGTTTCTGCAAGTTTGCGGCTTTCGGTTTCCCCTGTAGTATACGGGGGATTCCCTGCGGTGACACCTGGTCTTCCTTAATGTGGTGCCCTGCTTTTGCTAGGGCTGGAAGCCCCCCTGCGCTCCTCGCTGGGACTCGTGCTGCCAGAGGAGTGCCCGCTTTCCGCCTCGCAGAGGAGGAAACTGTGAGAGAAGAGTTGTTCCTGAGAGACCCACGCAGAGCAAGGCTTAGATCCCAGGGGATCCCTGTGCCCATCTCCGACACTGGATCTCCTGTCTGCAGTTATGCGCTGGTGTAACTTACCCTGAGAGGCTTCCTTGGATGTTTGGAAGGAGTCCATAAAGCCCCAGAATCACGGTGTTGACGGGATCATGCCTCTTGGGCTCTTCCTCCCTGGATGAGGATGCGATTTTCCTTAGCAGTAGCTGTGAGCATGTTCCTGGGCTCCGAGTCGCTGGTGTTTGGCCCTGCTGCTCCGGTGCAGAGGACTGGTATCACTGGGCAGTGCCGCTTGCCGTGAGGCGCCCAGGCAGCTGCTAACGGCAGATTGTGATCTGGGATTAGGACAAATGGGCTCAAGCTTTTGTGCATCTCGGCGAGCTGAATCCAGCCGTGAAGGGCTGCTAAGGCGGCTGCCGAAACGTCATCTTTTCCAGGGAGAGTCACCTCTGATGTAGCATCTGTTTTGTGCGGGCGAGATGTGGAATCTGTCAGCCCGTAAAAAAGTAGGGGTGTAAGGAGAGTTTTTAGGAGCCGTCTGAAATACTGGGGACTAAAGCGGGAAGATTATCTAGGTCTTGGCCTGTTCACCACGCACTGCTCTTCCCTGCTAATCTTCCCAGCAGAGGCAATGTGGCAGATGGAGGTGACGTGCCGTCACTTTGTCAGCCCTCAGCCCACGCTCAGGTGTTTGAAAGCTCAGGGGAAAACGCTGCTTTTGGGGCCGGTTGATATTTACAGTACAAATTTGGCTTGCTTTTTGCCCCATTCCCTGCTCCAAAAAAACAGGGCAGGGTTTTTGTGTTCTGACCTGTGAAGGACTTCCTCGTGACCGTACGCTGCCTTCATCGTCCGTGCGCGCTCTGGAAGTGACATCAGCTGGTTGTCCTTGACAAGAATAAATCGAACTTTCTCCCAGTTTCTGTTACCTGAGCTATTGTTTTGTGATGGGCCAAATATCCGCTAGCTACGGATACCATTCAAAAAAAAAAAAAAGACCGATGGAGAGAAATCATGTCCTGTCGCGCGTGCTAACAGCAGCATCAATTAGAGGGAATAAAAAGGCTTCTACTGCGGTTCTTTGAGCCTTGGTGGAGAGGGGACGGTGGGGAGAAGCGAGACGGCGAAGTCCCTCTTTACCCGTGCTGTTGACACGATGAAAGCAGTCAGTCTGTGTGCGTTTCAAGGCTGCTGCGTGGTTCTGGGATTTGCAACATCCAGGATGCGATGAGCAATGAAACTATTAGCAGCAGCACAAGATGCGCGCACTCTGTGTCTTCTGGGGACCACCAAGCTTTGCCAGCCGGTGGCTGCCGGAGCAAAGCCCCCGGGCTCCGTGCTGCAGGCTGCCTGCTCTCTAGTGCAACCCGTCAGCGCCGCTGTAAAGAAAGGGATGGATGTTGTCATTAGACATGAAAAATGCTGCGCGAGATGTGAGGCTTTAAACTCTGACAGGCTGAGATACTGCCGTATTTAAACATCTGAAAGGTTTTATTTCAAACTCTGCAGCACAGGTGGAAACTTCAAAGCTGTCAGTCTGTCAGCGAACTTTTTGCAGACAGAGAAATGTTTCAGTGGCGTGGTAAGCAGGGTTGGCTTCTTTGGGAGTTAAAAGCAGAGGTTATTTAATACGCTGATGGGAAGTGGCCACTAAGTCGAAATAATTGTTTTAATATGGGTGTGTTAACCATCCTCAAGGTATTTTTATAAATACCCTAGAACAAAAGAGCCTCTTTCTTAAAGCTGAATATAACCGCTGCTCCACCTGGGAACAGTTCTTCCCCAGCAACAACACGTAGCTCTCGTTGTAAAGCGAATTTAAACTTAATTCATCTCGGCGAACTACAGAGCACATGGGAACAGGCAAAATGTAATTATCAGAGTTGGTATTAGCTGTGCTTGTGTTGTGAAGTACAACCTGTGTTTGGACAGGATTTAGAGACCGTATTGAGCTTGTCGCTACAGCCGACTCCCGCTTCACTGTGCAAAAAATGCACTTGCCGCAAGTTTCGAGTCTGCGCGGAGTTTCTCGCTGGTGCGGCGCAGTTGCCGCTGCCTGCTGTGGAAGTCTCCCCTCGAAAGGCCTCGCGAGTGAGGGCTGCTGCTCCTGTGGCCTGCGTTGCAGCCCGTCGCGGTGAACCCTGCCTCGGTGCGCAGGCGGCCGTTCAGCCAGTCCGCTGAAAAGGCAGGCAGCGAGTGTGTGTGTGTGTGTGTGTGTAGTGGTGGGCTGCGACTTGCCTGCTGGGCTGAGCTCGCCCGCTCACGAAGCCCCTGAACGCTTTGTCTCTCGTTTCAACTCGGCCAGTGACGTAGAGAGAAAAGGCTTGTTGCGTGCGACCAGGTGCCTCTTCTCTGTCATGTTTTTCCCTCTGATTAAGGGGTGTGCGTGCATGATGCCTCAATACCTGATTTATTGGTTGGTTTGTAGGATCACGGGGTCAGTAGCAGCCTGTTCCAGAATCCTGCAAAGCTGCACCTGACTCTTGGGACATTGGTACTCCTGAACGAACAAGAGATCCAGAAAGCATGTGACCTCCTGCAGAGATGCAAAGAGGACTTTGTGGAGTAAGTGTTGCAAAGGGGGGTGATCACAAAGGGCACGCGTGGGGGAAAGAAGCAAGCCGTCCCTGACCGGGGAGAGGAAAGAGGAAAGCAGCTCAATAGCGAATCACAACTCTGCAGCCTAGAAATTTAGAAAAAGGCTGAAACATTTCAAATAGAAGCATCAAAAATCACTGAGCAATAGCAGAGAACGTAATTGTATTTTGTAGTTCTGCTCGAGCCCTCAGCACTGCCTGAAAACCTTCTCCAGTCATTTCCTTTTCTCACAGCAGGCCCGTTATTTTTGTGTGCAGATTTTTGCTGTTATTCCCTGCTTGCTGCAGAGCCAGGGGAGAGCACCATCACCTTCACGTGCTGCCTGCAATGGGCTCCAGCCTGCTGCCTCCCTCCTGCCTCAGAGCAGATGCTGAGGTGTCCTTGACATGCATTTCTTGATGCAGGGAGCTGTGTGCAGGGAAGCCAGCGTGAGCCATATGAGTAATTGGTCTGAAATGTTTGGTGATGCTCTAGGACTGTGGCTTTCTCATTGCCTTTTAACACTGAACTGCAGATGTTATGGTTTTAACTGTAAATGTGGTTGAATGACACTGTAATTAGCTTATCTCTGTACAGCTTAGAAATTGGAGATGGCCTGAGGGGCTGGTTTATTTATTTATTTCCGCAAAGCCTTTGCATGTAGAACGCTTTCTTCATTTTTACCTCGGCACGTGAGGGTTTGGCCATGCTACCCCGGCTAATATCTGTGAGAATTAATGTATGGCCAAAATTTTCACCTCCTCCTCTAAAATTAAGGCTCCATTTTGTTCAGCTGTTAAACGGAAATGCGAGCGAGTTGGCAGTGGTAGGTCTGTCTGCAGTGCTGGGAAGTGCTGCCTTCCTCGTAAGTGGATTGAACTGAGACAGAGGAAATCCTTACCCACCGTTTCCTTGGGTGGAGGAGGAATCAACATTTGAATATAACCTTTAGGTTATTTCCCCTGCCAGTGCCAAATAAATACACTTTTTAAATTGATTTTAGGCTCCCATCCATCCACATACACCTTCATTGGTGCTCATTTACGTTTCTGCATGCAGGCAGTGCCATATGAAGGGAGATATGCCCTTGTTGCCCTTTTGTAGAATATGTGGCCTCACGCCCTCATAAGCTCGCGTGCACTTGACAGCGCACTAGTGCCAGTTTTCTTCCCAACAAATGTACTGGAAGAGGAAACCATGCTCTCTTTATCCCAGCTTGGAAATGTTACTAAAAACCTCCAAGGCAGGCTCAACAAAAGCGAGCAAGGTTAGAACAAAGTCATGCTCATATTGTTGACTCGTATTTATTACTTCTGCCTGCCCAGACACTCCCTGTACTTTCCATGAGACCTTGGAGTTAACCGAGACAACAACACTTACTCACAGGGAGCTCTCGCTGCAGCGCTCTGCCTCCCTGTGATGTTCTGGTGGTAAAGGCAAGGAGGCGGCGTGTTTGGAAGCAGATGCACTTCGCAGTGCGTTTGCAGGTGTGGGAGTACATATTGTATCATGCACACGTTTTGGGTTTTGCCTTCCTGCAAGAGTAGCTGGAGACAATTATAAAACGGTTCTTTTTACTTCCAGCATGTTTAAATGCATGTTGAAATAGACTTAACACTGCATTCAGGATTGAGTGCTTTTCCCAGTGAAATGAATGAACTGGAGACGTTGTGTCACAGTCAGTCTCTTTACAGGGAAGACAGGAGCTTCTCTGGAATGAGAAATTATACCATATTATTGCTGATGGGCTTTAAAAAAACTAAATAGAGATCTCTGCCTTGAGATGGCCTGTGAATACCATCAAGTTGACTTCACGTATGTCCAAAACAGTAAAAGTATGGATTTAAAGGTTTTTACAGTATTTCTTGAGACAATGAGACATTAGCAGTTTTCAAGCTTTAGAAATTAGGGAAGCTTTTTTGTTTTAGGGATTTTTCAGTGCAAACAGCATTAAATAGGCGGAAAGAATTCCTCTGTGGAGTTCACTGCTCCATAGTGTCCATATAACAGTTAAGTTTCACTTAACCTCAAAGTTGTATTTAGCTATAGCAAAAAATATATTTATTTCATTCATTAGTAAAACCAAATATTTAGCATGTGCATGAAGAGTACTATGCCTTGTATTTCAAAAGCCAGTGTGTTGTTTTGTATTTTAACATCAGGGATTTCTTGCATTGCAGCCAAATTGCTGGAGGCAAACCCCTGACTGTGGAGGTGGCAGGGGTGGAATACATGAACGATGACCCTGCCATGACAGATGTCCTGTATGCAAAAGTCCACATGAAGGATGGCTCGGACAAGTGAGTTCCTCACGCTCCGCTCTTTCATTTCCCCTCAATGTGCGGAGAGTGCTAAGGCAGCAGTAACGGTGCACCAGAGAAACCCACCCCAGTTGGTGGGTACTGCTCACAGTTATTGGGCCAGTAGTCGGGAAGATTAAATCATTCTTGCTTCCTAACCCAGTTAAGTCTGTGATGTGTTTGCTCTTTAAATTGGTCACTGGTGGTGCTGCTGAAAGATGTCATTTGTTTCTGTAGCAGTATGTCGGATTGAATAATGGCATCGTGGCTCGCACAGCGATAAGATGGCCAAGGAGATGCTCCTGAGGTGACTTAGAATGCAGGACAACTTGGCCTCTGCTGCCTGGTTCCCAACCTGCAAACCGGATTAATCTGGGCAGCCTGACACATTCTGCAGCATTTAATTATTCTTAAAACCCAGTTACGCCAGAAGGCCCTCTGAAAAGCGTGGCTTGGTTATGGAGTTGTTGTTTTGTGTCTGTAAGCAGCCTGAAACGCTCACAGGGTGTGAAACGTCTGTCTTCAGAGTTGCTGGTGTTGAAGCTTGAAGCCTGGTTGATGCCAGTGTGTGTGTCTGTGCTGTTCGTCACTCTCACCGATGGTTTTAGCAAAAGACTCTACAAACGGGTCTGTCCAGAGCTGAGTAGGATGCAGTGGTGTCTGGGCAACCTTCCTCCATCTCATTTTTGACAAAACCATCATCAGTGGCAGCATTTTCTTTTCTCTCTGGGCTTTCTCAAAGACTGTGGGGAAACGCAAGAACTGTTGTGCTCCTGTGCTATTGTTTGTGAGGTGAATGGGAAAAGGGGCAGAGGGGTGGAACAAGAAGAGCTTTAGCCTTCTTTCCTTCTGGCGGTGCTGCCCTCTCATCGTCTGGTCCCTTTGCCAGAGGACACTGGGGAGCTAGGAGGGGAGCCCAGAGCAGTGCAGCTGGAGGAGGGAGACTGAGCAGGGACCTGCTCAGGGAAGAAAGGATGTGTTCTGGCATCTCCTTTGCCCGAGGGCTGAGAAGACGAGGAGGGCCTTGTTTAAAACCTGCAGAAAACCACATTTTGGAGTCTATATTGCAGTAAGAGATCAGAAGTGGGATAAGAAAATGGGTGGGAAAATGTAAGAATTGCTGGTAGGCAGCACGAATTGAAATCTTCTTTTCCCCTTCTCGGCTCTTCCACTTCGAAGTCTATCCTGCCCTGAAAGAGATGAGATGAAACAGATGGGGAGGGTGGAGAACCACGACAAGCCAGACGCCAGCCAGGAGACAGAAAAGAAGTGCAGGCAGAAATAGGGAAGAAGCACTCGGAAAGATGAGACAGAGACAGACGTTGTATGATCCAAATGCCCTTTGCTGGGTTTCTTGTAGAAAGTGACCAAAGTGTCGGCTCTCAGAGCCGAGCTAGGGAGCTCTTTTTGCCTTACACACCTAGTTCCGGATCGTCTCCGAAGCGCAGTGCTTGCGAGTCTGCTTGCACATTTGAAAATAAGCCTGTGACCTGAGGGGCTGGTAGAGAAACCTTGTAGAGTGTAAGCAGGGACTAAAGTGGTGCAGTGATGTCTGCCTGGGTCTGTGGACAGCTTGAATTGTTACGTACTGACATTGCAGTCTGTGATCAGGATTTCAACCTTACCTGTTTTGCTGAGAACCTGTTTAGCATTAATGCTGGCAGAAAATGCTCACGTGCATGTGTGGGGTGGCAGAGCTGCTTTTGGCTGGGGAGAGAAATGGGATCCTCAAATCCACCTTGTCTTGAAACTGAAAATGGCCTCCACCCCTGAGATGCTCGTTACACAGGTCATGTCTCCTCCGTCCTCCACAGAGATCTGCTAGCTGAGGTCTTGGCCCAACCCAGATCTTGTGCTTTGCCTGGCACCTAAAGACCTCCAGACTTCTGTTTTGCAACACATCTTTTGCTTTTTGCATAACAGTGTGCTCAGAGAGGGTCACATGGTTGTAACTTTTTATCTTCAGCCCAGGCTGGTCCTGCCCTTACCTGTAAATTAATTCATCTCTCACAGCAGGATGAACTGGCACCTCTGTCCTAATATAGTCCCTTAGCTGGTAGCGAGAGTTCAGCAAACATTTAGTTTTGCAGAGGGGAAAGAAGATATTTTTATGTTGATTTAGAGCACTGAAAGTTTCTTTTGCTTCTGCTGAGACTCCAAGAGACAATGTGTTGGCCAAATAGTGATTATAAAGAAGGGATGAATGGAGATTCTTCCATAAAACTCTGCTTTGTTTTCCAGTCTGCTAGACAGATTACTGCTGAACTGCTCCGTGCACTTGCCTGCTAAAACCTGGGTGCTGTGTTTCAGTAGAGCTGCGCTTTGCTCGGGGAAATGGGCAAAGCAGGTAGAAATCACGGTTTCTCAGCTCAGGGTCAAGACTAGAAGAGAGCGGTGACCATGTGGTTTGCTGTGCTAGATCAGGTGGTTGCCACCAATGTTTGAGGTGTGCACCTTCCTGTCTCATGCAAGATGTCTGGCTAGCTATTCTGAATGGTTCCTGGCATGGCCGAGGGGTGGAGTTTCTTCCTGATCTTCCGATAATCTTGATCAGTTTAAGCTATAAAGCAGGAGATTTGATTTACCCTGACTTAGCTTGCATAACTGCAGACAGTATTAGGGGATGGCAAGCCCTTCTGCACATATAATGGCTCAGACTGAGAGAGAGATCATGCTCTGATGCCTCCCACATGGCAAATAATTTCCATTATAATTCATTCTAATTTGTTTTATTTCCTTGATTAACTTTATAACGTAATAAAGCACCATTTTCACTTGAGCTATTCTCTGTTAATTTGTTTTAGTATTGTCTGTAATGATATTCATTTAATCTTTGTCATTGCTAATTTTAAAAATCACTGATGTAAAGCCAGAAAGTAAGTGGTAGAAATCCATGACAATCGGTAGTCTGCAAGCCTTGAAATTGTCCTGTGGCTGCTGGAAGCCCGTGGGGGGAAGCACAAAGCCCGCAGTGTTGTCCGAGCCAGCGTCCAGGGGCACAGCAGCGCTGGAGCCTCAGAGAAGCCGTGTCTCTGCCTTCCCCGTTGTAGCTGAGAAACCAAAGTGGTGGCACCTAGTGGAGTAAGAGTGCTGTCTAACTGCTCGGATGTGGTGAGAGGAGCCCAAATCCTGCTTCACAGAGTAGTATGCTTCTGTCTCATTTCAGCAGATGGGAATCCACACTGTTGGTGTAGCACATCCGTGCTGGTTTTGGTAAGGCTGGGGCACTGCAGCTCGCGGCAGCCACAGCTGCTTTCATCCCAGACCACAGCCAGACAAGAAGGTGGCAATGGTGCTCTGATTCTGCTTGCTCAGTAGCTCAGAAGGTAGAGCGTTGAGCAGGATGCGCCGCCTGGGTTTGTGCCCTCTGTCACCATGCTCTGGGTTCTCCTGGAAATGAAGCCGGTGACTGAGTTGCTTATTTGGGACAGAGAAGGTCTGAGCTCCGGCCCAGCACTCTTGCACTGTATAAATGGCAGCCCCTGAGCAGAGCAGATCCTCCTGGAGTCAAGGTGCCCAAGTCCCTCTGTGGGTCTGAGATTTTAGCACTTGTAAGGAGAATTGTATTATGTTTCATGGCAGTAGAAAGATGCATCCTTCAAGTTCCAATAACGTCTGTCTTTTCACTGTGAACAAACTCTCTGCTACGCTAACTTTGTCCTTCTTCGTGGCGTGTTTGCAGCAGAAGTGATCACCAAGTAAGCTTTGCAAAATAGCCAGAACTTTTTGCATTAGGACTGATTTGCGTGGCAGAATTCTGATTAGTTTTTTATCTTTCCATTAGAGGCTTGTTCAGTTTTCCCATGTGCATGCAGAGACTTCATTTCACACATGCTTCCCTCTCTGGCTGAAAAGTGAAAAGCTGACAACACGGGGGTTTCTCCTTGGTTTGCCTCGCTCTGTTCTTTCTCTTTTTGCCTTCGCAGATTGCAGGTGATAGCTGACAAACTGGTGGAACGGTTTGTGGCCTCCGGCCTGATGCTTAAAGAATGGGATAGAGTGAAACTCCATGCTACTGTCATGAACACTGTCTTCAGGAAAGATCCAAGTGGTGGGTATCCCTGATCCTTGCCACTACATGTATTTAAAGCAGCAAACTGAACAGGAGGTGCTTTGGCCAGTAGCTGTTGGCTTTTATGATATATATATATATTTTTTTTTTTTTTATTTGCTTAATTTTGTGATTTTTCTTAATCTCAAAAATACTTACAAGATTGTAGGGGAAGGTCATTAAAGCAAACCCAAAGGAAAACGAAGAAGCCGTCAGCAGAGCTGGCAAAAGCAGGCATGCTTTAAGTACTTTCTGGTCGCTTTGTAAGATTCTTTGTCTTAGCTACAAAAACCCTAGTAGCACTCACAGTATCTGGATCAGACGCATTCAGGTACCTCGTGAGGCCTTGGGCTCTCTCTGCCCCAACAGTAAATTGAAATTCAGTAACACCTTCGTGTGCTGTTCTGACCTTTAAGCAAGAAGAAAACGGGATCCTCTTTGGTCAAGTTAAAGATTGCCTGTCGCTTTCGGAACATGATTCCAGGGTCTCAAAGTACACTTTCTCGTTAAATCAGATTCAGACTGCTGTGAGGCTGAACATGAGCTGTTATTGAGTGTATATAGTGTCTGCTGTCTCTGCCAAAAGATTGTCTGCTCTAGCAGGCTGTAGCATCGTTCTTATCGCATTACTTATAAAGCAGCCTCAGATGCCTTGCGTTTAGGGAGGGGCTGTATATTGCAGCCTTGTTCTCCGTGTGCAAACATGCATATGCTCTGGCACTGGTATGGGGTTTGCAGGCCTTAGCAGCATTGCACTAAAGCTTTTCATAGCTTTCTCTGGCACAGGGGGCTGCGTGCACCGCTGAGAGGTTAGTCCGAGTGTTCTCCAGTTGCAGCCTCCGCGAGTCTCTGTGTGGACAGTGATAACAGCAGATTGTGTTGTGGTTTTCTGGGCACGCAGTGGCAGGCTCTGGGGATGGCTGCTACTGAAGTCAGATAAGCAGGAGAAATTCTGGAAAGGCAGGGTTTAGGGGTCTCAAATCGAGCCCTGAAAACCGGTGGAAGTGGAAGTCCAGCCCAAAGTGCTGGTGTTGCTCTCTGTTAGCTGAGGCATGTGGGCAGTAGCATCTAGTCTGACGGCGTTGTTCAGAGTACAGACACGTAATACCCGTGAGGCATTCAGGCACGGTGGTGAGAGCGTTATGCAGACGGCCACGGAAGTTGCTTTATATTCAATATTGTATTTGAATAGTGTGTTAGATGTGAGTGGGGCTTCATAGTTAATGCTGGAGATGAAAAAGAAATATTGAATACGTTCACCGAGTGAGGCAGGGATCCTGTGGAAAGAACAGATCATGTACTTAGGGTTTATGTATCAAAATCCAGCCATACCCTGGGGAAACTGATGTAAGATGTAGGCATTTGGCAGTTGCTCTAGGCGTGGATTACTGTTCTTGGTGTCTTCGTGTGTAGCTGTGTGCCCACCCTGCAGAAATACACATGCCGCATGTACATGGTGTGCAAGGATGCTTCCCGGAGCGGGCAGTGAAGATCTGTAGAGGTGCCGTTCAGAACGTGTTCAGCATTACGCTCACACGCTCAGTCTGGTTTTTGGTGCTGTTCCAGGCAATGCGAGCGCTTGTCGCTGCTGACTCGTACCCGGGCAGGATGTGGAATTTGGAATCAGCCAGAGAGAAGCAGATGTGTTGCACTGAGCCAGCAGCCCTAAAGAATCATCTTAGCGGTAGCTCTGATTTAGGGCGTTTCCTCCAGGTAACTTAGATGACCCTGACAGAGGCACCAATTCCTGTGTATTCGGCTGTGTTCTCTTAAAAATCAAAGTGGAAACGTTTTTGCACGAAGAATTGGGCAAAGGTGGTTTGTTAGCTGGCAGCAGTCTTTGGGGAGGGGTGGGGGGGGGGAAGTACAGTACACATGGTTCTCCCTTCTGAAGCTCATTGTGGTGGTGGCTTTTCTCTTTACAGCTGAAGAGCGAAACAGTACAGTGACTGCTAAATCATCTTTCAAGGAACGGGAGTCTTTTAATGGCCGAAATATCCTCAAGGTCAGTATGAAATAATTAGGGGAATCAAGCCAGCTCTGGATACAGTGTAGCCAAAAGAGGTTGAAACACCTCTTTAAAACTGCTTTTGTCTTAAGCTGATGGGAGCTCCCGGAGGGGATCTGTTTTGAAAATAAACAATCTGGATCATTCATAATTGGGAGTATTACAGTATTTAACAGAAGCATTCTTAAAGCTGGCGAGGCTCAGATCAGGAGGATGTAGCACGAATGCTAAGTGGGTGTTCGTGTTGTCGTTTACTTCGCTCGTGTTTTACCCTGGAGACTCAGGCTTGTGTTGTTTCTCAGCCCACCAGAAAGGAGTACTTTGTTGCTCTTGTTCTACTCACTCATTATATATTTATGTCACTAAAACTGACTGCCACTTCGCATGCTATTTTTTGGGGGGAAAAAAAACCAAAAATCTTGCAATTGATTTGCTCGGTTTTACTCCAGAAGGGTAGCGGATAGTGGTAGGGAGTCCCACCAGCCAGGATCTGAGGGCTTGGCAGTGATCAGAGCGTAAGAAGGAAGATCCTCCAGACAGTGCAGGTGGGAAAGGCTTGAACCGGAGCATGCTGTAGCCTCCCAGGCTTTCCCAGCCAGGGCTGAGACTGCACTGCTGCTCTTCCAGATGGCAGTGTCAGACTGATGCTATATATGGTGCTTGGCCCCTGCAAGTGTCCAGAGAAAAAAGAAAAGCACAGAGAAATAGAAATGGAAAATAACATGGGCTGGTAGCAAATTTGAATCCTCATTGTGTGAGGGAAAGGGGTTTTGTTTGCAGGCGGCTCTGCGAGGGAGACGGGACAATGCTTGCATACATTTGGAAAATGATAGATGTTCTAGCCACAAATTGGCAGCAAAGATACACGAGTGAGGATGCAGGCTGCATGGAAGACGGAGAGCCCAGAAGGACTTTAGGGCATCAGAGGAGGGAAAGGGTGCGTTTTATTTGTGTTTACAGTTTTACTGTTTAATGTATTAGGTGTTGGATGTGTGGAGATGTAAAGATAAGGTGAGGAACTGGTTGATCTCCTCTGTATAGAGGACAAACAAAGGGACAAAATTAGGTTAAGCTCTCATTGCCCTCAAATGCCTGTGGGAGTGCAGTGTCATGACTCAGCATTGCCACACGTTGAGTGTTTGGTGCGAGACCGTGTTATTGCAAACTGAATCAGAGAAGCCACAGACATGGTGCTGTTCCTAATGCGAGCCGAGATTTTGGTTAGCTCCCGGTGTCTGCGAGCAGGCTCCAGAAGGAGAAGGTGGTATGTGTGATAAGCCCAGAGTGGCTGGAGGGACTTCGCTTTCAAGGCATATGTCCACATTTCACTTAGCTCTTTGGTCTTTTTGTATTTGTTCAATTTGTCCTCAGACTGTAGAGAGACATAAAATCAAACCATCCTTCCTTAATGCTCGTCATCCAAAAACGTGAACAATTCCAAAGGCATAACGATGCTCCCTCTACTGGTCGCACCACTTACGGAGTGCACGGCGGGGTCTGAGGATCTGTGGGTCTTGTGGTGTGTGGCACTTAGAAGCTGCAAAATGCAACCGCCCTACCTCAGTTGGCTATTTCTTATTCTGCTGCTCTCTGAAATATGAGCTGATGCATTTTTAAAACTCCTAATTGATTTTGTACTGATGTAGCCAGAAGAGCTGCTGGCTGTTTGGACTGTTGATAATTACTTCAAAGCATGTCTTGCTGCAAGAAATGTCATCCTTCTCTCCCACCTCCACTGCATTTCCTAACCTGCTCGCTTCATATTTCCCTTTGGTCTCCCACGTGCCTGCAGCAGAACGCCCGTTGGCATTAATTAATTACGTGAGTCATAAATAGCTCTGGGCTTCTTAACAGAGGAGCCCAACCTCAGGCAGCCACTGATGCATTCTAGCATGACCTTGCAAGGATGTGCCAGTCCTCTCCCAGCCCCCTTCTATATACATTATTTATCTTCTTCTGTTCAGGGGGGTTGCCCTCTCGCAAAGTGGCTTCATTAGCTTCTGCAATGGGATCTAAACGACAGGCTGTTAATGAACATGGCTGCAGTTAGGCAGGCTGGTTTGCGGGAGCCGTCCCCGTGTGCATGGCGCAACGTGCTTGTGCGTGTTTCCAGACTCCGGTGCTCCGTAGTAGCTGTGTTGGGTGGCAGCGTTCCCGCTTGGCAAGCTGACAAAGCAAGGCTACTGGTAGGAGGCCGTCGTGTCAGAAAACTTGGTTTTAGCCGCTTTCATGGCTGTTGTGCAACTGAGACCATGCCACTCTTAAGCCAAAGTGGTCAACTTAGTTTAGCAGAGGGCAGGACCTGAAATATCAAAGCACAGCACGTGACGGAGATGCCTTGGCTTTGCTGTGCGAGTCTGAGGCTCCCGCGCGGTCACAGTTGATGCGTGCGTGCAGATGCACTGGCAGTACATGTTTGCTGATAGCATGCCTGCGTTACCCTCAGCTCCAGCTGGTATTTTGCTTTCAGCAGAAACTAATCAGAATTTTATTTAAAAATCCTTTGTTCTACCCATTCCGCAGAGTTAAACATGCCCTGCTATTTGTGCTAATAAATGGTTACACAGGCCGGTACCCTTCCCACACTGCTCAGAAAATAGATCCTGTAGGATGAGTTGCATTTGGGAGTTTAAATTACTTCTATCTTGAGGACTATCCATGAAAAAGGCTCCTCAGTCTAGTTGATTCTGAAAGCCCAGGAGAAGCCTGTGCCCAAACAGCTGAGTGATTTGTGTCTCCCATGGAAGTGCTAGACGCCTTAACTTCATACTTGTCTCATCTAGTCCCAAGAAGCTGGGGATGCTTTATGAACCACTTCATACAGAACAGTACGTATTTTTTTTCTAGGGTGGCTAGTCGGTTGACTCCTTTTGAACAACCAGGTCACGTACTAAGCTCCTGGCCCCACTGGGAGCAAAGTGGGACATCTCTTGGAGAGCAGACGGAGGGGGAAGCAATACGCAAGTGAAGGACAAGGGCAGCTCCTTCCCGGCGAGAGGAGGGTAGAGCCGCGCGTGCGGCCGGGCCTCGGGTAGGTGCTGGCGCAGCAGCCTCTCTGCCTTTCCTCCCGGATCGCAGCCGTGCCGCAGCCCTGCGTCACTGCTGCCAGGTGGGCAGCCCCTGCACGGAGGCAGCTGGGGCAGCTGCGTGCGTCTCCGGAGACACGGGTTGGCTGCCTCTAGGCTGAGACGTGGGTTTTTTTCCTTCCCTCCTCCCCCCCCCATTAGTGAAAATACCAAAGCTGTGGCGAATGGGATGGCCGAAATACCAGACCACACATAGTTAAATAAATCCAAAGAACGGTGAAGGCAGAGCCTGGCCAAAATACTCTGCTATACTTCGAAAGGAAAGGAAAGCTTACAGTAGGAAGGAAACCACCTGGCCTCTCGCTGGGTTAGAACCAGATGGTTTTTAACTCAAGGTTTGGGGAGTAAAAGGGTGGCTCTTGCCACGCTCAAACAAGAGGGAAGGCAGTTTTGCGTAAGCAGAACGGTGAACCCTGCCGCTTAGCACAGAGGTGTGCGTGAACAGCTTACGAGATTAAAACTCGAGGGAGCAGCTGTTGAGGTACAGCAGTGCAAAGCCGCGTGTATTCGCCCCTGCGGCTGCCGGAGGAGGCGTAAAGCTGAGAGGGAAGAAGGGGAGCTGCTCGGTGGAGCGGTGACGCTTGCCTCGCACTGGCCAGCGATGGGAGCGGAGGGGCAGGGCAGCCGGCTGCAAACTGCTCTTGGAGGGCTTTTAGGACAGACAAGGCATCATTCAATGAAGCTCCTTCTCTTTTGGGACCTCCATACGGGGGATTAAATTATGGGGCCGTATCTGCTTTCACTTGCAGCAGGGGGAAAGTATGTTTCCTGAGTGATGCACAGAGGCAATGTGAAGAACAGATTGTAGCAAACAAATCTGATAGTTTTCTCTGGTATTGTTTTTATCTTGCTGAGCAAGACTAGTGCAGAGCTTGTGGTATGTAGTGGTTCAGTTTAAGTAAGGCATTTGATGTGGTGCCGTATAGAAACCCTCAAAATACCCCAAACCCAACACTCAATAAAACAAATTAACATCTGACCCTAAGTAGTCACCTTGACCAATTCCTCTTTCGCATAAGGAACACCTTTTGTGTTCTGCAGTCGTTGGTATCTGGCCTTTTCTGTGTAACGAATTTAAGGAGACGGAGCCTTTTCCCATTGTATTTCTCAGCCAAGATGAAATCAAAAGGCCAAAGAATCCATATTAGGTGAGATCGAGACTGGCAAATGTCCAGAAAGGATGCGCAGGCTTTGTTACCCTCAGTGAGACGATAAAGGCATATATCCAAAGTAGGAATGGTAACTTGAAGAAGCTTATAAGGGGAGATGGCTGTTTGGAAAGCTTTGAGTTAAAATAGAGAGGAAAAAAAAAATCCACTGGGTAAATACAGACTGAATAAGAGATTGTGGTGCAACATCATTGTATCAGAAATAAGCTAGTGCTTTCCTCACATAGGTTTTAAAGAAGAATCAAAGGCAAAAATGAAAGGCTGTAATGCCGCTTTGCAGAGGAGAGATTTTCACGTTCAGTTCTGATCCTGCCATTATCGAGGGACACTGGCATGACAGAGGGGCCTCAGCAGTGTGCAATTAGAGCGGCAGTGGGATGGGAAGATGTGACGGTTGAGCAGATGAGGCTGGAGATCAGCATTTGTATGATCTTGGAAATGGAGATTAAATTGGGGTTGCTGCGAAGATGCTTTCCTGTGAATGAGATTCTTCAAGAAAAAGGCTTATTCACATTATTTGCATACAGTGAAACAGGAATCTGAAGTGGCAGTTGAGGAAATCAGATTAGACAATAGAGGGAAAATATCTTTTTTTGGAGTGTTTGGGCCGTGGAGCAGAGTGAAGAGGCGGCGTTGGAGGTATTCAGGAGGTTGCAGAAGGTTTGTGCTAACTCGCTTGCACGTGCCAGAGATCCTTTGCGTGACCTTAACAGTAAAGCAGAGAAGCCTCTCTCTTTCGGAGGTGCTCAGCAGCTCTCTGACTAATTTTAGCAGGAACTCTGAGTGCTGGCGGAGGGAGGATTTACTCGGAGGGTTTTAAAGTTCCCCGCTCCCCTCGGCCCCTCCAGGTAGTGCCCCTGGGCGCGTGGAAGGCCGGGACCCAGTGTGTTAAGTGCAATAGAAAGAACACGTTGATTAGTAAAAGTAGGCAGTTCATCCCAAAGGTGCTTTGGCCCTTGTGCCGGATAATTTCCTGGGTCTGCCTGAATTAATTTACTGGCTCCATAGATGGGCTCCTCATCTCGGTGTTTCTGGGAGAATAGCTGGTAGGTAACATCGGTGGCAGCTCCGTGTCCTAGCATCCGGATATGTCGAGCCTCCTGGCATCTCTGCAGCAGAACCGAAGCCCAGCTCTCTTAAAAACCATAAAAGGGACTGCTAGGAGCCACGGGGATGAGGCTTCTTTTAAGAAATGCAGTGGCTGATTATTAATTTCCTTAAATAAGTTGTACTGTAAATCCCTCATGTGTGAGGAGTAGCGGGGCATGGGAAGTTAGCAGAGCCTGAAATGTGCTGCTTTTTTTATTCTTGCCTGAAAGATGTGCAAAAATCCAGTAACCTCCAAATGTCCCGCTTGTATTTGTTTCTTAGTTTGCAGAGTGCCTTTCACCATAGCAACTAGGGTTTGATTTCTACAAGCGCATGAATTTTCATAGAGCTGGGAGGGGGACCCGAAACCCTGAGCTAAAGAGGAGGTTTGCGGTGTGGTTTTCGCGTGTGAAGGAGGGAACCCCATAGGGAGGGGACCTCGGCTGAACGGGGGCCTGCAGCTGGCCCCACAGAGTTTTATCTGGAAGAAGTCAGGCCTGCCAGATGAATTTAAACTGCAGCTGAGCGTCTCCCTCCCCGCTGCCTTTAGCTGCTGCATCGCTCCCTGGCAGCCGAGGTGGCTGTACTCCAGCTTTATGGGGAACTGAGACTTCACGTGGCAGCAGTTGCAGGAGAAGGATCGGCTGCTTCCATGTTCGCAGAGTTTAGCTGGAAACGTCTTACCGTTCCCACTCGTGGAGGTCAGCAAGGGTGGAGCAGACTCCTCTCAGTTTTGGAGGTGAAATCCTGGGGGGAAGAGCAGGAAAACTGCAGGCATGTTAATAGGAAGGAACAGAGCTCCGAATGATCCTGATAAGTCAGGCCAGAACAAATGGGATGCTGTGCCTAAGGACAGGTACAGGCGGGAGCAGTGGCCTCCGTGCAGGACTGGGAAGAGCTGCCGACATCTCAGTCCCACGGGAGGGGCTGTGAGGTTATGGGGGACTGCTGCCAGGCGCAAGCTGGCTGAGTCAGTCTTCTGCAGAAAGAGAAGGAGGCAAAGGGCTGTAAAATAATCCTCTGACTATGTCTAGCCTCCCGCTGAAGTACTTTGTCCAGTTTTGGGCCGTGTGGAACGGATGCAGAGAACCCAGAAGGCAACAATGAGGTGAGGGCTAGAAAATGTGATCTCTGAGCTGAGACTAAAAGACTTAGTGCTGTTCTGAGCTAAAGAGAAGGAGGAGGGGAGGAGGAGAGCAACACATAGGAAAAGCTCATGGAGCATGTGAAAGCTTTTGCCAGTAGCAGGTGAATACTCTGTCCTCCGTGCCCTGATGACAGGGTAAGAAATAATGGGATTAAATTGTAGCAAGAGGTGTTAGGAAAATCTTCATAATGGAAAGGATAATGAAGCACTGGAGTAATTGCCTTGAGGGGCAGGATAAATGAGGGACTCTGCTGTTGGAGGGAGGTAGGAGAAGGAGAGATGCTCGTCCAGGATCTGCTAGCCATGACAGAAATGGAGCTGATCCACTTCTGCCTTGGGGAGGGAGAGGATGGTGGAGCAGATGACCTCTCTCGGTCCTTTCTTCAGCTGGTCGCTTTATGGTTACTGCGTGAAATATATGCAAAACACCCAACATGAGGTGGCATTTGCTTGTGTACCGAAAGCTTCTTGGTATTTACGTGGCATTTACTTTGTCTCAGTAAAATAAAAATATAAAAAAGAAACCTCCAACCGTACATGCCTAAGATCTTTCTCCCTGAACTCTGTGCATGCTTCTTGCTCTTGCAGTAATGAAACCTTTTCAGATGGAAATGGTTATATTGTTATCGCCTTCCAAGGGAAGACATAGATGATTTAATCAAGCGGGTTTTTCTTCTGTGTCACAAAAGCTATACCACTGACTTGCATCCTGTGTTGGGCTTGCGCTACCCCAAGGTGCTCAGTGGTTTGTAGTTTCAGATCTCCTTGGTTTGTTGCAAAGCTGGTGGATAGTTGGCTCAAGCTAGTTGGCTCAAGAAGCAATAAGCTGAATGTCAATGATAAAGGAGTTAATGCTTTGCTTATATACAGATCGGCTCCCAAAAGACAGGCCACTGGGATTGTTATGACCAGCTTTTTTGCCTCCTGAAGTCCATAGGCTTTCTCCTACATAAGGGAAATGAGGTAGGATGGCCTCTGCTGTCACCTTTTAAAACCTGCACAAGGTTGAAAGAAAACGAGAGGGGAAGGGCTGCTCCTCGTGCTCGTGATAACAGCTCAAAGGACACCTGCCTTCTCCCTCTGCCCTTCCTAGTCAGCCCTTCCGCCCTGGCCTGGCGGCGCGGCATCTTAATCCTGGAGCACCTGTGCCTGGGCAGCATTCCTTTAAAAAGCCGTTCAGAGGGGAGTCGCTTGCTAACGCTGCCAGGAGGTGGGGAGCTCTGTGAAGAGCCGCCGCTCTGCATGGGCGCCCGTCTACCTGCTTTTTCGGCAGCTCTTGTGCCTTGTCGCTGGCAAGCTTCCAAACGCAATTAAACCTCTGACAGATATGCATTGGCGTAGCGGTGTCCAGAGTGAATAATAACAGGAATCAGATATTCTCTTTTGGCACCGAACTGCTTCAGAAAACATATTTTGAAAGTGAAAATAGAACAAAAAATCTATTAATTGAACAAACTTCCCAGATCTTGACATCCTGCCCAGTTGTAGTTCACCTTCTGTGAACCGACAGAAGATTTGGTTTTGGATATGTCTGTTATGGGTTGGGGGAGCTTTGGTTTAGGTCACAGGTGGAAAGAGGTGATGCCTTCCTCAGGATGAGGAAGAGTGAGCTGGGCCAACACGTGCTGCCGATTCTGAACAGGGGCCGCTTCTGCTGTGTGTGCCGTGGAGGTAAGAGCCTTTAGCGGACAGCTGGGGTGGACCCCAGAGGGGCTTTGCTAGCTGCGCCAGCATGAAGCCACAGCCCAGGCGGGCAGGCCCTTGAGATGCCTGTTTTCCTTTGCTGGCTCGTGCTCAAGAGAAAACCCGCTGAGGAGCGACGGAGGTGCTGCTCAGAACTGAGATGCCCTGATGGGCTGTGTGGGAGATCGCAGGAATGAGGTCAGTTAGGACTGAGGCACGTTAAACAGGTAAGTGAGATCCCAGAAGCAGGACTGGAGGCTGCGGTTGGTGTAGCAAAGGAGCTCAGTCAGGCGAGCCGCAGTGGAGAGCGTTTGCTGGTTTGACGGACTCTTCCTAGCTGGTGTTTCTAAATGTCCCTTTCATATTTATAAATCCCTTTTTTTTTAAACACATCAGTGCTTTTTTGCCATTAGTAATTTTTGATCCGTCGGGTCTTTTTCCTTGATGCTGGCATCGGCTCAGTAATGCAGCGGTTTGCTGGAGAGTTGGTGCCTTCGCCGCGGTAGCTGGTAGTGCATAGGTGGTGCAGCTGGGCCGTAGCCTGGCCATTTGGAAGAGCGCTTGCTCCTCGCTCTTCTGCGGTTTTCCGTTCCAAGCTGTGACTGCATTATGCAAGTGTGAATTCAAACGTATCAACCCTTATGAGATGGAAAAGAATAGCCTGATCTTTATTTGGGCGAGTCGCAGCCTATGGTGTGATGCCATCTGGGTCCTTCCCCTCACTTTTAGTGTAAGATAGTGTAAGAGGGGAGGGCGGGCGGTCATGCTCTGCTGCGAGTGCCGTGGGCAATACCCACGGGATGATGGGGAGAGTCTGAAAACAAACATGTTCCGCTGCTCCGTGCTCGGGCACGTCGTAGGAAACGCCGCTTAATTCTTCTCCACGCTTGTCAGTGGATGCCTGGGATTTTGTTTGTTGGTTTGTCCCCTTCTGTGATGGGGAAGAGAGCGCTGTCGCATGCTGATTTCCTAAGGAAAGCAACCGTCCTGCTTTCCAAGATCATCCCTTCATTCGCTGCTGCTCCCGATCAGGACGTGCCGGGGGTAGCGGCCGCCGCTGGGCGAGCTGGTGCCTGTTGTCTCTGTGTGCAGAACAGATGAAGCTGTAAAGCCCGCGGCTCCTCGGAAGCTCGGGTTTAATCTCCCGGTTTGAGCTGCCTCCGCGTTGTTTTCTGCTGCTGGCCTCCGATTCCCAGCGCTGTCTTGCACAGCCACAGAGCCGTCGGGCCGGCTGCGTTCTGCCTTTTAAAAGCAGTCCTTCTGCACGTGGGTCTCGGGAAGGGATCTTTTAGCGGATAGACAGCTACGAACTGGGCAGAACGGAGCGGGGAGGATTGTGGGCGTCCCGTCGTCGGCGTGGACTGCGTGCTGTGAATGACAACTAGCTCATCCGCAGCCGTAGGCTCCCGGGCTTGCGTTTGCTCCTCTTCGTGCATCTCGGGAGCTCCTAATTTTTGTGCTCGTCCCGGATTTGGGAAGTGGGAACCCCCCTCAGTGCTCCGCAGAGGGCGGCCGGGTTTCCTAAGCTGATTGGTCACAGGCTAATGGTGCTATATGTCTCTGCCCACCCGCGGCGCTGATTCACCGGGGACAGTTTTGCGCTGTTAATCTGTAATACCCCTGCCCCGAGGCAGCGCTTTACGTGGCTGGAGCTCACAACAAAGCGAGCTCCCTGCGGACCGGCGGGGTGCGTGTGTCTGTGTCTGCGTGTGTGTGTGCGCGCGCGTTTTATCCTGTGATAACGCTGCTCTTTGGCGGTAGGTTTTCAATCGCAAGGCAATGCAGCGCGGCGTTGTTCCCTCTGCATTTCTGAGCGCCGAGGCTCTCGGCAGAGCTGCTTGGACTTGTTATTAATTCAGAATAGGTCCTTTTTGGCTGACTCCTGTAGACAGCGTAAGGCTTTAAAACTGATCAATAATCCTGACTGCAGCAGCAAAATCCAGGCCAGTCAGTGTGAGTGCAAACCAGAGATTACGTGAAGGAAGTTTTAAATGCCTCTTGCTCCCTTCCCTTGTCTGGACTTATTTTGTCCCCCCGCTGCCCAGTGCCTTTTCAGGCGAATCCGTTAATATTTCTCATGCTGGTTGAGCCCGTGACAGGTGATTTAAAAGTACCGGTTTGTGTTGGCATCTCCGCTCTTCATAAATGGAGCTGAAATGCGTTACTGCTGTCCTTCCGTGGATTAGCACCGTGATTTATTACTGCTGTTTCCAGGTTTGAAAACAAAGGTGCCGTCTCATTCCGGCAGGAAGCAAGCGCCTGAGGATGGCTGCTTGACAAATACCTGTGCTCAGGAACGGAAAATCGTGCAGATGCTTCCTTTAACTGATTCATCAGGGAATCTTCCTCCTTTACATTTATTTCTACAGCGTTTCAGTAGAAATCTGCTTTACAAGCTTAGGCAAAAGAAAAAAAAAATGCAGAGAAGAGCCACCCTAGTTTTGATCTCTTGCTCTGACTTTGATAAGGAAGTTGTTGTGGTTTGGGGGCTGAAGTTTATACTAGTGTTTTTGGCTTACGTTTGCTAAGAGTAAGTGATTTAATGTGCGATTCTTCCTCTTCCAAAACAAATACTCAGTCTCTGTCTTCTTTTAAGAAAATTATTGTTGGCACCTCAGGGAAGCCCTGCTGTGTAATTTGTGTGTAATAGATGGGAAGGGACCTCAGGAAAAGAAAAGTTTCAAACATCCGAACGGGTTTGTCTTAAAGGAGAGAAATGGGGATGTTAAAAATGACAGATGTTGTGCTGCTGGCTTTTCTTGGCTCAGAATAAATGACTTCTGGGTAGAAATCCGGAGGAGCTTTCTTGCAGGGAGCTCTTGCAGGACCGCGCGCCTTTCACAGCCACCTGCTCGCCTGTGCCATCGGAGCCGGCCTCCCGGAAGGCGTAGGAAGAAGGGGGAGCGCTCGCACTCGAGGACCTATGGTAATTTGCTGGCTGACACGTGAAATGTAGGTTATCCACAGACCTGTGTGCTCCTTCCAGGCCTCCTTGCTGAGCGGCTCCTGGGCCTCGGGGTGCGTCTTGGGCGGCGCGGCGCATCTCTGGCGCGATCACTCAGAGGCGTGGGGACTAGGGTTAAAAGTTAACGATGTGCTTTCCTTACTCGGCTCTAATTTAATTTGGAGAAGGCAGCGGGAAGGCAGAGGGCACTTAGTCCGGTAAGTGCTCTTCCCTTGATGGGAGCTAGGAGCTTGTGTGGTACGCAGGGTGTTGACTTTCTGAATTGCCCTTTGCTTCTACCGAGTTCACTTTCATTTATAATATTAGAAAAATCCCAACCACCAAGCTCTTATTTATTCTTTAGGCAGCGAGGACATAAATCCTTCAGTGTGTTTGGATTTATAGAATTACCGTGCTTTTGCTGAGCCGTACGTCCCACTCCAATCAAATGACACGGCTTTTAGTAACCGCGCGGATGACTGGGTTTCTCCTCCCCCCTGCCCTTTCCTGCTAATGCTGCCTATCGATTTGTGCCTCCTGGTGCTCCAGGCAGCCTTTCTGGGAGAGGTGGACCGAGACACCGTCAGGAAGGAGAGGACAGGGACTGGCCGGGCTTTAGGGTTACCAGAATCCGCGCACGAAGCGTAACAGCCGCCAGGTCTCTTCTTTCCTGGCCCAGAGCAAAGAATGAGAGAGCACTTTTGTAGGAAGCGTTTTGTCGGCGATGCTAGAGGCCATCCTCTAAAGCCAGAGGGTTTCTTCAGCGGCTGGAGAGGGAAGGGGAGATATTTATATCTTTCTCAGCTCTGCTTGGCTTCTCCCCAAGGTAAATAAAAGTGAAAGTCAAAAGCAGAGGCTTGGCTTTCTGAAATCTGTTTCCAAGCCCCCGGGGGCTTAAATGTAGTACACCTTCTTTGATGGGAAAGTCAGCTCCTGATATTTTGGAGGTCTCGGAGGACGATGTTTGAGGGGCCTCTTTCCCGATTGCTTGAGGCAGGTCTCGGGCTTTACAATGTCTTGACTGTGATCACTACACGTGGTGTCTGGTGGCTTTTGTCGCCGGAAGCCTGAGGGAGCAAGGAAGCATCAGTGAAAAGTTGGCTTGAAACGAAAGTAGTAAAAATGGCTGTGGTTGTCCTTTAAATCTTGTAGCGTGTTTACTTTCAGAAAGTACAGCTACATTACCAAAAATCAATAGTTCTAGCAGTGTTCTCCCTGGGAAACACACACACTCGGACACACGAGAGGTGGTAGGTCTTAAAAAAGCCAAGGGAATACAAAATGCTTCAGTACAAGGGTTTCGCTTTACTCTTAGCGGTGTACAAATGGAGGGCCTTGACCTGGGCCGTATCTTCTGGGACTTTCCGATCGTCTTCCTGGTCCGATGTGGCTGGGACTGTGTGAAGCAAGAGGGGCTGAGGGGGAGAGCTGGTCTCATTAACTAATCTCATTAACTGCTACTTACTGCTCTGAAGTTTGGGGGGTTTTATAAGAAAAATAGGTTGTGGTGTGCGGAGGCGCTATGAACAGGTATCTGAAAGACTCTCCCCTTGGGCCGCTCTGGGTAAAGGTGCAACTCCAGGGCTGCTGGTGGGACTGGCACATCCCAGTGTTTCGCTCTTTTTCTGCGTTTTTGCAAAGCTTGTGGACCTCTGTCTCTACAGAAATAAATACATCTTATCCTCCCTCTCCCTCCTTTAAAGACTCCTTTTAAAATGCTAGGATTTCCATACTTAGCAGTGCAGCTACCCGTCTCCGTTAGGAACGGAGGGAACCTATTTCCGTTTTTTCTCAGGGGAGAGTGGTCTGCGAGGGAAACACACGTAAATACATATGACCATTTTGACAGAGCTGGGCTGTTAAAGTGTTAAAGGCTGGGGTGTGGGGGACCCGCTGACACTGAACTTTGCAGGAAGCCTCGAAGAGCTGGAGGTCCAGCCATCTCGGCGAAATCATCCTCCTTTCTCAGCTAAGCCAAAACAAAAAGAGAAAGGAGACCAGCTTCCTTCCCACCATTCCTTATTAATGAGACATTTTATCCTAAGTCCTCTAATGTGAACTACGTAGGCTTTTGGAGGCATAATTAATCTTTAATTGTATAAATCTTTAATTGTATAAAATGGAGTTTGCATGGCTGGAGTCATTTCTCTTCTCTCCTCTCCTTGCTTCCTTTCCCTGCTTGAGATACCCTCCTAGAAGAGCTTCTTTTTGACAGCCTGCTCCTCCCCGCCTCAGCGCCAGGGTTGCATCGTGGTTAAATTCCTGCGGCCCCCGAAACGCGCTCAGCCCCTTTCCGGGCTGCGGGTGCCGCTGCAAAGGGCCCCTCGCTGGGCCAGGGACCCGCACGAGTCCCCCGGCGGCCGCTGGCTCCTGCCAAGTGCCGCTTAGGACTGGCAGTAACTTGCAGCTTAACAGGAGCACGGGGATCCGTGGGGAGCTGCTCAGGGCTCCGTGCAGCCTACGTGGGCTGTGCTGAGCCTTCAAGGGCCGGGCGTCACGGGAAAGGCCGGCGAAGGGGGGGGGCTGCAGGTGAGCGGCAGCCGCAGCCGGCCATCTCGGCGGAGCAACGCCGGTGGCAGAGGCGTTCCCGCTGACCAGGACCCTCGCTGCAGCAGCAGCAGCTGGGGGCCGGGGGCCTGGGCCGCCCCGGGGAGGAGGAGGAGGAGGAAGAGGCGCTCCCTGGCAGATGGGCTCCCCGCAGCACGTCTGGCTGCAGCCGCAGCCGTTTCCAACCTCGGGAAGGGGTTTGAAGTGGCCGAGGGCTAGCTCCGAGCGCAGAACTGCCCCTTCTCTTTGGAGATGCCGTTCCGAATCTGTCCCGTGTTGACAAGAAATCGCCGGTCTCAGCCAAGCGCTGAGGGGACGGCTGTCCAGGCGAGCCGGCAGCCTGGAGCAGACCGGACTCGTCGCGGCACCTGGCGCCTGGGCTGGGGCCAGAGCACGCGGCGAGGCTGCCTGGCTGCAGCCCGCGTACCCTGCCCTGAGGGTGAGCGGGAGCCTCCTGCCCCAAGGCAGGGACCTGGCACCTTTCCTCTGCGGAGGAGCGACGGCGAAACCAGGATTTGTCCTGAAAGAAACCCTAGCTCCCTTCCCTTGCAAAAGGGGGTATTTGCAAAGTCGAATACCCTTGGGAGAGCCAACAAAAGAGTGGAAATGCCTAAATTGATGCCAGCCTGAACCAAATGCCTTTTTGGAGGAGGTGAAATGCCGCCTTTCAGATGCTAACTAAGTATTTGGGGTTTAGATGATGAGGTGTATGGAGAAATCGATGCACTGTTGGCTCTAGGCGGGCAGGTTTTAATTAACGTATCGGCTTTTGCTGGCCATTAGCATGTTCTGTAATGGCAGGAAGGGCTGTGCGACTGTCTTGAACTGATGCCTGCAGGGACAGATAGAAAATCCAATGGGAGGCGGATGGAACAGGCTTTTCGAAGGTCTCCGCGGTGGGGCCGTGGTACTGCTCAGGCCCTCGGTGACCCGCAGCACGAGCGTTACACGGAGGTTTGAAATTAGTGTCTGCGTTGCAAAGCTTTCCAAAGGCACAGCTCGTGTTCCACAGTAGAGCAATTCCCTGCGTCTTAGTGGAAAGTTAGGAGCACTTTGCACTTTGACACGATGCCTTTCCAAGCAATATTGCTGAATTTCCCTATAAGAAATTCTGATGTCATTCTTTGGTCTGCTTCGTATGTTGAATTAATCGGCAGAGCCCCACCCTCCGGGTCCGAGTTTTGGCTTGCTTTCAGTAATTTGCACTTAGGTCTTTGCTGAACAAGGCAGGATTTGCTGAACAAAGCAGGGTCAGCGCTAGGACGAGGGCTTTGCCTCTAGCCTGCTAGTTTGAGTTGGAACCACTGCAAGTGGTTGTCTCCTATGGCCTAGATTGGTAAAAACGTCCTGGCCTCAATCCTTTCTCCGCTGGAGGCTGCAGACCTGGACGTGTCAGAGAGCCACCCTGGGATGGTGCTCTTCGGGGCAAGCGAGTAGACTAACAAAGCTCGCTCAATGAGAAAAGGTCATAAAACAAGGTAGGAAAGGTTTGGGTGGCTGCTGCTGTAAATAAAAAGGTATGTGTTTCATGCGCTGTTTACTCGGAGCTTGCTTTGAAGGCTAAACGCAGTCTCGGGGGGGAAAAGTCTTTCTTAAGAATAGTTTCATTAAAGGCAAAACAAGCCTATGAGGCTTTTTGCAAGGCTGATGCTTGCAAGAGATCCATGAACCAGCTGCGGGTTGTGTTTCTCGAGGTGTTCCTGAAACATTTTCTCTCCTCTCTTTCAGCTCTTTGAGAACTTCTATTTTGGAGAGGTGCAGCTGGATTCGGTCCGTCTTTCTCAGAGGTTCTCCTCAGATGCGTCCGGTTACTACGCGACGTCTGGGCAGCTAACCTTTTCCTGAAGTGGGAATGCGGCTGCCTCAGCGGATCCGATCTGTGCACAGAGGCACAGCGATTCATCAGTAAAATGCATTTTTATAGGACAGGAGTTTTGGCCAGGAACCCAAGAGCTCCAAACGAGGATGCCTCGTTACTCTTCAAAAGCGCACTGCGGCCAGGAACAGGCTTTGCCCTTTCTCCGTGGTGTTTCCCTGCAGTTCTTCCTACATACGTTGCCCGCCTTGCGCTCGGAGAGAACTGGGGCCCTTCCTCCTCCTCTCCTCATTGATAACAGATATTTCAAGGGCCTATTTTTTCTTCAGAGTAAACGACTAGAAAAACTGGTGCACGCGGCTTTGGGGGCATCACCAATGTTTGAACGTGGCTTTATTTCGGAAGGGGAAGTTTATTCTTAAAATAAGTATTTAAAATCCAGGAGAGCTCCCCGGAGCATGATTTAACAATATTGAGGTCAGGCATCGCTTGGATCTCCAGCAGTGTGCCTGTGTGATGTTGATCTCCAAATAAATTAATTCCCTTCAAAAGCGAAGTGTTTATCTCCTGTTGCATTGATAGTTGCTGTAATTAAACTTCCAGCACATAACTATGTTAATAAGAAAGCATTTATGGTAAGAGCTGTTTCCAGTGACTGTTTCAGAGTGTGTCAGAAAACAGATATGCCTTGTAGGTGGCTTCTCCATTAAAAATGAGCAAAGCTCTTTGATACTATTGTAAATGCTTCAGAGGTCTAAACAAAACCGGTCTTTTTCTTGTACATCTCCAAGTTCAGTAACAATAGCAACACAAGCTTTCAACCCATCTGGGGATGAACGCTTTGAAAAATGGAAGATCCTGGTGTTTAGTTCTGTCTTTAAAACAGCGGCGGTGGCGGCGGAGGCTGCTGCACGCTCCCAGTTGCTGCCATTAACGTGGAATTATGCTGTCATCGATGCGGAGAGCCTGTGAGCTGGGAACGGGGCTGTTTAAACAGCACCCGGTTTTGCTAGTGATTATTTTTAAGACGTTCCCATGCTGTTTGCTCCCTCCCTAAATGAGCTGATTGTGTGACTGTGCTCTGACTGGAGGCACAAGCCACTGGCAGTGGTGGTATGGGAGACGGTCGGATTTGGGGTGGTTTGACCTTTTCCCCAACTGCGAGTGGTCGTGCTTCCAAGACAGACTTGCCCGTCTCGGTTTGCAGGTCTCCTGGGAAATATCTGTGGCTTTGACGACCGCCCTTCACGCTGGAGCCTGCGTTTGTACCCGGTTACAAGGGTTGGGATTTCTGTCTCTTTTTTTTCCCTTGCAGCCGAACATCTCTGTGCTCTTAGCTCCCAGCAGGAAGAGCCGTGTTCAAAGCTGGCTAACGGCTCGCGTAGTCAGCTAGCAGAGCGCAGGCATGCTCGCGAGGAGCCCAATCCAGGGAGGTGCCGAGAGCACTTAACACCGGCTGATGTCATCTTCCAGCGAGTCTGAAGAGGTACTTGGCAAATCTCGTCAGCCGCCCAAAAGAACGGAGCTGGGAGCTGCTGGCGCAGCAGCCAGCAGGGCTTTTGGCCGTGGGAAGAGAAGATGCACCTCCGGGAGCTTCCTGGCGGGCTGCGCTTTTAGCGACTAACCAAGAAGCTGCTTATTCCCTTAGCCGCGCTCCTCAGGCTACGTGCTACCAAACTGACGGGACGCGCGGTCCTAGCTGCGTGCCGCTTTTCCTGCATAGGGCGTTGAGTGCCGTTCCTGTCGCAGCCCGTTTTGTCTGTTGTTGCCCAGTACCGATGATTCTGTTCTCTGGTGGTTTTGCTTCGCTGATGTTGACTCTTAGCGCGACTGGCTTTGCTCGCGTGGGACTAGGTCGTCCCGTCTCGCTGACGGGAAGGGTCGTTCCCTCTGCCACGAAACCGGGAGCTCTGTGGTCTCCCGGTGGGGTGCCGGTGCGAGCGTGGAGGCGTGAGGTGCTTTCTGCCTCTTGGAGTCACGCGAGTAGTTTTGACCTTGGAAGTAGCATTTATTTAACTGTGGAGGCAAACGTAGGGATTTTCTACAGAGAACAGCAGTTCTACAACACTCTTCCACTTCCCAGGCCCAATGCTAATTTTAAAATGTTTTAATTATGACTATTTCTGTACCCACTTGTGACCGCTTGGAAGTTGGTTGAATTTTGGTGGTAAGCAGCTTATCTAGCTGCTCTAGTCTGGCATGACTAAATTCATTCCACATCTCAGGCGCCTGGTAGAATTAAGGGTTCTCGTCTGTTCCTCATTCACTGAGTCCTAGTTTAGGCTTTGATCCAGCGAACAGTTATGCGTGTACTTAAATTTGCACGTCACTTAATCCCATTGTATAACATTAAGCACGCACATAAGTGTCGTGGAATTGCAGCTCTGCTTTGCCAGTGGCGCCTTTTAAATGAAAGCGCTATTACATAAATGAGAGTGGCAGAATGGGGTGTTGCATCTCCTTAGCGTTGCACAACGGGACTACTCGCATAAATAAAACACACCTATTACCGCTCCGAGGGCCTGAGCCCGAAGAAGGCACTCTGCGCCGGGTTTGGCAAGCGTTTTCCCATCTCGATCGCTTATAAGCGTAATTGGAACACTTTCATTTCCTATTAATTGTGGCAAAGCAGCATTTTGCACACAGGTGAGTTGAAATCCCTTTAAACCGGGCAGCGTGTGTTGCGTTTTTTCCAAGGCGTGACCCACCGTTTTAAGCAAAAAGTTGAAAATAATGCCGTTTTCTTAAATCCGGCGCCTGGAAGCCGGTGTGCTTCCTACTGCACGAGCCCCGCTTGGCATCAGCGTTGCTGCTGCTAAGAGAGGGCTGGTTCTGCTTCGGAGACCGCAGCGGGACCCGTCACGGCCTGTAGCTGGGGCTTTGCTTTTAAGAAAATCCAGCGCTGGTCTTTTCTCAGCCATAGCCACAGCTGTATCAAACGCTCTTACAGGAGGAATAAAAGCCGAGTGTCTCATAAGCTCGGCCTTTCTCCAAAGGCCGGCGGGTCCGGCAGCTGCGCGCGGCTCTGTGCCGCCGCTGCTCCTCCGCAGCTGCAAGCAGGGCGCGTTGTCACCCTCTTTCCTCGCCAAGCCCCGGCGGGTGGAGAAGCCCCTGCAAGGGGCTCTGTGCAACCAGATGCTGCCCCCACCCCCCCGGAGCCACAGCGGCCTCGGAAAAGTAGCTTTGCTGGCCTTCTCGCCCCTTCCCCCAAACTCGTCTTCTGCTTTCTTGCAAGGCCGAGGGAGGGAGGGATCTCTCCTCCGGGCTCCCCTTTGCCAGGAGAGGTCTGTGTTCCCGCGACGGACCTGAGCATCAGCAGCAGGGAGGAAACGCTGCAGGATGGGTTGGAAGGAAATCACACCGTCCTGCTGCATCGTTGCCTCCTCTGGCCTCCGGGTTCAGACGGAGAGAGGGAAAAACGGGAGGAGGCCAGAAGATGGTAAAGGGAGCGTCTGAGGTGGCAGGGACGAAGGGGGGCCTGGCTCCCCCTTGCATTGGAGCACCTGGGGGAGAGGCCAGGGACTTTCCCCGTTGGGGGGGGGGAGCAGAGGCATCTTCGTCCTTCCCCTGCGGAGCCTGTCCTCTGCCGCTGCCCGCTCTGGGGGCCGAGCCCGGCTCCCCGCGGTTCGTGCCTGCTCCGGGGATGCCGTTCCGCTCCTGGGGGGCTGCGCGCGGAGCAGCCGCCTCCGCCTGCCTCCCCTCGGCGCTGCCCGCTATGTCGCGACACCCACCCCTATGTCGCGACACGCCCCCCCCCCGCGTGTCGCGACCCCTCCCCCCCGCGGCGGGCGCGC
>NW_020450184.1:0-1225 GCF_003343035.1 Apteryx rowi | reverse complement strand
CTCCCCGCTCGCCCCCAGCCCCGACACGGGTACGTGCTGCGTGCGCCGGGGCGTCCCCGCGGTCCCCTGCATGCGCCGGGGCGTCCCCGCGTCCCTCCGGAGCGTCACCGGGATCCCCTGCATGCTCCGGGGCATCCCTGGGTCCATCCGGGGCGTCCCCGAGGTCCCCTGCATGCGCCGGGGCGTCCCCGGGTCCCTCCGGAGCGTCACCGGGGTCCTCCGGCTGCTCCGGAGCATCCCTGGGTCCATCCGGGGTGTCACCGGGTCCCCTGCATGCGCCGGGGCGTCACCGCGTCCCTCCGGAGTGTCACCGGGGTCCTCCGGCTGCTCCGGAGCATCCCTGGGTCCATCCGGGGCGTCACCGGGGTCCCCTGCATGCGCCGGGGCGTCACCGGGTCCATCTGGGGCGTCCCTGGGTCCATCCGGGGTGTCACCAGGGTCCCCTGGCTGCTCCAGGGCATCACTGGGTCCATCCGGAGTGTCACCGGGATCCCCTGGATGCTCCGGGGCATCCCTGGGTCCATCCAGGGTGTCCCTGGGTCCATCCGGGGTGTCACCGGGGTCCCCTGGATGTTCCAGGACATCCCTGGGTCCATCCGGAGCATCCCTGAAGTTCCCCAGCTGCTCCGGAGTGTCCCTGGGTCCATCCGGGGTGTCCCTGAGGTCCCCCAGCTGCTCCGGAGTGTCCCTGGGCCCATCCGGGGTGTCCCTGGGTCCATCCGGGGTGTCTGCGGGGTTGCCCGGCTGCTCTGGAGCATCCCTGGGTCCATCCGGAGCATCCTTGAGGTTCCCCGGCTGCTCCGGAGTGTCCTTGGGCCCATCTGGGGTGTCCCTGGGTCCATCTGGGTGTCCCCGAGGTCCCCCAGCCACTCCAGGATGTCCCCGGGTCCATCCGGGGTGTTTCCAGACCCCTCTGTCCCTCCCAGAGCATCCCCGGATGCCCCTGTCCCCTCCGGAGCCCTTCTGGATGCCCTTGTCCCCCTAATGTGTCCTCGGGTCCCTCCACGGTGTCCCCGGGTCTCCCGGCCCCTCCAGGATCCCTCCGGGTGCCCCTTGTCCCCCCTCGGGATGTTCCCAGGTCCCCCGGCCCCTCTGGAGCTTTCCTGGGTGCCCCTGTCCCCCTTGGGGTTTCTGTGGGTCCCCCGTCCCCTCCGGAGCTGCTCCGGGTGCCCCTGTCCCCCCTCGGGATGTCCCCGGGTCCCCCACGGTGTCCCCAGGTGCCCCG
>NW_020450183.1:0-1167 GCF_003343035.1 Apteryx rowi | reverse complement strand
AACACTGGGTCAGAGCTGACTCCATCACAGTATCTCTGTAATAAAGTAGGTTCTTGCAGGTGCAGTGCTTGAAGGCTGGGCTTTTCTTCCAAAGCTGGTGTCAAGAACAGGTCCAAGGAATTGCACCCCAGAAGGGCCTACTGCACAGGGTTCTCCATGGGTTCAGGAGCAAAAAGCTCTTAATCGTGTAATGAGCTCATAGAGACCAAGGGCTGAATTTAGGATTCACCCATTGGTGTCCAGTGACAGTGGAGGGGATGAATGGACACAGATTTACATAACCTCAGCTGTCACACATTTTAAGGCCCAGTGTCTGATTGTCATCTTTCTGGAGGCGAAGCTGGAGCTGCCAGGAGAGCACAGGGCATCTCCTGTGACACTGTGTGCCTGGCGTGGGCAGTGAGTGGAGCCCCACAAAGGGAGAGGTCCTCCAATGTGGAGTCACTTAAAGGTAAAGAACTAAACCCAGGTTTCTGTGGACAAATGAGGACCCTGCAACCCCAGGAGAGGCAGTGGGGACCCAGCTGGCATGTAGAAGGGATACTGGAGAGTGATTCATGTCACCCTCTGTGAAATACCAGGGGCAGGATCTAGAGGTGCACCTGGACACAACTAGTAGCTTTGGAAATACTACACAGTCTCTCCAAGCACTTACCACATCAACAGTCCCCGTGAGGCATTAGAGGCCGTGATCCCTATTTGGTTGGATCTGCCTCCCACCCTGACCAGCACGGCCAGTGCAGAGTCACCCTGTGGCCGTGAGGCCCCACAGCCTGCTTGCTCTGCAGAGCAGCACCGTCAGCTTGGTTCCCAGTGGGGAGAGCAGGGAAGGAAGTGCAGAAATGGCCAGTGAGATCAGAGGAGGGATTGGGAGAGATGAGAAGGAAGTGGAACTGGGCTTAGAATTGTCTTGGAGAGAAAAAATGTTGACATTTAATCCAAGACAATGTTCAGAGTGTGGGTACACTAAAGTGAGCTCATGGTGCAGAGCCAGAAGTCCTTGCTGTCCTGGCCCTCCACATGGCCTGGGAAGTGGTTGAAGAAGGATTAATGCTTCCCACCCTCCCAGCTCCTAGTGCCATTGTCCCTCCTGAAGGGAGGCACCAAAAGGAAGGCTGGGATCCCTTGTGGGAGCTTGCGTTGAAGGAAGCAGGACCCAAGAGCTAT
>NW_020450182.1:0-1112 GCF_003343035.1 Apteryx rowi | reverse complement strand
GACCGGGATGGGACACGGGGACACGTGTGGGGACACGACCATGTGCTATGAAGGTCCCTGCACCGCACACGTGTCCCCGCACATGCGTGTCACCCCGTGTCGCCCTCCCAAAAGGCCTCGATCCCAAGATATGGGGCTGGGAATGACGTTGGGTGACCGGGATGGGACACGGGGACACGTGTGGGGACGCGACCCTTTGTCCCCCACCCCAAACCGTGTCCCCGCCGTCCCCCGCACACGCGTGTACTCACAAGGGCACCCGCTCGTGAGGCGTGAGGCTGAAGAGCACCCGGCCCAGCAGGACCTTGCCGGGGTTGGGTCCGGGGCGCAGGGTGGCCAAGGGGACGGGCGCCGGTCCCCCCGGACGCCCCAGGGGACCCAGGAGGGCGGGTGGCAGCGTCCCCAGCAGCCCCCGCAGCCGCCGCGCCCCCACTTTGCCCTGTAGATGGAGAACACGCGTGTTTCAGGCGTGTTTCCTCCTCCATGTATCTCCCCCCATCCCGTGTCCCCTCCGTGTTCCTCCATATCCCACGTTTTCCGTGTCTCTCGTGTCCATCTCCCTCCGTGTCCCATGTTCTGCCCATGTCCTATGTCCGTGTCTCTCCGTGTTCCCCCATGTCCCACACGTCCCATGTCCCATGTCCTTCCGTGTCTATGTTCCTCCTGTTCCTCCATGTTCTCCCCGTTCCTCCATGTTCCTCCATGTTCCTCATGTCCCTCCGTGTCCCATGTTCTTCCATGTTCCCCCATCTCTCATGTCTATCCATGTTCCTTCATATCCATGTCCCACACGTCCTCCGTGTTCCTCCCTATCCGTGTTCGTGTCCTTCGTCTCCCTCCATGTTGCGCATGTCCCATGTCTCATGTCCCTCCGTGTCCATGTTCCCCCTGTCCATGTTTTCCCCGTTCCTCCATGTCTCTCATGTCCCCCCATGTCTCTCATCTCCATGTCCCTCATCTCCATGTCCCACGTTCCTCCATGTCCCCCTCATATGTCTCGTGTCCATGTTGCTCCATATCCATGTCCCACATGTTCTCCCTATTCCTCCCTATCCATGTTCCTCTATGTCCCATGTTCCTCCATGTCCCTTCATGTTTCTCCATGTTCCCAT
>NW_020450181.1:0-1105 GCF_003343035.1 Apteryx rowi | reverse complement strand
GTGCTGGTCTCAGCCCCGGCTCTAGGACTACCAGATTATAGTAAGCCATTTGAATTATTTGTTCATGAACGACAGGGAGTAGCAAGTGGAGTACTCACCCAAAAACTAGGTCCTCGCCGTAGGCCAGTGGCCTATTACTCCACCCAACTAGATGCGGTAATCAAAGGCACTCCAGGATGCATCAGAGCGATAGCAGCTACAGCAGCCCTTACTGAAAAAACATGACCTGTAGTTTTGGGTCACCCAGTGACTGTATATGTGCCACATGAAGTAGAGCTGTTAATGAAGCAATACGCTACTCAAGCACTGTCCCCAAAGAGAGCTCACCGCTATGAACTAATAATACTACATGCAGATAATGTGTCCTTAAAGAGATGCAACATCTTAAATACAGCGACGCTATTGCCTCTACCTGAAGATGGAGAGCCTCATCATTCCTGTGAACAGGTGGTTTTCAACTCGAGCAAGCCCCAGGAGGATCTCCAAGACGAACCTTTGGGAAACCCAGACTTAGTTCTGTTTACAGATGGATCATCCTATTATTTGGACAGAAAACGCCATTCAGGCTGTGCTGTCACCAACCTCTTCGAGGTACTTGAGGCTAATCCCTTACCTCCTCCATCTGTAAGCGCTCAAGGGGCAGAATTAATAGGATTAACCCAAGCAGCAAAGATAGGTAAGAACATGTGAGTCAATGTATATACCAACTCTAAAAACACATTTGGAGTATGTCGTGCAACTGGGATGTTATGGAAGGAATGAGGATTTTTTTACATCATCACAAAAGAAAATAGCTAATGGAGAAGAAATACATAATTTGCTAGAATCAGTCCAACTGCCCAAAGAAATTGCTGTAATACACTGCCCAGCCCATACTAAAGACACTGCAGAAATTAGTAAAGGAAATGCTTTAGCTGACGCTGCTGCGAAGGCAGCAGCCTGACAACTTTTGAGGGACTGTATGGTCGCAATTGCAATGATGGACCAGAGTGAATGGCCAAATTTAATAGACCCCAAAACCATGTATGAAAAAGACTGCTTGGCAGAAGAGAAAAACCAATGGGAAAAGTGGGAAGCAAAACAAAATGAGGATGGAATATGGACA
>NW_020450180.1:0-1152 GCF_003343035.1 Apteryx rowi | reverse complement strand
TTCATTTCTACCAGCTGATAAGTGTTTCTTTCTAAATGCAACAGCAGGCTCTTTCTTCCAGGATCCAAAAAGTCCCAAAGAAGCCAACCAAATCCCTCCTTGCGTGAACTCGGTGATGAGTCTATTCCGTGTACTCCAGGCACCCTGATGGATCCACGGCAGCGGGAGCCCGGCACAAGCCCACCTGCCCAGCGCAGCCTGGGGGCGGCTCAGGCCTCCCTGGAGAGCCCCAGCCCAGCAGGAAACAGCCCTGCAAGGTCAGTGCCTTTCTGGCCTGTTGGCTTCAGAGACAGAAGTGGCCTCACCAAGCCATTTCACAGCTCTGTTGCTGCTGCTCAGCTGCTCAGACTGAAGTGACCTTACAGCTGCTTTGCTGATGCCCTTCTTGCTGCTACCCTATCCGGGACTCAGGCATCAGTGACCTCACAGCCTACACTCAAGCCATAAACCTGCTTCTGGCCTATCAGCAGCAGACAGAGGTGACTTTACATGAACCGACAGCAAGCAAGGGCCTGCTGACAGCATACAATGTATAGAGAAGGACGTGACCTCATTCTCAGCATCACAACCATGTCCCACTTTTGGAAGATCAGGTACTGAAGCAGCAGTGAGCTTGTGAGGTCACTGATGCCTGAAGAAATGATAGGCCACTGGCAGGCACAGGGTCAGCAAAGCAACTGTGATGTCATTCCAATATGAGAAGCTTATAGACCTACAGCAGGAACATGGCTGTGAAATGTGTTGTGTGGTCACTTCTGCCTGAGCACCTGATAGGCAAGTAGCAGGAACGTGCTTGGACCCTCCTTATCTTCCCTGACAGTCTCTCCTGAAGAACTTGTACCCTACCAGCACATCCCCTCAGTCATGTGAGTGATCCCACCACATCCAATGTTGTTTCAGTCCTGTGGCAGCTTGTACATCTCCATCTGCTCCTCTCTGTGCCCMAGGCTGCATGCATTTGCATATATTTGGGGTGCAGAGCCTCAGCAGAGAGAATACACTGGTCATGGTGAAACCTGTTAGCAAGAGCCAAGGACACCATGTGTGCTATGGCCCCACTTTAGAGCAGAGCCATGCTGGCATGCAAAGCAGGTGGTAAAGTAATGGTGAAAGGAGGTTCCCACTAGGATAGCAAACCCTGCAGTGCCTGAC
>NW_020450179.1:0-1166 GCF_003343035.1 Apteryx rowi | reverse complement strand
CTCTACCCACACCCTCTGCCTGTGACCCCAGGAGCCCCATTTAATCTCTGCCCTGGGCCTTCAGTCTCTACCGGAGTTATATTGCAAAGGTGCTGTTTTCCAGCTCAGCCGGAGCTGGGCCTGGGCATAGATTCTRGACACTAGACCCTGTTGATCCACAGACCTGCCTGGTGATCGCTGGACCTGATCCTCACCAGTGGGTTGACTTCCTGGCTTGGCCTTGGACCTGGCTCGGCCTTGGACCTGGCTCATCATCACAAACTTGCCTGATGGTCTAGACTCTTGGCTGAACCTGGATGTGATCTCTGTGTCTGTCCTGTTCGCCTGGCTCTGGTACTGTGGGATTCAGCCCTGACTGGTGAGGCCTCTGTCCTGATGGTTGTGTTATCACTTTGCCATTCTGCTCCCTATCCTTTAGGGAGTAGCCGGCTCTTTCTGCTCCCTGACAGCTTAAGACTCAAGGGACTACTGATAGAATTGCAACGGAAATACATAGATGCTTGGAATAGCAATAAACTTATTGGAAAAAAGTTTGCCCATGAAATCAGTGAAACAACTTGGTGATAAAAGGTAACAGCTGCAGAATCACAGAATGGCTGAGGTTGGAAGGGACCTCTGGAGATCAACTAGTCCCATCCCTCTGCTCAAGCAGGGACACCTACAGCACATTGTACAGGATTGCGTCCAGGTGGGTTTTCAATATCTCCAGAGAAGGAGACTCAAAAGCCTCTCTGGGCAACCTGTTCCAGTGTTTTGTCACCCTCACAGTCAGGAAGTTTTTCCTCATGTTCAGATGGAACTTCCTGTGTTTCAGCTTGTGCCCATTGCTTCTTGTACTGTTGCCAGGCATCACTGAAAAGAGTCTGGCCCCATCCTCTCAATACTTTCCCTTCAGATAATAATACACACTGATAAGATTCCCCCCTCCGTCTTCTCTTCTCCAGGCTAAACAGGCCCAGCTCTCTCAGCCTTTCCTCAAAAGAGAGATGCTCCTGTCTCCTAATCATCTTAGTAGCCCTCCGATGGACTTGCTCCAGTACTGCCATTTCTCTCGTGTACTGGGGAGCCCAGAACTGGACACAGTACTCCAGATGTGACCTCAGCAGGGCTGAGGAGAGGGGGAGGATCACCTCCCTCCACCTGCTGGCAACACTCTTCCTGATGCA
>NW_020450178.1:0-1228 GCF_003343035.1 Apteryx rowi | reverse complement strand
GCCTGAGGTGGGAATGTGTGGTGGCCCTAGGGTCTCAGTGCTGCACGCAGAAGGAGGTGTCTGGAGAGAGCAGCGCTGTGCGTGGGGAGCACTGCCAGACTGGGGAGCTGGGGAGTGCTGCGAGGTGAGGAGGTGCCTTGACCCGCAGGGCCCAGGCTGCCCTGGTGGCATGAGGCAGGGATGTTGACAGCCTGCTGCCTTCTGTGCACTGAGGTTCAGGCATTGTTTGCCAAGCTCTTGCCAGGATGTGCAGGCAGGGTGCTGCCTAAAGGCCAGGGAGTGTTTCTGCTTGCTCTGAGATGCAAACCAAGCCTGCCTCTTCCCGCCTTCCCTCTTGTTTGCTTTCCCTGGGAGATCTTTCCCCTGCAGCAATGTTTGCTTTGGGCCGAGGAGGCAGTGCGAGATGCTCACTCCAGGCTGGGCTTTTTTCCTTTGGCACGTGCACCCATCCTCCAACTGGACTCCCAGCTTTGGGCAGGCATTGTGGACCCCGTGTGCTGGAAGCGAGTACTTCTGCTCCTGTCAGGCAAGGTGGGTTGTGCTTCATGGTATACCTGAGACATGCAGCCCCATCTGTGATATTTTCTGGCAAAAAGCATCCTCTTGGYGGCAGGGGGTGCCCAGGAAGCCCTGCATTTGTTTCAGAGATTCCCAAAGCTGCCATGAGCTCCAGCAGTCTGATGCCGCTGCATTTGTCTCGGCGCTGAAGCACAGCCATGGCCTGTCAGCTCTGGGTACCCCGTGGGCTGCGAGGGACAGCTGTCATCCCCGTGTGGAGAGAGAGCCTGTGCTTCTGTCTTTCCTTTTGTTCAAATGCAGATGCCTTTTACCATTTCAGAAGAAGGTGCCTCTCCTGTCTCACAGCTGTAGGGAAGAGCAGGACTGAGGAAGAGATTTGATGCTGAGGCTCARCACAAGGAGTGTGATCAGGAAGCACCTGTCGCTGGGCAGAGGGTAGTTTTTTGCCAGGTGCCAGCTAGGGACACGTGAGCTCTTCCAGGATGTGCAGCCAGGATCCAGACGAAAGGGCAGGGAGTGTTTCTGCTTGCTCTGAGATATGCACAAGGCATGCTTTTTCCCTCCTTTCTTCTTGTTTGATTTTCCAGTTGAGAGCTTTCCCCTGCAGCAGTGTTTGCTGAAGGAGGAGGAAGCTGTGGGCGTTGCTTGTTGCCAGCTGGGCATTAGCGTGCTGGAAGCTCTTTGGAGGAGTGAAGGCCTTGTGGAGAGG
>NW_020450177.1:0-1119 GCF_003343035.1 Apteryx rowi | reverse complement strand
CAGGGGCTGTGTGTGGCTTGGGGCACCCACTGCGTCAGCTCTGCCCGAGAGAAAATCCCCAGGGCCCCGAGGAATCACGCCCTTGCCGCAGGAGCTCAGGGCTGGCTGGCCGTCTCGCACCAGCTCCCCTTCCCCACCGTCCTTGTGCTCTGCGTGCGGGTCCCACGCCTGCTGCCTCCTCTCCCTCCAGCCCCATGGCTCACCTCGCTGCGCTCCCGCCTGCTGGGGTGCCCACCTGCGGGCTGGGAGCAGGGCTTCGCCTCCCGCTCCATGGGCATCTCCAAATACGCTGCCGGACACCTACCACGCCGGCACCAAGAGGAGCTGCTCCCTCCTGACGGAGTCGCTCTCCTCAGAGTGGGGACCCCGGGGCGCTCTGGCCCTGGCAGGTCACCACGGGGACGCCCCTCTCACAATGGCCTTGTGGGCACGATGCCACCGCCATCACAGAGCCCTGGCCGTCGCCGTGGGGACCTGCATGGCCTTGYGTGGGCAGTCRCTCACGGGGACTCCCCATCACTGCGCCTTTGCCTCCAGCCCTCTGGGCCCAGTTCCTGAGCCCACCTGGGAGCTGGTGTCTGGGGAGCAGGAGGAGTTTTCCTCTCCCCAGCTCGGTGTTCCCCCYGTGCCTTGCAGAGGCGGCTCTTCTCCTTGCCTCCCTGCCTCCCTGGCCCCTCGCAGTCCCTGGGCAGGCCCCCATGTACGTGCTGGCCCRCGCTCAGCATGGGGGGCCAGGTCTCACAGGGTGCCTCGGAAGAGACCCTCTCGGCAGACCTGGCGTGCGGCCAGCCCTGCTGGGAAAGCCCTGGGATGCCAAAGCGTGCCCAGACGCGGGGGAGCTCCGTTGGCACAGTGGCCAGGCCCAAGGGGAAGGAGGCACTGCAGCACGGCTGTGTGTCAGGCCTCTGCGATGGCCAGGCACAATCAAAACCTCTTTTTTTTAATGAAAACGCCATCTATCCATTGTGCCTCAAGACTGGTCRGATCRGGTTTTAATTGGTAATGAACTAAGAGGGAATAGGCCTTAGCCAGGATTGCCCTTTTAAGTCACTGAACCGTGACTAAAACCTTGCAATGCATTGCATAGCCTGTATCCACACACAACCCACCACAACTCCC
>NW_020450176.1:0-1228 GCF_003343035.1 Apteryx rowi | reverse complement strand
ATCTATCCAAATGATTTCTAGTCAGGCTAGCCCTTTTGGAAAGTGAACCTCATTAGAGGCAGTTGAGGAGTGCATGTTATTGTTTATTAGCTGTATTGTAGTGAGAACACCTGTGGAAGATCTGGGGAGAGTCAATGACTGGCAGAGTACGTGGCAGCAGGCCCAGCGTGTGAAACTACACATTGACCAAGTTCGCATCAGGGCCAGGCATGCATATTCCATTCTGTCCACAATGTCTAGCTGCTTCCCAGACAGTAGCTMCTCAAGGTTAGCASAGSTGAGCTAAGGAAATAGTTCTAGTMGATTTAAGGGGCCCTTAGGAACAACRAGTCGAGTCCCACCTGGGCATCYGACCCTTGTGTCTGACCCGTGCCTCCAGCAGCCTCCCATCGGCGACCTCTCTGCGCAGTTCCCGGGGCTCCCTGAACAGCTTAGAGTGTAATTCTTTTATTAAATCTGTCCTGTTTAACTCCTCATGAACTCTGARTGTGTCTCTCCACTGGTATCTGACCCTCTCTCGCCCGCCTTCCAGTCACATCTGGCATAGCTGGCAGGATACTGGTRTGGAGATGCSTCTTTGGGGGYGAAAGGACAAGGGGGAGGTGGAGAGCTGCATTTCTGGGTGGTCCGCTGCGGGTCGGTGGGCACCCCTGACTCACAAGCTGGCGGGTGGGTTGCCCCCCAGCATGGTACCCCGGAGGTAGAGAGTGAGCCGGGGGTATCCCCAGAGTGGCTTGTGAAACTGGTTTCCAAGCTCCAGCTGGAAAAAAGCAGGGCTGGCAGCGCAAAAGGCAGCAGGGGATCTGGGGCTGATCCTACTGACCGTGCTCCGCAACCTGGATGARGCGTTGCTGATGCAGTGCCAACGAATTGGGCAGTTGGAGAGTGATCTTGAAGCTGCTAAGGAGGCTCACCAGCTGTGCCAAGAGGTTGCAACTGCAACCACAGATGGAGCTGAGAAGCTGGAGCGCTGGTGTGCAGTTTTGGCCATCACTGCAAATCACTGGCAGCGACAGGGAGGGCGGTGAGATGTTCATCCCCTGGCACTGTGGGCACTGGTGCAAAAAGCAGATTAGGATCCAGAAACCTGGGATGGCAATATCTGGGACCTCAACGAGCCCCCAGCTCGGAGTCAGACACAGAGGATCAGGGGGAGGCAGCTGCCTGGCCAGTGTCAGAGCAGCAGCTCACCAGACCAAATGCAGCCAATTTGCAAGGGATCACAACT
>NW_020450175.1:0-1206 GCF_003343035.1 Apteryx rowi | reverse complement strand
GGTGGCTGTGATGTGACTCAGGTCCCTTGTGAGCCACACATTGGAGGCATCCTGTAGTCTTCAGCCACTCAGGACTTGAAGGTCCCAGGCTGAAATCTTTGCCTGAGTGCCCAGAAACTCCCCTTTGGCTGGAAGGGGTCTCTCAAATCCTGCTGCCCTCCATCCCATGAGGACTGTCAGGAAAAGACTCTCCTTCTCCCAGGTACTGCTGGTCATGGAAGAAACAGCCTTGCCAGAGAGGGGGTAAATCCACCCGTATTTGGAGATGTTTACTGGTGGGAATCCAGGCCTGAATTCTCCCTCTTTTGATTCCTTTCTACTTTCTTCCTCCATCTCTCTGACTGTGAGGTGTGTCACAAACCCATGGCATGAGCAGAGGAGGCCGCATGAAGCCCCTTTCCTTGGGGCTTGGGATCCTTGGCACCTCAGGAGTGTCATTGTCACTTGGTTTATCCAGGCCTTTGCTGTGAGGTCTCGCGCACACATTTCCTTTCTCAGGGGGCTCCCCAGGCTGCCCAGATGATCAGCGTGGCATTTCCTTGGACTCAGCTCTATCTCCACAGTCCTGATCTATTATGCAAGGAGAAAAATAGAGTTCAGAGTAGACTGAGGTGTGACCAGAGGAAGTATCACTGAAGAACAGGGAAAGCATCAGTTTATAATCACCCTCAGGACATTCAGTCCCAATCTATTCTCTTTCAGACCAAACGCAGGCTTCATCCTGCAGCCACGGAAGTCAATGAAAAGCCAACGCCCCCCACATTGGTGTGCTTGAGCATGAGCCCTAATGCTTTAGTTAAAAAGTTAGACTAGCAAAAAACATGTTCTATCACTACAAAATCCTATTCTTGGCCATGCTATTAGAGGTAGAGTAAATCAGAGGTCCCCCTGGAGCTCTCCCTTGTGAGAAAGTCTGGGCACATCTGGCTCCAGCCACTTGGCCACTGGCAGAAATGCCATTTTGGGGGGGTTGTTTTAAAATGTCTGCAGTACCTGGGTTGATCATACTGCTCTCTCCAATGTGGGTAGTCTGCCAGTTCTGCCTTTTCTTTATTTTGMTCCTTTYTGGTTGAGGCTGCCAGGATATTTCCAGTGTCCCACTGCACTTGCCCTGCTGCCTGCACTCTTGCTAATACAAGCCAGGATAACGGTGGCCATCTTTGCTACAAGAGCACCTTGCTGACTTCTTGTCAACTTGATATCCAC
>NW_020450174.1:917676-932944 GCF_003343035.1 Apteryx rowi | reverse complement strand
AGCTTTTCCCAGGAGAAGTCAAGGCCTCCTGCAGTTGTCCTTGCCTAGCTTCCCCTTTCCTGTTCACAGCAATCACCTGCTAGTTCCTCGGGGGTCCTCAGGAAGCCCACAAGTTCCAACAAGATCCTCAAGTTCTAGTCAGAGCCCAAACACTGCTGCGCAAACTGCTGCGTCTGTTCGCTGCCTCTGTTAGCTGCGCTATCAAAATATGACATAAATTGACACATTTCTGTGAAACATCTGGCATTTTTACGGGAAATGGATATACTGACACTTTTTAACTAGCTGTGTTTTCAGCAAGCATTTTTAAATAACACTCTGCTCACTGTCTAATAACAGGCAGTTGAGAGTTCAACTTATATCATGCAAACAAATGAATACTGAAAGTAACTGTGAGTAATTATTATTTATTATTTATTCTTACTTGTGTGCCTGATGCTCTTGCAGCTCCACAGGCCCACACAGAATGGTGCCTTCCCAGGACAGTAGCTAGATTTTGATTAAAGACAACTTTTCTACTCCTTCCAAAAAATAAGCATAGAACAAAAGTCTCCATTTCTTAGGCTCAGCAGAGAAACAAGAGCACATTCTGCAAATTTTAAAAGTCTCTACCAAATTACCATTAAGAGATGTGTGAAAGAAGAAAAATAATGAACACATCAGGTGCACTTTGCAGATAAATCTCAGCTCTCTTAAGATGGCTGGATACGCTGAATCTACAGGACCAAGGTGACCTGAGTTGCACCAAACCCACCAGAAACACAGAAGGAGCACTTAGACTAAGCACAATCTTTTATATATGTATGTGCATATATGGAACATCAATATTCATGCTTGTTGAAGCAGACTGATAGCGGTTAGGAGAATATTCTCAACAGGCAAGTCACACCATAATTTACTTCTTGTACCTGCCCCTCATGCTGTTCACCATCTCTGGTTAGGTGGGCCCCACCTGAGCTGGGAGCTGAGCCAGGGAGGTGCTGCAGAAAACTGGATAATACTGGTAAACATCACATACTGGATGTTGGCTAAATCAAGTACTTGGATCCCACCTGGTAACTGCTGGGTCTGCACACTAACTCTCAAACAGCTGACTTCATGCTCTTATCCCATGGGAGTCACAGCACAGCTGCACGGCTGGCTAAAACTTCACCTCAGTCGACACACTGAGGCAGGGTGACAGTCTGTGACCAGAATGGCAGGCAGAGGGAGCGGGGAAACAGACCTGGGATGAAGAAAGAACCACCCGAGCTGTGGCTGTACACTGCACCGTTGGTATAATTATATCCACTGAGAGCATGGTGGGTGCTCAATTTAGGGGCATTTTCACCAAGTGCTAATTACTAGCCGGTTGGCTTTCAGCAGCTCTGCTTCACATCAGCAGAAGGGATGGGGCTTTCCCAGGTCACCTCAGGGTCTCCAGGGCACTGTGAGTGCCATGAAGCCATGTGTGTAGCTTAGGGAGGGCAGTGCAGCTTGGCAGGGTTATGGGGGCAGGAACAGCCCTGCTTTCCAGGGAGCACTGAAACCCTGTAAACGTGTAGACCAAATCATACAATACAGGAGCATATGCTGCCCTGGCTGGGGTGGGAGTGGGGGTTGGTGCATCGTTAACTCTGTCCCCTTCCTTCTCACCTCACAAGCTAAGCCTGCTTACTGATTTCTTAAATGAAAGGAGCAGAGCCCTTTGCCCAATTCTGTGTAGTATTTAGGGCATTGGGAAGAGCTGTCAAGTGCAATCACTCTCCTGAGGCACCACTTCTTGTCTTGTGTGTCTCTATCTGAAAAATAACTCACTCTGTCAGCACTGCTAGCAAGCCTGAGGAACGGTGCTTTTCTTACCTTCCCACACATCTCGAGCAGCTCCTGCCCGTCTGCTTTGCACCTTGACAAACAGTTGTGGATGAAGAGCATTATTTGGCAGTGAGAGGGAATGATGGGGAGAGAACAAAGAAGGCATGGAAAGAAATAGGGGTGGACATTTCTGGGCATTAACGATCTGACCCAGTTCCTGTAGGAGTCTCCTCATAGTATTCTGTCTTTATTTATGGCTATTTCTGGACAGCTAAGAATGTAAACAAAAGTTAGATGGTGATATAAATCAAGTGCAGAGCTAAACTCTTTAAACTTTTTACAAAGAGCAAGGATAATACACTTTTTTCCTTAGGACAGGATTTGTAAAATCTCTGGGAGCAGTTTTGTTTCAGGTTGAACACAGTGTGGTAAATGCAGGCTGTCTCAGCTAAGCTGCATGCTTGAATCTCTCCTGCTGTAAGACATTTCTTTCTGTTTTTCAGATAAGACTTTTCAGGTTAGGAATGGGCTATCAGTTTCTAGAATGGATCACTTCTTCCCTTTTTGGTAAGGCCAAGAAGACTGCAGCGGGATACCTCCCACAATACGCAGGTGTCTCTGCCTCAACCCTGTCCCTCTGAGCACGCTGACACCTGTGGCTAGGAGTCTGTAGCTTTTCTGTTGAGTTACAAACCCAGCCATTTTAGCTTTGCTGTCGGACAGCATGCTGCCAGCAATGCCATGTTGGTGCAGAATATGGAGTTGACTGGGAACCTTTGACACCAATTCTCCAGGGTTTGCACCAGGTGAGAAACATTAGTTAGTATTTGTAAGCCCAGAGAATTAATGGTTAGTAATTATAGTCCCAGGGCAGGTTGCTTCTCTCACTCTGTTCAATATTGCCCAGATATTAAGTCTTGCCATATTTTGATTTTTTTTAATCCTTTTGTTCAGTAGACTAATAAGACTCCTGATTCAGAGGCCAGAACAGATTGTGTTCAGTTCTACACCATCACCAGGAATCACTGCTCAAAGTTTCTCCAGACTTTACTCCATGGCCTAAAACCCCCAAAGCCTGTCTGCAGTATATCAATCATTGCAACCAAGTGGATGAGAAAAAATATTTCAAATTAATAAATTCTGTTAGACTGTCACAGCTGATTCACCCTGGTTTAATTCCATTTACTTCAGTGGACTAACATCAGATATCATTTGGCCCATAACTCTGGATCTGTGAAGTAAATAGCTATATACTCCATACATGAAGTCAGAGCTGTCAGTGTACCAAATAAAATTAATACAATTCTTGTTTGATTTGACATTTTTCCCTGGGTTGGTCTAGAAGAGACTTTTGTCACACTGAAAAGCAATTCAGTATGATGTGATTTCTTATATTGATTAAGTCTCTGACGTGATTTCCTGAGAGATCTACTCTTTCAGAGATAATAACTGTGTTGTGTGAGTGTGCTGTGATTTGCAAGTGCATCCATGTGGAAGAAAGGCATATTCCTCTATTTCAGGGACAGCAGTTAGGGTTGTGAGTTCCTGAATCAGCAGCCACTAGCTTTCAGATGCCTCAGAAGATGACTGAAATCAGAATATGAGAAGAGGCTGCTGTGCAGGAGGTGATTTTTAAAATTAGTCAAGACATGATTCAAATAACAAGTGAAGTGGAAATGGAGTTGTCTTGAGGAAAAGAAGGCCTTGAACTTCAGTCCTTGCCTAGCATTTTATTTTACACACTTGAATTCATGGAGGCCCAAGAAGCTTCATAATTTTTCTGGGATCTCTGCTAGTGTAGAGGAGTTTCTGTAAGTGGCAACAGCTTCTTGTTCTGAACAAAGATAGAGTCTGACCCCAGGCACTGGAGGAGATGGAGGCAGATCTTCTCTGCTGTTTTATTGCCATTCATAATACCATGCATGTGTGTAGTGCCCAAGATATCAAAGAGTTTGTCTACCACATCAGTTAAACACAAAGGCTAATCTGGTTTCAAGATTAGACTCACAGGGATACGTATTTGGGCCTAAAGATGCTACCTCTGGCAGAGTGACCAGACACTCTGAAAAGGAAGCACAAATGCTCAAGCTTGTTGGATGCTTTAGCCTGGACCCCACATCTCTTTCACATGGGCTAGGTGGCCTCAGCACTGGCAGAACTGAACACGTGCTAGTCCAGCCACCTGTCGGCATCTTGAGGCCAGCTCTGCAGAAGCACGGGCAGAAACTCCCAGCCACAGTCAGCGATGTGGACTGCTACTGCTAGCTTTCCCTAGCGCTTAGGAACAAGGTGCACTGAATTGTCTTTGTTGTTCTTGCCAGAAAGAGGGGGAACTGCCAGCAAAGCACAATGGGTTTTCCTCTTCTAAGTTTTCTGTCTCCAGTGTCCAGCAGATTATAAGAGAGGTTTGCTATCACTGTGAAAGAGACCTCTAGTGAAGCAGTGGGACAAATCAGACTGGAACTACTCTTGAAATCCTGGTGAAACCTGCTGTAAGTCTGGCTCATTTCTGAGTAACAATGTGGTGTTTGCTTTTGCCTGGAAGAGGCTAGCCTACCTCTTTGGATTCTGACCTGTTTTTAAAGGAATGGAACAAACCAGTTTCTAAAGATGCTATTACTATCTGGATTTCTTCAGCACTGGATTCTTTTCCCCCAGTCAAGTCTGCTTTTATAATAACCTAATTCATCACAATTCCCAATGGTCCTTTTGTAATTCATTGCATACACGTTACCTGACTGTTCTGGAAATTGCCACATTTTACAATAAACAATTCTTTTAAAGCAAAGATAGCTGAAAGAAGACATTTCTTTGCAGAATCATTTTCTTCTTAGACTTCAAAGTAACCCTGACAATTTTGAAGCCAAATCAATTAGTTAGTAAAAAACAATAAATGGGAAAAAATCAGATTTATACTGTAAACATGGAGAAACTGTCTATTCTCCATTCTGTTCCTAGTCAAGGAAGTAACCTTTTGTGCTAGAATAATCTGGAGAAAAACAGGTTAATTTAACCATCTAGACATTAATAGGGTCAACAGAGGGGAATAAAAATCACTTTGACTGATGGTCATCTCCTTGCAAGAGACTAAAATGATTAAACTGTTCAGATAGGATAAAGCCAACATATGTGCACCAAAATCCTGTGGGTGCAATAAAGAGTAATAGTGCTTGGAGCATATGAATCTTCCTATGAAACATTCTAGGACAGAACTGCTGGAAGCCTCTTAAGAGCTGCAAATTCATATGTAATCCATTAACAGAGCATTAGATTACATGTAAAGAACCTTGAAGTCAGTAAAAGCATGGAAAATTTTAATTAAAATAATTCTTTTCATTCATTCATGCCACCTTTTCACAGTGTAAAAAATAATAGAAAGGGAACTGGGGACTAGTCTTCTGGCTTTGCATTTTTCTTTAGTATTACAGTGTGCTTAGTACAGGTAGCAGTACAATAACTGAAATGAAACTGTCTACCCTGCCAGCTGCTGGCACTCACCCCTTACTTCCCTCATCTTTCTCAACTGTACCTGGGCCCTATCTGACAAGTGGTCCTTAGGGCAGTTGCATGCTGAATAGCTACATCATTTCTTCTCAAACCCTTTCCTTATTCTCATCTGTCTACACTGGAATTCCATCATTCTCACAATTTCAGCATCTTTGATTATTTTCTCTCCTCATCAGGAACTACACTAAATGCTGCTATTCCTCATTGATAATATGTCTACGTCATCCAAATGCAAAAAGCAAGGTTACTATAGTCTACATCTGGGTCATGTCTTTCCTCTGACATTGCCACTTGTTTCTCTCTAACTTTCTTGCATCCAACTACCTGTTCCTGCTGAAGATGATAGACTGAGAAAAAAAATTCCTTACCATTCATCTTCATACAGATTCTCCATCCTTGTCTCCATGTTTTTGTCTCTATTTCTACAATAGATTAAAAAACCTCAACTCTGAAGTTCCGCATCTTATTATGTTAAATTAGCAATTATTACTCATGAAAGTGAACTTGGATTTTTTGAGGATAATTTCTGAAAACCTCAGTTCAATATTCAGCATCAGTGAAAAAGGAAAATAGCAGGTTAAAAACTAGTAAGAAAAGAATATAAAATAGAACAGAAAACRTCAACAGGTCATTGTAAAAATCTGCAATGTACTTACTTCTTGAATATTCATGATTAATCAGTCTTTAAAAGGATATGGTAAAGCTAGAAAAGGTACAAAATAATATAAAATCATGAATGCACAGAAAAATGAATAGGGAATAATTATTCACTATTTCTCATAACGCAAGAACTGAGGGACATCAAATGAAATGATCAGATAGCAGGTTAAAAACAAAAGAAATATACTCTTTTACATACTGCCCTTAAACTGTGGAATTCATTGCCACAGCATGTTGTGAAGGGTGTTGTGAAAGCCAAAAGTATGAGTCTATTCAAAAAGCAATTAGAAAAGTGCCTGGAAGTAAAGCCTACCAGGGCGATTAGACAAAGATGGAGTTACAGCATTGAGATCTGGAAGTTCCTAAGGCTCAGAGAGCTCAAGGCAGGGGATAAACGGTAGCTGCAGTAGAGCACTGTCCTGTTAGGCTTCTCCTCTAAGCTTCTGCTACTGGCCTTAGAGAGAGAGAGGATGTGGACTCTGAGAGAGCATTGATCTGTCAGCATTATCATTTTTATGTTCTTCTCTTTCCTCTCTTGCCGGGACCCTTTGTCTTTTGGTCTCCCTCTCCAGCAGGTCATTTTTCTACCATAAACCTCTCCTACCCTCCATCAATTTCAGAGGGATTCCCAGGTATTGAGTCATCCTAAAAACACATGATATGTACTGTACGTGTCATAGCCTTCTGAATTGAAGCATAAATTGATTTTGGAAGGGGTCATCCATTTTTAACATTTGCAGATTGCTGGGAATGCATTCAAGGACAAGGAAATGTCACTGTATATTTCAGCTTCATAATATCATGCCCACATCTCTCATACTTTCTTGTGTTAGTAGAGATCAATAGCAAAACTGAAATAATAGAGAGAAGAGATGGATGGGCGCACTCCACATTCAGCATTTATCAAGAGAATGAGATTTTTGCATCTGAGTTCATGCAGAAAAAGTTAAGGCAGTGCTAAAGACATCTGAAAGCCCTCCCCAGGACAGCCTTCATGGAAAGGAGGCTCCATGCTCATGCTGGAGTGGGACGACCCTGATGGAGGGCCCACAGCCATGGTCCCTCTGCTTTTGTGTGACAGGACATGCATATGGCATCTCGCACTTGCAGTCAAGCAACCTGACACATACTTGTCATCCAGTGACAACACCAATCTCTTAATTTCATGACAGGCATACATGCAGTCACTTGGATCCAGCTGTCACTGCTGGAGCAGTTAGCCCAGCCAGTAGCCTGCTCTCTGCTGTATCTGAAGAACCTTTCTGAAAGAATATGGCAGAGTCTTTCTGAAAGAAAAATTGGCACAGGTAAGATGCATCTTGTCAGTGATCACTGGATCTGGACTGGTGGCTGAGCAGAGTGCAGGCCTGAACTGGTGAGTCTGCATTTCTGTGCCTCTCCTGCTTCTGTGCCCAAGATAGATGGGTGGAAAAACTGCTAACACAAGCACAAACAAATAAGGAGCTTCCTAAACATGATCAACCTACGTCTTAAGGCCAAATGGAAGCTAAAATAGCCTAATATGATTGAATCAGATGGTTACAGCCCCAGATTATCTGACCTAACCTATTGATTGGTCCCACCTGGTACCTGTCATAAACAAATATCCTCATGAACAAGCAACCATTCATTAACATGGCAAATGATAAATATAGAATGGTTATAAGATGATAGAGTAGCCAGATTTTTCTTAAAACATGAATACATTTTCAGCAATTATATCAGTTCAGATGCATGCCCTTATTTCTGAAGAAGTGCAGATATATGGTCAGCTATTTTATCAGTAGCCTTTACTTATTATTTTCTCTCAGTGGAATCAATGTCTCTTTATTTAAACCACCAGACAAAAGGTGCCCAGAGCTGAACAGATCTGCTTAACTAGCTTTGCAAGATAAATCTTGCAGAATATATATTTGGAAAGACATTTCCAAGATGCTCAGGCTTTTCTTTTAGCTTTCAGTCTGCTTTTGTGTGAATTTTAAGATCAAGGAGATTTATGGGATTTGAGCTCACTGAACTATCAGAAAGGGGACAGCATTACAGCCAACAGCTGCTGATTTGACCTCTGCTCATCTTTGGAGACTGCCTGCTTGGAAAAAGGAGTTGAAAGGAAACAAAGCTCACTTAAAAGTATAAATTCAGCTACATTCATCATACAGTACATTTAAGGCTGGGAAATGACAGAACATTCAAAAATAACTCTAGTAAGTGTCCTTGGAAAATAATTGTATCGAATTATTAATCTACACTAAATATATTGGATTGACTTGTACTGCAGCTGCCTGCAGCAAATTTCTATTTTACTAAGTTCAAGTTTTCAGATAAATGTAATTTACATACCAATCTTTAAGTACTGCTAAGGCTAATTGTCTTTGGGAGAGGTGTATAATTCTGGCAGAATTTGCCTGAGGTACCACTTTGCTAGTAGGTGTTGCTGTTGTAGATGRCCAGGATGCAAAAGAGGTTGAGAAGTCTTCCTGGGAAAGATTGGCTCAGAGAAGACACCTAGTAGTGATAACTGAGAAGAGGAAGGAATCATGAACTAGATTTTGCCTTCTGTCTGGAAGGCAATGGCATAGGTTGTGTGTAAGGAAAACAGAGCTCCAGGAAGAGTGAGTGCAAATTTACCCACGGATGAAACAAGGAAAGAAGTTAAAGGGACTATAGCCACATTACTAGGCTGACAGCATGGCCACGACATTTCCTTGTGACCCTGTGGCAATTCAGTCCTTACCTCTGAGAAGGGTTTACAGCTTGTGAAGCTCATTTCTAATAAGCAGCATGATTTCCTGTCTTTAGCGGGTAAGGAATCCTAGTCAGAAGAGAGTGTTTTTTTTGCAGTCATTGCAATACACTAATGAAGATGACCAGGACAAAAATCAAGCCATGCAACTTTTTTTTTAAGAATAATGATTATAAATCAGGAAAACACAAGAAATGTTTATGCCAGTAAAGTCAGTTAAATGTAACATACTGTTTCTTTACTGCTCCCCAAATAGATAGTAGGCAGCAATATTAATTTGCAATTTACTTTCTGCATTTTGAGCATGGAGGGGAAGAAAATTTGGAAAGAACAGTGAGGAACAATGAGGAAAGACTCCTGTAATCAAAAAATCAGCCAGGGGAGCCATACAAGGAAGATGAAGTCCATGAGTCTACTCTGAGTTAAATCAGTGGCAAAAACTCCCACTGGTCCTGATGAGACTGCAGATGGGCCAAAGGAGATCATGGAAACTGATTCAGGGCTGTACGTAAGGGAAATCCAGGGAACCATTGTGTCCACAGCCTTTAGACCGTGAAGGAGGCTCTCGTGTGACAGCAGTCTTCCCAGAGGAGGGGGCAACAGTTGTTTATGGAGGAAGATGCAGATGTGGTATATATCATGAGACAATGCCTTATTTCCATATGTTATTTGTGTAACCTCCTCCAGGGACTAATCTTACACGTAATGAGCTTTGAAAAGGCAAATGACCCAAATCAGGAAAAATAAGTGGGCACTGCAGTGAACAAATGAGTGGTTTTTTTGCATGAAGCTAGGATATTCTGCATAATGTCTGTTTTAAACTGCAATAACTAAACTGGCATTCAGAAAGGTTTCTCTCCTTTGTCTTTTCTTTTTACTAGAATCTCTGTATTACAGAGCAACCTTGAAGGACTAATATTTAAGTAGCTGGCAAATGTCAATGTCACTCCAGAATTTAGCAAAGATCCAGTGCCTTTATCCACTGTGTTTTATCATTTGCCTCATGAAAGTAAGCAGACTAGGACATGACATGTGAAGCTGTGTCAGATTTACAGCAGTAGCTAAAATTCCATGTACTCTATTTTCAGCGCACATAGCTTTAACAAAAAACATTTTCAGCAAAGCACTACTCACCTGCTAGCAGGAAAAAAAATAAAATAAAAAACATAAAAGAGATGTGTTTTCTTTGTCCCTTTCTGGAGAAATCAGACAGCAGAAAGGGCCAATACCCTGATGTCAGAGAAAATGGCTGTTCAAACCGAGGCCAAGCTGCTGGCGCCTTAACTTTGTAGCATTATAGTCTAGTCAATGTTCTGACTGAAATACAGTGGTGATACTCCAAACAAGCTACAACTTGAGTGCCTGAGTAAACAGACCACTGACTACATGAGCACAAAGACTGAAACAATCCCTACAAGCAGTCTCTCCAGATTTAAGAAAAGTAGTGAAGTCCCCAGCAAAGCCAGGTGAATTGTCCTTAGGAAGTGTTCCAAGGTTGGAGGACCAGACTGCTCTACCATGAAGTCCCAGCGAGCAGCAAGCAGCTCCATAAAAGGAGGTACAATAAGGAAGGGTGACTATATAACTTATACGCTGGACTTAATCAGTAGGTTGGTACTGTCAGGAGGGAGACAATGCAATAATCAGGCATTGCCTGCAGCTCTCCACAGTGGTGGGATCTTTCAGTGATCTGCCAAATAGCAATGATATGTGATATGCGGACGAACTGTGTTCTGGCTTGTGAGTCAGCTGCAGCTGGTCCCCCTACRCTGCTTTGATGCCTACTAGATCACATGATGTCCCTGCAAAAATGACTTGAGTAGGATTTGACCACCTAAGAATGTTTTCTTGTGTTTTCTTAAGATAGTGGAAATAGGCTTTCTAAAGAGAATTTTAAGCTTGCCCAGAAATGCAGTCAGCCCAACACACAACAAAGTCACCAAACTGTGAAAAACAACACAGTTTGCTAGGGCATGCAAATCTGAATGAAAGTAGCAGGCATTAACAAAATTATCTAAGCTACACACAGGCAAAAAAGTAAAGGAAGAATGTAAATCTGACATAAAAGTTTATTTGCATTGTTTTTCATTTTTGTAACTTAAAGTTATTTTTATCACATACTGGGAATTTCTAAAAAATGCATTTCAATTGATCCTTGCCTCCATCTTGTGATTTCAAGAAGTCTGATTTTTATCTTGACAATGCTTTTTGGAAATGGTCCTGTTTTGAATCTTGAGTATATATTTGGAGAGAAACTGGGATGTAAATAAACCATTTCTGATAGCAGATCATGACCATTTTTTCCAGATGTCTTTGAAATACCCTATTTCTAACAACATTGCAAGCTATTTAGAGACTACAGCTCCGGGAACATTGGTAGCTTCCAGTGGTACATCTCAGAATAGAAATTCAAAGTGTGCTGAGTTAACAGTCATTGACATGCCCTGAAAGGAGCGTTTGATGGGCCAAATCCTGAGAGCTGGGGAAGTATTTCTGCATTTCATTCACTGCTGCAGATGTTCAATTATTCTCAAGAGCAAAGTCCACTTACTCTGTGATGGCTGAACTTTCAGCCTTTGCTTGGGGGAGGAAAAAAAAAAAAGCTCCTACAGGGTAACAGAAGTCAAACAGAAGGTATTTTTGAAATTAACAATAATTTTTGTTAACAAAAATATTCTCTCACTTTTTCTTCTTCCCTCTTCCCTCCTGCATTTTCAGTATTGCTCCCTTTTATGATCAGATTTTGACTTCTGAAAACCTTTTTTTGCAGGAGCTGGAAACTGGCTTCTCCCATGGATGTATCAATTGAATAGTAGGTTAACTCTCCACACTCAACGGTGACTAATAGCCATCTGCCTTATGTTATGACTAACATTCTTCCTTTTCTGTGGGCAGATGTGGTTCCATTTCAGATCTTGGAAGTGATTCCTTTTTTTTCATATCACCCTATACAGAAGATCTTTTGCTTTTTCAGACTCTTCTTCTTTTCTCCGGAAAACAGTTGAATCCCCTAAAAATGCTGCTTTTGATCACAACATAAACTAATCTATTTGATACTGATAAAATGCAACAGACTGTCCATCTAAACTTACTTTGCTAACCTGTACTGCTTTAAAAGGACCTAGCTGGTCTACCCATTTCAATGAGATTTTAATTGTCTGGTAAGTTATTAGCACAAAAAGAGATAACCCTTATGAGAAGATTTAGCACAGATTGTTAATGGTTTGAAACACATTTAGATAAGATAACCAATACATCCTTGCAATTACTAAATGGGATACTCTATCTCCTGGTGGCCTCAAAATCTATTTTAGAAAAAAGGTGCTCAAAATCAGAAAGCATTTTAGCAGACAAATGGTGCTAGGGGGCAAGCGGGAACTGATGTGGGGTATTTTGGCTCTTCTACCCTCTGACAGGCTATGTTTATAACCTCCAGGAAGAGATATTCATAGTGCTACAGTAAGTTTGGGGTCACTTTTCAACAGCATCTTATTTTATGGTATTATTCTAATGTTTAACAGTTTATTTATAATATTGATAAGGTAATTATTAATTAATCAGTACTTATCAAATATTAATTATCAGTGCTTAATGTTGGTGATACTTAATGATATTATCACCCTAATTCTGTGTGGGAATGGTGAATTTAGAAGCTGATAGACAGAAAGAATGAGCAAATCCTGCAGCTGGAGAACCCTCCAGTCTGAACTTGTGTAGAACATGGTCATGTAGCCCGTGGAGCAAATGGCCTGAATATGCCTGTACCCACTCACGCAGGCAAGCACCTAGCTTGGCAGTTGGAGTCTTCAAGGACAGTTCTGCAGAGCAGTGGTGATAAAGCAAGGATGACCATGGTAAAGTAAATGCCATGCAAGACTGTAACAGTGAGCCAACCTGGAAAGGACCCTTTCCTATAACAGGTCCTTCATGTCTTGCCATAGCATGTTTTTCTTTAGAAAAGCTCTTTCCTTTCTACCGAGCAAAAGAACAAATAGGACAAGACCTGAAATTTTCATTTATTTGCCGCATACAGGGTGATAGACGTTAGAAATACATGTATGTTTTAATGTGCTATTTGGATAGTAATGAGTGATCATTTTATCAAAGACCTGACTATTGTGGCTTCTGTGGGGCTAAGTTTCTGTCACTAGCTTTGGGCTCGATGCCATGCAAACGTAACTATCTTTTAGTGCTTTTTAATAGAATTAAATAGCTAAATAAAGAGAGCTCAGATGCTACTATGCTGCCAATCCCAGGTACTTTCTAGGTTCCATTCCTGCGTTGATCACAAGCAGAACATGATTACACTGTGAGGGACACAGACTGTTGTAGAGCATCAGCTTAATGACTGCTGCCTTTAACAGCACTCCTTTGAGGCTCTGCTTTATTGGACCAGGCATTACCATGAAGTGTGTGCTTTGGGTCAGCCCTTCGAAAAGTGCATTTCAAAACTGTGTGGTTTTCAATGGAAAAATAAGTGCAGCATTAGAACACTCAGTGTTTGACTTTTAAAAGACAGCAGTTCTGTGTCCCTGGTCTGCTCGATATAGTTTCTGCTCCACGCACACACCTGAGAGCAAGGAGAATGAGACAGAGCTCCTGCAGACCACTGCAGCATACTCTATGGACCCTCCATAAATTATTGATGAAATAGCTAATCTTCCATGCATGCATGAGCAACACATCTTATCTTCCCCTTTGGAGCTTAGGTGAGAGCTGTTCATAATAGAGCTTTGCTAAAAATATACCATGCATGCACAAAACATGGTTTTCAAAGGCTCTTAAGCCAAGCAAATCAAAAACATTTATCACTGAAATAATACCCAAGTTTCTTTGCTAAATTTTAAATTTCAGCCCATAGCTGTTTCAGTGTTAGAACTACCAAAAAATCACCTCTCCCTTTTATATTATGGGGGAAAAGGTGTTTTTATCCCTATTCTCTCATGAAAACAGTGACTTGTTTTTTTCTTTGAGCTTTGAGTTAACGTCATATTTGGGCAGTGTAAAATATCAATCCAAGAAATAGTGTTCAGACACTCCTAAGAAGCTGGAAACAGAAGAGTAAAAAGGAAATATCCCGACAACCATTGTTACAGCTGCCAACATCCCATATGCTGTAACTACTGGAGGAGCTTAAAAGAAAAAAAAAAGAACTGTTATCAATATTACTTCAAACAGGAGAGTTGCAGGGAGGAGGAGAAAGAGGTCCACAACTCCCTACATGGAGTAACTATATTATGCAGGGCAGTACAGTGGCAGATCAACCCCTACCGAGCTGCTTTTCCACAGGGTAGGCAGCCAGGCAAGTAACAGAAGCCTTTGTATCAGAGCATGGAGAGGAATGTAAGATTACTAGTTGTGGCTCTATAGATTTTTTCCCTGTCAAGTGAGGGTAAATCACACATCACATGGTGATGTGCTGAGAAGCAGCGTGATCCATGATCTTCACCAAAGACAAGGCAGTGCCTCTTCTCTGGGGTTTAGGAGGAAACCGAATGTAAGCTCCATTTCTCTCTTCAGTGAGTTTGTTGTCAGAAAAGTGGACAGGTAAAACCACCACTTTCTAACTCGAAGTTTATGCTTTCTGTTCCTCCAAATTATCACTGCTTTCAGTCCTGATGAAACCTTTTTCCCTAGTTTTCCTACTCACCCAACTGAGGTAGTACAATAACAGAAAAGGGAACTGGAGTGTGTTTCACCTCATCTTTGATCAACAAATCAACTCTGATTGTACAGATTCCTTCTTTAAGGAAGGTACTGAGACGGAAGACAGTTTAATATTCAAATTCTAGGCTGGAGCTGCAGAACAGGGGATTAAAAAAGAATACTATTGTAAACTGATAAAATATTATTCCATCTCAATGAATTTGTGTTGTGAAAGTGCCAGGCATGGACCAGGGCTTAGGTCTACAAAGTCTCTGAAATCAATAGGAAGTTAGGAAGCTTAAATAGAAGATAGAAATATCCATATTTTGTTGGATCTGGGCCAAGGTTTGTCAGTGTAAAGACCCTTCCTCAAAGACCTTGATATCTAAATAAAAAGAGTAAGTTACTGAGGAGTGAGAAATACAGGACTTCCTTCTGCAGGCACAAGGCCTCAATTTTCTTATCATACTAAGTGTTAAAACCCAGCACATTACATGTAAGTTATACAGACTAGCTCAGTTACCCAGGGGCTCATAATCCTTTTCTTGTAGCATGTGTATTTTCAGAAAGAGATTACCACCTCCTGTATGTACCATGTTCTAATGTTAGTTGAAGGAGACACACATGGAATAGCGGTACAAGGACTACCCGTTATCTTTCTAGCCATCTTTAAACACTCTTAGGGAGGTGGCTAGAGTAGGAGAGTTACAAACCTGTGATTTGCCAGATTTCAGTGGTTCAGTGTCTCAGCAAGAGTTTTTCAGAGAGCCCCTAGTCCATGGATGATTGCTGCAGAACCACCAAAGCAGTCAAAGATTAAACCAAAGTGGTCTTCCTCTGCAACCTGATTGAACAACAGAATAAGGCTAGCATGGGTGACACTGTTGTGGGTGTTTACTACAGGCCACCTGATCAGGA
>NW_020450174.1:912186-915494 GCF_003343035.1 Apteryx rowi | reverse complement strand
GAGGGTGACAGAGCACTGGAACAGGTTTCCCAGAGAGGTTGTGGAGTCTCCTTCTCTGGAGATATTCAAAAGCTGCCTGGACGCAATCCTGTGCAACATGCTCTAGGTGACCCTGCTTGAGCAGGGGGGTTGGACTAGATGATCTCCAGAGGTCCCTTCCAACCTCAGCGATTCTGTGATTCTGTGATCCCACTCCCAGTGGGGACTGTACTGACCACAGGAATGGAATTACTATACCTTTGGTTGAAATGGAAACAGGATTAGATTCAAAATTGTGCAAAGTGAATACAAAGAACCATCTGACTGCACATGCTGAAACTGCTCTGCATGCTCTGCTATGGATGATGTGATACATATGTCTTCCTCAAAATATTTGATCGCTTGGCTGAAGGATAATTTAAGGGATTGGCCACTGTCAGTAGGCCCTTGGGGCTGCAAGGGAAGTATTAAAAACTTCAGTGACCTATTGCAGAAGATGAGAGGCTCAGTCCTATCATGGCCTTAACCTTGAAGGTTTTAATGATCAGAAGAAACATACAGAAGGCACCATTATTGTTGCAATAAAAATAGAGAACTTTATGGAAAAAAAAAAAGACTTCCAACGTTTTATGTGTGGGCAAATTAAAAGTGGATCCACAGGTTGCCATGGATACATAAGTCAGTTTAGTCTGACTTTTCTAGCAGCTAAGCACAAGCATAACTGATTAAGGAGAAAATACATGTATGTTTATAATGTTCCATTAGGTTTATATAATTTGTTCTTTCATTTGCAACCAACTACTGGTGACTTTTTTTCTTGACTATTAATAAAAAAAACAGCAACCCTGATGGTGACCGTTTTTAGAATTGCGTTTATCTTTGCCTCTCCACAATCACTTCTAATCAAATGACTACTAGCATTTCATATATGGCAATTTTCACAATCCTGGCTTACAGTAGTCCAGTTAGCAGTTTATACAGCTAATCTGAGAGGAATAGATGAAGAGCTATGTGTTAGATCAGATAAGGCAAGCTAAAACCTTAGGCACACAGCCTCTATAGCACTGTCTCAGAGAAGTGATCTAATCCTTCCAGACAGAAGAGCTACTTTTCTTTGTACAGGCTAGGCTGAAAGAGGGAAAACTTAGCTGTAGCCACCAACAAAAGGTCTGTGTGTGTATGGCAGGACAGTCTATCTTTAAAGCATCATGTTGGATTGGTAACTGCAAGGGTCAGTCCTGCCTCTCTCCACTGGAGTAGCTGGCCCATCCCAGAGCTCTGGTCTCCTGGCATGCCACCAGGAGTGGAGGTCCCGGCAGAACAGCTCAACAAGCTGTAATGGGTGCCAGCTTTCTGGAAGCATGCAAGAGCTGGAAGAAAGTCTTCCCAGCAACCAGCAGCCAGGGAAGTCTGTGAGGGTTTCTTCAGTCTCTTCACCAAAGTTCTGGCTTCTGGTTTCCTTTGATATTTTTACTAGGTGCCCACTCTGATGAGCCTTTCTTTCCTGTACTGGACTTCAGAGCAGTCCTTCCTGCTGTTGTATTTTACTGAAATACAGAAGATTTAGGGACAGTTCAATCTCCTTATGCCTCAAGGGCACTCTGATAGATCCTGGATGCTGGGGTGCATTCTACATCACCGGTGTGGAGAGCTTTGTCCATCCACAAATCAAACGTTTCTTTCAGTGTTGCCAGTACAAAGAAACTGCTAACATCTTTGAAGTATTTTTTCCAGTCTTTAGAACCATTCTGTGAGAAGGTCATCACAGAGCACCATGCTTTTTTGTTTCATGTGGACTGCATATAAAACATTTGTAAAGGCAACATTTGTAAAGACTAATCTATGGTTTTCTATATGCCAGCCCAGCAGACTGGACTCATGAGGGTCAACTCATTCTCTCTCACCAGCAAGAAAAATTCTGCAAATCCAGCTATGCCTTCAGTGACAGCTGTGCAACTTGTCTTCAAATGATGATTTGTTACAGGTAAGGGTGTAATTTGAAGACCTATTCTGAAGACAACAAGGTGGCACAGATGTGAGTAAAGTACGATTTCTGGTGACTAGTGAGATGAAAGGAACCCAGTGTAATTCCCAAGTAATTTCCCAACTTTCCAGGCTGAGCTGGTAGAGTATGCAGTAAAAAATAAATAAATAAATAAATAAAAATCCATTTGTGTATACACTCAGTAATTTTTTATATAATCAATGAGACATCCATCAGATTTTTCAAACATAAATTACACTGTTTTTTTTTTCTATGTGCTTAAGGATGCATAGGAAAGGGATTCTTTTCTCTGGGTTTGGCTGCATGCACTATATAGTACTTTAATGTTTTAATGAGGGCATTGCAATTTGAAAATATCTGAATAGAACATGAGATTGGACACTTAAATACTTACACATTCTAGCTTTTAACTTACTCCAGCTTGTACTAGAGTCCTCAAGATTCATCAGAAGGACATTAACCCTCATTTTTGAAAAGGCAGAAACATTCAGTATTATAATATTTGTAAAATCTGTAGCATTTATAGTGCTTCAGATTAAGCTATATTGAAGGTTTGCATCAAAAATGCATGTTATATGTGACCTACCCCCATAATTGTACACAATCATTCCATACAATCTGATTAATGGGGTTTTTTTGAAAGCATTGCTATTGGTAGGCTTGATAGCTACTATTGCTGTTGAGGAGAAGAGAAGATGGGACTGTCTTAATGAGTATGTGTACAGTGACTAGCATGGTGGGATGCCGACAGTAATAATAATAAACCTTGATTGGAGATTTCAATTACTGTAATACCAAACAGATCACCAATTTCTGCACAGAAGGAGACTTTAAGTGCTTGATGAAATTCTTCAATTATTCTAGGGATTATTTTGAATTCTGCTCAGCTAACCCAGTCCGGGCACAGTCGTTTTCCTCTCCCGTGTTTCTTCGTGTGCCACCGTATAGCCTTGGAGTTGCGGGTGCGCGCACACCCTTTGGAACAACACTTATTCCCCACCGTGGCCACCAGCGACACCAGCCCACCGTGGACGCTCACCCCCAGGGCCTGCAGAGCCCCCAGCGCCTCATGCAGCCACACGCCGGCCCGCAGGCTTCTTTCGACGCCCGTAAACRCTGCCCGGGGCCGAGCGCCCGACTTCTAGCACGTTCCCTCCCCACCGCCCGCTCCCCGCTCGCCCGGCACGGTGACACAGCGGCGCGGCTGAGGCGGCCCCGCTCCCGCCGCCTCGCGGAGCCACCCCGCCGTGCACGGGGGGCAGCGAGCGTCCCCACGGGGCGGCCGCACCCCACCACGGCAACGGCCGCAACGGCCGCAACGGCC